>NC_057741.1:39076849-39150558 GCF_004010195.1 Chiloscyllium plagiosum
TGGGTGGCAGGGTGGAATGTGATGAGGATGTTAGGAGATTACAGGGTGACCTGGACAGGTTAGGTGAGTGGTCAGATGCATGGCAGATGCAGTTTAATGTGGATAAATGTATGGTTATCCACTTTGGTGGCAAGAACAGGAAGGCAGATTACTACCTAAATGGAATCAATTTAGGTAAAGAGGCAGTACAAAGAGATCTGGGTGTTCTTGTACACCAGTCAATGAAGGTAAGCATGCAGGTACAACAGGTAGTGAAGAAGGCTAATAGCATGCTGGCCTTCATAAAAAGAGGGATTTAGTATAGAAGCAAAGAGGTCCTTCTGCAGCTGTAAAGGGCCCTGGTGAGACCACAAGTGGAGTACTGTGTGCAGTTCTAGTCTCCAAATTTGAGGAAAGACATTCTGGCTATTGAGGGAGTGCAGCGTAGGTTCACGAGGTCAATTCCTGGAATGACGGGACTACCTTGCGCTGAAAGACTGGAGCGACTGGGCTTGTATACCCTTGAGTTTAGAAGACTGAGAGGGGATCTGATTGAGACATATAAGATTATTAAAGGATTGGACACTCTGGAGGCAGGAAACATGTTTCCGCTGATGGGTGAATGCTGAACCAGAGAACACAGCTTAAAAATACGGGGTAGACCATTTAGGACAGAGATGAGGAGAAACTTCTTCACTCAGAGAGTGATGGCTGTGTGGAATGCTCTTCCCCAGAGGGCAGTGGAGGCCCAGTCTCTGGATTCATTTAAGAAAGAGTTGGATAGAGCTCTCAAGGATAGTGGAATCAAGGGTTATGGAGATAAGGCAGGAACAGGATACTGATTAAGGATGATCAGCCATGATCATATTGAATGGTGGTGCAGGCTCGAAGGGCAGAATGGCCTACTCCTGCACCTATTGTCTATTGTCTCTTGACTGAAGTATATAAGATCCTGATTAGTCTTGACAAGGTGGATGTGGGTAGGATATTTCCACTAGTAGGTCAGCCCAGATCTAGGAGACACTGTTAACTCCATTAGAAGGAGAAATGTTTGCTCTGAGGATTAAGCAATGTTGGAGCTTACTGCCTTGGAAGGTAGTGAGGCAGGTTTATTTGATAATTTTGAAACCAAGGTAGATTCTTGTTAAACAGGAATCAAGGGATAGATGAGGGCATTGATTTGTACGCATTTCAGATTCAACCATGATCATCTTGAAAGGTGGAGTAGGCTCAACGGGCCAAATGGTCTACTTCAGCACTTATTCTGTATATTTCTGTGTGCTCCTTCGGTACAGCACATGGAGTTTTAAAGAAAGACATAAATGTTATTGTAAACTAGAGAGTTATGTTGACGTATCTCAATTATCTTTCCAGAATTTATCTTCATTTAATGTTGTGTTCATCACGTACTGGTGAACGCCATTCTAATTTTGATGGCTAATGCTACTGTGCACTACTTTCAAATTGTGCGTATTAAGGAGCAGCCACCTTCACAAATGCTGTGAGGACTTGCTACAGGGCGAAAGTGAGGGCTGCAGGTTCTGGGCATTAGAGTCAAGGGCTTTTGCCCGAAACGTCAATTCTCCTGCTCCTCGGATGCTGCCTGACCTGCTGTGCTTTTCCAGCACCACACCCTCGACACTATTTGCTACAGGAACCTAGTGCCACCTTCATGGAATTGTAGACAGTTATGAGCTGTATTCTCAGTAGCAAATGGCTTGAGTGTGTTCTGATTCACTCTGGTTGTTTGTAACAAAGGGATGAGTTCTTCAAACTCTGTCAGAAGTTCCAGCTTCCTGAGATAAAAGGGAGGGCATTGTAACCTTAGCTTCATGTCATGTATTGTCTACTAGTCATACCGAAGGATGTTTTTTCTGAATATCATTAACTTTAGGGTTGGAGATTGTCGAAGATGGTGTAACCATAACGAGGGATCACCGTGGAAGAAACACAGGAGATGCTTTTGTGCAGTTTGTGTCTCAGGAAGTTGCAGAACAGGCCCTGACAAAAGACCGACAAATAATAGGCTCCAGGTAGGTGCTCGCTTAGAAGTGAAAGAACGAAATTGCATTCTAAATGGAATTGTCCTGATTCTAAAGCATCTGTTCAGCAACCAATGAATCGTCTTTGTTTCAGTAAAAAAAAAATCTTGCACTAGAATGCAAGCAACAAGGCCACACACAAACAGGTTTTGTTTGTTGAAGGTCAGTCACTTCAGCTCATTGTTGTTCAGCACAGAAACAGACCCTTCGGTCCAACCAGTCCATGCTGACCATAATCCCAAACTAAACTAGTCCCACCTGCCTGCTCCTGGCCCATATCCTCCAAACACTTCCTTTTCATGAACTAATGCACATACCTTTTAAATGTTGTATTTGTACCCGCATCCACCACTTCCTTTGGAAGTTCATTCCACACATGAACCACTGTGTTTAAAAAAAAAAAATGCCCCCATGTCTTTTTTAAATCTACTTCTGTCACCTTAATAAATTTTCCCCGGTCTTGAAATCCCCAACCTAGGGAAAAGAGCACTACCATTAACCCTATCTATACCCCACATTATTTTATAAACCTGTATAAGCTCCTGGACGTTGCTGCAGTTTTCCAGGGTAGATATGTTTGAACCACCTGCTTAGACTTGTGGGACACTACCACAGCACCACCAACCCTCTTAAATTCCTCAGGACAGTGTCCTAGGCCACTCACCTCAGCTGCTCTAGTGGTCAGAAGTGGGATGTTCACTGATGATTGTACAATTTTCATGATTCTTCAGGTACTGAAGCATTTCGTGTCCAAATGCAGCAAGACATGAACAATGTCCAAAGTTGGGCTCATAATTAACAGGTAACAAGTGCCAAGCAATCCCCATCTCCAACACGTGTGAATCTAACCATTACTCCTTGACATTCAATGGCATTACCATCATTGAATTTCACACTATGAATATTCACACTATTTAAATACTGTGGCTGCAAGAGCTGGTCAGACACTAGGAATCCTGAGGCAAGTAACTCACCTCTTGACTCCCCAAAGCCTGTCCACCATCTACAAAACACAAGTCAGGAGTGTGATAGAATACTCTGCACTTGCCTGGATGGGGGCAGCTCCAACAACACTCAAGAAGCCTGGTGTGATCCAGGACACACTACCCTGCTTGACTGTCACCACATCCACAAACACTCACTCCCTCCACCATTGATACACACTAACAGCGGTCCCATCTATGAGACACCCTGCAGAAATTCATCAAAGCTCCTTCAACAACACCTTTCAAATCCATAACCACAATCACCCAAAAGACAAGGGAGTGGTTACGTTGGGACGTTACACCTACAACTTTCCCTCTGAGCTGCTTACTATGCTGACTTGGAGATATTGCGCTGTTTCTTCAGTGTCTTTGGATCAAAGTCCTTAAATTCCCTCCCTGAGGGCATTGGGAATATTTGCACCAAATGGGCTGCAGTGGTTCAAGAAGGCAACTTCACCACCACCATCATCTTGAGAGTAACTAGGGACGTGCAATAAATACTGCCCTCTGAATGAATTTTAAAAAAGGTAAAAACAAAAGATGCTGGAAATGCTGCTCACTGTGTAGGATTTTTGAAGAGAGGGTGACAGTGTGCATCATTGGGGTGCCATGGTGGTTCAGTGGTTAGCACTATTGCCTCATAACAACAGGCACCCAGGTTCGATTCCTGCCTCAGGCGACTGCCTGTGTGGAGTTTGCATGTTCCCTTCGTGCCTGCATGGGTTTTCTCTGGGTCCTCCAGTTTCCTCCCACAGTCCAAAGATGTGCAGGTTCAGTGAATGACTGTGCTAAATTGCCCGTAGTGTCCAGGGATGCGTAGGCCAGGTGGGATAGCCATGGGAAATGCAGGGTTACAGGGAATGGATGGGATGCTCTTTGATGGGTTGGTGTGGACTTGATGGGCTGAATGGCCTGCTCCCACATGGTGGGGATTGTGAGCATTTCAGGTTGCAGAGTTATCATTGATGTGGAGATTAAAGATAAGAGTTGTAAATCCTGCAGGCCGTCTTTGGGGTGAGGAAGTGGTATTCCTGGGAGAGAAGTGACATTGTATTACACATCAAAACAAAAATGAAATGATGCTGATGCTGGAAGTCTGAAATAGAGAGTGTGGGGGGAGAGATGGAAAGACCAAGTACAAACTGAAATCACTGTAGAAAACCTCATTAAAAAAATCAACAATCTTTTTGCAATAAATCACACTTATTAATACTCTGACTATAGTCGGAAATTCATGGTTTGGGGAATTCCATGAAAAGAAATATCCTGTAATTCCAGTCTCCGTTCCAGACCAAGATGATTGGTGACCAGGTGCCACCTTTTTTTTTTGATTCTAATAAACCTGTTCAGAGATGTTGTTACGCACCTCTGGAGCAGGTGGGGACTTGAACCTGGCTTTCCTGTTGCCTTATTGGTAATTCAAACAAAATAGTTTCAGCTTTACTTTGTTGTCTGAACTTAACTGTCTTAGTAGCTAATGAGCTGATTGAGTGGAAAAAGGAGGAAAAGAAATTGGTAAATAAATTGTCTTTCACCTCCAAAATGCTGCAGTCAATGAATTATGTCTGTAATCAATCCAGCCTGTGATTACTTGTGTAGAGAAGTGAGGAAGTTCATTTCAACTGAGCACATTTGCTCAATCTAATGAGACACTCTGTTCAATGGAAATTAGGGGTGGACCAGAAATGTTAGCTCTGCCTGGAACACACACATCCCATAAAAGGATGTAGAAAAACAAGTGTCCCCAGCCACCAGGTTATCTGATTATCCATCTCATGGTTATTGTGGGATGGTCGTTTCCTTCATTACAACAGTGACTGCAACTCAAAATGTACTTCAATAAAAGAGAAAGACTGTCATAGAGATGTGCAGCATTGAAACAGACTCTTAAGTCCAATTCTTCTGTGCTGACCAGATATTTCAATCTGACCTAGTCCCATTTGCCAGCAATTGGCCCATATCCCTCAAACCCTTCCTATTCATGTATCCATCCAGATGCCTTTTCAATGTTAAAAATCACAACACCAGGTTATAGTCCAACAAGTTTAATTGGAAGAACACTAGCTTTCGGAGCGTCGCTCCTTCATCAGGTGGTAGTGGTGGGCTCAATCCTAACACACAATTTATAGCAAAAATTTACAGTGTGATATAACTGAAATTATACTTTGAAAAATTGATTGTCTGTTAAGCCTTTCATCTGTTAGAATACTGTGATAGTTTCACTTCAGTGTTGTAATTGTTCCAGCCTCCACCATTTCCTCTGGCAGCTCATTCCATACAGTCACCACCCTCTGTGTGAAAATGTTATGCCTCAGTCCCTTTTTAAAATATTTACCCTGTCCCCTTAAACCTAGGCCATCTAGTTTTGGATTCCCCAACCCGAGGAAAAAGATTTTGGCTGTTCACCCTATGCATGCTCCCCATGATTTTATAAACCTCTATAAGGTCACCCCTCAGCCTCCAACACTCCAGGGACAGAAACCCCAGCCTATTCAGCCTCTCCCTTTAGCTCAAATCCTGTAATTCCAGCCATATCCTTGTAAATCTTTTCTGCACCATTTTATGTTTAACAGCATTCTGCCTATAGAAGGGTGACTGGAGTTGCACGCAGTATTTCCAACAGTGGCCTAAACAATGTCTGTACAGCCGCAACATGACCTCCCAATTCCTATACTCAGTGTATTGACCAATAAAGGCAAGCATGCCAAATGCTGTCTTCACCACCCTGTCTACCTGTGACTCCACTTTGAAGGAACTATGCATTTTCATCCCTGAGTCTCTGTTTGCAACACTCCCCAGGGCCCTACCATTAACTGTGTCAGTCCTGCCCTGATTTGCCTCAGCAAAATACAACACCTCACA
Source organism: Chiloscyllium plagiosum (assembly GCF_004010195.1). NCBI lineage: Eukaryota > Metazoa > Chordata > Chondrichthyes > Orectolobiformes > Hemiscylliidae > Chiloscyllium > Chiloscyllium plagiosum. The sequence goes on from NC_057741.1 coordinate 39,082,719, forward strand.
TTTATCTAAATTAAACTCCATCTGCCACTCCTCAGTCCATTGGCCCATCTGATCAAGATTCTATTGCACACAAATAATCTTCACTATCCACTACACCACAACCTGTTTTGATGTCATCTGCAAACTTACTAACCATGCCTCAAAACTGATCCATGTGGCATACCGCTGGTTACAGGACTCCAGTCTCAGAAACAGCCCTCTACCATCACCCTCTGTCATCTACCCTCAAGTCAATTAGTATCCAATTGGCCAGCTCTCCCTGTACTCCATGTGATCTAACCTTACTAACCAGTCTACCATGTGGAACCTTATTGAACGCTGTGCTAAAGCCCATATAGGCAATGTCAATATTCTTTGTCACTTGTTCAAAAAAACTCAGTCAGGTTAATGAGACACCATTTCCCATGTACAAAGACAAATTACTAAACCTCATCCGTCCTTGCATTTCCAAATGCATGTAAATCCTGTCCCTCAGAATGCCCTCCAACAACTTACCCACCACCGATGTCAGGCTCAGCGATCTATAGTTCCGTCTTTTCCTTACAGACTTTCTTAAATAGTGGCACCACGTTAGCCAACCTTCAGTCTTCTAGCAAGTCACCCGTGGCTGTCGATGATACAAATATCTCAACAAGGGACCGGGCGATCTCTCCCCTAGCTTCCCATAAAGTTCTGGGAAACACCTGATCAGATCCTGGGGAATTATCTACCTTTGTGCATTTTAAGACCTCCAGCACCACCACCTCTGTGATCCAAACTCCCTTCAAGACATCACTTTATTTCCCCAAGTTCCCTAGATTCCATGTCCTTCTCCACAGTAAATGCTGACGTGAAATATTTAATACCTCGCCCATCTCCTGTAGTTTCACACATAGATGGTCACATTGATGTTTAGGTGCAAAAGCCATTCCTTGCATCCCCTTTTTGTTCTCCTGATTTCCCTTTTAAGTATATTTGGCTGTCCTTATATTCCTGGAGGGATTCACTCGATCCCAGCTGCCTGTCCCTGCCATGTGCTTCCTTTTTTTTGGCTAGAGGCTCAAAAACTCTAGTCATCCAGCATTCCCTACACCCACCAGCTTTACCCCTCAGACTAACAGGAGCATACTGTTGCTGAACCCTTGTTATCTCATTTTGAAAGACCTCCCACTTCCCAGCTGTCCCTTTGCCTGCGAGTGGCCTCGCTCAGTAAACGTCTGAAAACTTCTGTCTAATAAAATTGACTTTACTCCCAAATTTAACCTTTTTAATCAGTTCTTTCCTTTTCCATAACTAATTTAAAACTAATTGAATTATGATCACTTGCCCCAAAATGCTCCCCACTGCCACCTCAGACAGTTATCCTGTGGATGCTAGAAATCTAAAGTAAAAAGAGAAAATACTGGAGATAAGGAGCATCTAAGGAGAGAGAAATAGTTAACGTTTCAAATGCAATAAGACTTCTCTTCAGAACTGATGACAGTTATCATTGATTATTATAAAAATCCATCTGGTTCACTAGTGCCCTATAACAAGGGAAATCTGCCCCCCCCCTCCCCCCTCCAACTAATCTGGCCTGCCTGTGACTCCATACCCATAGGTTGCCTCTGAAACAACTAGCAAGGCAATTAGTTTGTCAGGCAGTTAGGAAGCAGGACAGCAAATTATGGCCTTGTTGGTTCTGCTCGCATCCCATTGAAGATATAAAGAGGAAATATCTGGTCACGATCACAGTGTTGTTCTTGAGATTCTGCTCTGTGCAAATTAGTTGCAGTATTTGCATTCGGAAAAATCCAATGTAGTATTCAGGAGAGACATTTTTTACCCAGAAGTTGATTAGACTATGAATTGTGCTACCATAGGGAGTTCCTGAGGTCAGTAAGGTGGATGCACTCGAGGCAACCCAGGTAAGGACAGGAAGAAAAAGGGAATAGAAGTCTTTGTGGTGAGGTGAAGTCAGTGGGTGGAGACATAGACCAGTTGACCCACATGGCCTGCTCCTTTGCTGTAAGTTAAATGCAATTCTGTGTAACCCTTGAATTCTACAGTACCTCGACTCACTGGGTAAAGTGATTTCTCCTGCTGTCTGTCTTAAATCCCATGCATTTAGTAAATTTCTGGTTCCTTGTTCATGACTCTTCAGCTGAGGTCAGTCTGTTACTTTCTCCTTTTTTTCCATCTTTTTGCATTTGTGAACATTTCCGCCATGTCTAGTAACTTTTCATTGTCCCAAATAACATCGCCCAATGTTTCAAATCTGCCCCTGTATTTGTAATTCCTCATCCCAGGCAGCTTTCTAGTGAGTCAGGTTGTACTGTCTCTCAAGTCTCTAACCTTCATATAGGATGGGCCCATTACTGTCCTCTCGCTGCGTTCTTAATGCAATTCTGCAGTCTTATCAACACCTCCCTCATTTCATGTTTGTATTTTTTGAGATAAGAATTTTAAAAGTTAATACAATTCTTATTGCTCTTTTGACCTGTAAGCATGTGCCTCCACATCCTTCTGCTCCTCCATAGCATTGGATCTGATGCTGTTCAGTATGTGTAGCAGCAGTGTTGCCAAGTTTTTTTTGTGGGACGTTGGTGCCGCTGACGAGGTCAGCATTCGTTACCCTCTAATTACCCATGAGCTGAGTGGTTTGCTAGGTCAGTTCAGAGGGTGGATAAGAGTCAACCGTGCAGAAAGTGAGCGGGAGGAGGTGATTCAAGCCTGCTCTGCCATTCAGATAGATCATGGCAGATCACCACTCTCCACCCCATGTTTCCCCTCCTCCATATCCCCTCACTACCCTCATTTTGCTTGATGTCATTAGAATCCATAAATCTATCAGTTCCTGTCTTGAGTATATTTACACAGCCCTCCTGAAGCAGAGAACTCCAAAGAATCACCAGCTGTGGGTCTGGAGTCACATATAGGCCAGACCAGGCAGATGGTAGATTTCTTTCCCTCAGAATCCATACAGGCTTTTACAACAACAGATGGCAGTTATGATCATGGCCACCACGTTGAGACTTAATTTTCACTTTGATTTGAATTTAAAGGCTACCAGCTACTGTGTTGGTTGCTGCAATATCCCCAAAGGATTAGTCTGGGGCTTTAGATTGCAAAGGCCACTGATATTACCACTACACTAGCTCCTTCAGTAAATAGATGGAAGGTTAATTTATTAATAAGGGCTGCCCTGAAACAAAGGAACCACGTTACAGAGAGAGCACTGCCTTAGCTTGCTGTAAGCACTACTGATTCTGAATAACATCTTTGCTATGTTTCTGTTATTTTTGGTCAGGTACATTGAAATATTTAGGAGCACCAAGAATGATCTCCGTTTATACATCAGTCCTGCAAAGAGACTGCCTCGATGTCCCACAGCACGGGAAATCGTAACAGATGATGAAAGCTGTACCATAGCTAACAATGAGAGTAATAATGGGGTTCTAGAAGAGAGTCTTCAGAATGGTAAGATACATTAATAAGCTAACCGCAAAAAATCAGTATTCTGGCACAATTGTAAACCAATCAGTCAGGTTCTGAAAACTACCTTAATTTGCAAAAGCATATTTGCCATCTGAGCTGTGGAATTATATTCCATCCTTGACATGCTACACTGGCATTGACTAATCGTAGTGTTTTAAGCATTAGTGAGAGTTTTAGACCTGTTCTTCCACATGTGTGAAAGATGATGTGAAAAGTTAGTGTCAGATGTTGGCGTGAGTTAATTAATTATGGTCAGTTTGAACAAGAAATCATCAGGAAACTTTAAGCTCCGGTTCCATTGTAACTGAGTTTTGTTTCTATTGAGTAAGATATTAAGGGATGTGGGACCAAGATAGGATGTATAATTAAATGACCCGTGGTCTTGTTAAATGATGGAACAGGCTGGGGGTCTGAATCAATTTAATATTAGTTTGCCTGAAGACTTGCCCTGTCTTAGTGTTTCATATCCATAAATAAGAACATATGGAATAGTAGCTGAAACGAATTATACGGTCCCTCAAGCCTACTCTGTTGTTTAATATGATCACATTTGATTTTAACCTCAGTTTAATGTTTCTGCCCTGTCCACACATTCCTTAATGTCCGTTGGTCTGTCTTGAATCAACTGAGCCACAAATTCCAAAGGTTTATAGTCAGTTAAAGGAATTGCATCTCACCTCAATCCCTTGTTCTGAGATTGTGATTGCTGGTTTTTAGATTTCCCAACCAGGGAGAAAAATCCTCCCAACATCTCCCTGTCAATCCCAATAATAATGTAATTCAAGGGAACCCAATTTATGAACGTTCACCTTGACAGCGGCTGATACTTGGGAACTCGATCCCATGCCGATCCAACACATGAATATTTTCTGTACTTACAAATGGCTGCTTTATATTATTCTGATTGTGTTCTGACTTGCAAACAGACTCCAGAGTGAAATCCGGTCACAACTTGGGACTGTCTGTATATTTTAACAAGATCATTTTACATTCTTGTCAATTCTAGGCAATATAGGCCTAAGTTAATTGAATTTCTGTTCTTAAGACAAACTCCTCTTTTATCAATCGAGTGAATGTTTGTCATACTCCCTCTAAAGTAAACATATCCTACTTTAGGTGAGGCAACTAAATTACTTCGAGCCTGACCATACCAGAATCCTATACAATTGTGTATACTTGCTTTCTCCCATACTCACTCCAGTCCCTTTGGAATTAAGGCTAACATTGTACAGAGGAACCTCTATTATCCAGCATTCGATTATCCAAATATCAGATTCTCCGGCAAGATCTCAAGGTCCCGATGCTTGGCTAAACTATGTTATTTGGCATTTGGTATCCAGAATTCGATTAACCGAACGGAATACTCCCTGCCTGTGTCTTTCAGATAATGAAGGTCCCTCTGTATTTGCTTACTTAATGCATCAGCATCTGACTCTGGAATGTTGCTTAGCTTTAATGGTTGGTTTGGAGTGTTTAACTAGCTATATTTCTAAGATATTTGGCATTTTAATGTTAAAGCTCTCTTGGTAATCATTTTTTAATAGAATTGTGATTTTCTTTTAATAGTGCAGCTACCTACAAATGATTTAGTATCAAATCACTGTGTTCAAAGATCTGAAGTACATAATGTACATATGAGGGGCCTTCCATTTCGTGTTAATGGACAGGACATTGTAAAGGTAAGTGCCTTGTTCGTGAAAAATAATCTTTGTATTTGTAGCACGTGCTGTGTCATACCTTCCAGTCAGTGACCAGGAATGTATGTTCATCTGCATCGTGACAGCACTTGTCTCTGCCGACCTTTGTAAAAAGAGTGACACAATGCCTCTTTATTCACACTGTTCCTGCCTGTTCCTGAAAGCTGTCTATATTGCATGAATGGAGATTGCAAGTTCCTTATTGTTCAAACAAGGGGCGGTTACAAATGTGTTGCTGAAATTGTTATTTGTACCAATTATTTTGGGCAATTGGACATGTTTATATCTCACAACTACATATGTCCTAACTACTAACCACCCCGTCCATGTCCAGTGACCTCTAGAGCCCTGTCGTGGCTGAGGGCTTTTCTTGACTCTGGACTTGAACATTTTGTAACCTTTGTGATTAGTTGTGTGCATTCAGAGTTTAAAAACATAGCCTTTTGCCCAGGAGCCCAAGTTAGACAAATCCTAAGTGTCTAGCTTTGCTATTGCACAATGTGTAAACAGATCAGACAAAATCAAAACAGCAAGAAGTGGACATTGGAAAGCAGTGTGAGCCTCCAGCCTGTGGCCTAACCTAATGGGAGCGACCAGTACAACTGTTGCAGTGATGTTGGCTGAGCAAGAAGTAATTGGCCCAGCACAATAGCCAGCTGTTTTAATCCTGTAGACATGAGAGAGGGGTTGTGGTTTCATGTCCAGTCCAAAAAATGGCACAGTGCTGCACTCCTTAAGTACTGCCGTGGAATATCAGTGTGGATTTTGCTCCAATCTCTGGAGTGGGGCTGGAACCCCTAACTTCTGACTCGGAATTGAGAGTGCTACCAAGTGAGAGACAGCTAGTTCCTTATTGACTTTTTTTTTTATAAAGCTGTGTATCCACCTATTCAGAAATGTTATGAAACACTTCTGGAGCAGTTGGGACTGTAACCCAGTCCTTCTAGCTTAGAGATGTGTGATGATGCTGCTCCTTTAACAAGGTTATGTTGCCCTTTTATTTTAAGAGGGGTCGTAAACCAGAAGACTCTGGAACATCTAGATTTGAAGGGTTTCAGGTCCAATTTGATTATAGCTAACAGATACTGCCTCAGGAAAAAGGGCTTTCAAAAAAAACTTGTACATTGAAAGGGGAGTGGCTTTTCTCTGGTTTGGTTTTAGCAATCAGTCAGTTGTGAAGCTGCTGGACCCAAAGAAACATGTCCATGCTGATTCTCCCTCTCTCTGACATCTCTCCTGTAAAACCCTGGGTTTGATTTTTCCTTTAGTGCCAAGGGGTGTTTATGGGGATTGTAGCAAGTATTTGGAACAGCATCATTAAGTTGGAATAGTCTGTTGGTCTTTCAGATAGTTTGTAATTCTGCATTCTGTTTTGTTTTGTGTTTCATTCGATAATCTTGCAAATAAATAGTGTTTTGTTTTAAAACTAAGTGATTGGGCCAGCTGAATCCCTCCTGGAATATCCACTTCACACCTGCTTAAAGCAACCAGCAAAGTTAGGGTCCGGGCTACTTCCTTAAAATGTTTCGAGGGGTCTGGCCTGCCCCATAACAGACACAAGCAATACCACTGCGTGACAAGAGCCCTCATCAGCTTCCTGCTGAGATTGGAAAGGTGAACCAGGATGGAGATTAAATGAGCTCACCAAATGAGATGTTGCTTCCAATGTAAATCCATTTTGTTTTTGTCTGGGACCTAAATGTTAATAGTGTCTCATTAATAAGGCAGTGTCTCACACTGCAGAAACACTGACAGCATGGAATTTGTATAGAACCTTTAACATGATATAATGTTCCAAGTTCCTTTACCAGAGTGTTATATGAAAAAGACATCTAGCCACATAGTATATTAGATCACATAATAAAAAGCTCAGTTTTTAGGTGTATATTAAAGGAGAAAATTCAGGCAGAGGGGTTTAAGGAGGGATTCAGGAGCCAGGGGACCACAGAACCCCATTGTATGAGGCGAGGTAAGAGCATGAAAGGAAGTTTTGAAGTTGAGCTGGTGTGTGTCCGGGGGATGGGATATGCTCTGCATGACTGATGATTCTCTTACAGGAGTATGGCACTACAGCAAGAGGGGTTGTAGAAATGTTAATTTTATATGTAATTTTTTTTAAAAATCTGCTATAAACTAAAAGACATTTGTTCAGTTGATTTAAAAGTCTTCTCAGAAAATGTTAAATATTTTTGCTGTAGTTCTTCCAGCCGTTGAGGCCAGTCCGGATTATTGTGGAATATGGTCCTGATGGAAAAGCTACTGGAGAAGCTGATGTACATTTTGCTACGCATGATGATGCTGTTGCTGCCATGACAAAAGATAAATCTCACATGCGTAAGCACGTTACTCATTTCACATTTCTAAGGCAGTGCTTCAGAGTTAAACCGTATTATTGAAGGTGTGCTCTTTCACTCTAAATCTCTCCATTCCAATTTTGAGAAAATTCCACAATGTAGGGTTGTATTGCAGAGAGGCCATTCAGCCCTTTGTGGTTAATGTGGCTGTTTTGAGAATGCTATTTGATTAGATCTACTCCTCTAATTTCCCCCACAGTCTCTGTAAACTTCTCCAGTTCAAATATTTATCCTGTTTCCTTTTGAAAGTTTCTATTGAATCATTTTCCACCAACCTTCCAGAGAGTAAAACATTATCAATCTCAGTTTTGATATGATTTGGAGAGAGTTTCACACTTTGCTCTCCCTTCAATATGAAGCAGAACTTTCCTAACTTTTTTTCCTGAATTGCTTGGCACTGATTAAGGCCCCCAGGTTCTCCCCCTTCCCACCAACACTTCACTGTTCAGTGAGACCATGGCCAGTCTGACTGTTGTCCCAACCCACAAGTGGGAACTCCCTTGTCCATCAAATATTTGTCCAACTCAGCCTTGAACACATTCCATGGCCTGACTTCTGCCACTCACTGGGAAGACAGGTCCAAACACTAACAGACCTCCTGAGGAAGAAATTTCTCCTCATTTTCATCTCAATCTCCTGCTTGTTCTTGATTTCCCCAGTAAACATCCACTTAACATCTCCCCAGTCGGGGTCCCTCAGAATCTGTACATCTCAGTAAGATCAACGCTCCTTCTAAATCAGAGAGAGTGTAAACTCAAATTACTTGACTTTTCCTTCCAAGAGAACCCCTTCACCCGTTTGATCATCTGTTCCATCAGAATGTTGAATAATCTCATCCATGTTCAACGTGCCCAGAGTTTTTAGCCAGTGTGCTCAGTACCACAGCTGCTAACCTTTGATGCTCTTTCCTGCAGAACATCGCTACATAGAACTTTACCTGAATTCGGCATGTGCTGGGATTAATAGCCCATATAATGACCAGGGAAATCAAGTAAAGGGTAAGACCTTTAGTTATTTCACTTCATTGTCAAACTACTGATATGTAAATAATTTCCAGGGGCTCGTTGCTGAGTTAATATTCCTCTGAGTCAGATGTCTGCTTTAGTGTGGTGTACAGTTTGGTCTTTATTTGTATGAAAACATTTTGTTATTTGTTGGTTTTTTCCTGGTAAGGAAGGGTCACCAGACCCAAAATGTGAACTCTGATTTCTCTTCACGGATGCTGCCAGACCTGTTCAACTTTTCCAGCAATTTCTACTTTTGTTTTGGATTTGCAGCATCCACAGCAGCACTAGGGTACACCTGATCAGGTCCTGGGAATTTATCCACTTTTATGCGTTTCAAGACCTCCAGCACTTCCTCCTCTGTAATATGGACATTTTTCAAGATGTCACCATCTATTTCTCCACACTGGTGGCACGGTGGCTCAGTGGTTAGCACTGCTGCCTCACAGCACCAGGGTTCCAGGTTCGATTCCAGCCTTGGGTGACTGTGCAAACTCCACACAGACATTCTCCCCACATCTGCGTGGGTTTCCTCCGGATGCTCCGGTTTCCTCCCACGGTCCAAAGATGTGCAGGTTAGGTGAATTGGCCATGCTAAATTGCCCATAGTGTTAGGTGGGTCTGGGTGGGTTACACTTCGAGGGTTGGTGTGGACTTGTTGGGCCGAAGGGCCTCTTTCCACACTGTAGGGAATCTAATCTAATCATTCTATATCTTCATTGACCTTCTCCAAAGTAAATACTGATGCAAAATACTCGTTTAGTATCTCCCCCATCTCCTGCGGCTCCACACAAAGGCCGCTTTGCTGATCTTTGAGAGGTCTTATTCTCTCCCTAGTAACCCTTTTATCCTTAGTGTATTTGTAAAAACCCTTTGGATTCTCCTTAACCCTATTTGCCAAAGCTATCTCATGTCCCCTTTTTGCCCTCCTGATTTCCCTCTTAAGTAGACTCCTATTGCCTTTATAATCTTCTAAGGATTCACTCACTATGTCCTGTCTATACGTGACAAATGCTTCCTTCTTTTTCTTCACCAAACCCTCAACGTCTCTAGTCATACAGCATTCCCTACAGCTACCCGCCTTTCCTTTCACCCTACCAGGAATATACTGTCTCTGGACCCTCGCTATCTCATTCCTGAAGGCTTTCCATTTTCCAGCAGTCCTTTTACCTGCTAAAATATGTCCCCAATCAGCGTTTGAAAGTTCTTGCCTAACACTGTCAAAATTAGCCTTCTTCCAGTTTAGAACTTCAACTTTTAGATCTGGTCTATCCTTTTCCATCACTATTTTAAAACTAATAGAATTATGGTCACTGGCCCCACCGACACCTCAGTCACCTGCCCTGCCTTATTTCCCAAGAGTAGGTCAAGATTTGCACCTTGTCTAGCAGGTACATTCACATACTGGATCAGAAAAATTTCTTGTATACTCTTAGCAAATTCCTGTCCATCTAAACCCTTAACACTATGGCAGTCCCAGTCTATGTTTGGAAAGTTAAAATCCCCTACCATAGCCACCCTATTATTCTTACAGATAACCGAGATCTCCTTACAAATTTGTTTCTCAATTTCCTGCTGACTATTACGGGGTCTATAATACAATCCCAATAAGGTGATCATCCCGTCCTTATTTCTCAGTTCCACCCAAATAACTTCCCTGGATGTATTTCCGGGAATATCCTCCCTCAGTACAGCTGTAATGCTACCTCTTATCAAAAACGCTACTCTCCCTCCTCTCTTGCCTCCCTTTCTATCCTTCCTGTAGCATTTGTATCCTGGAATGTTAAGCTGCCAGACATGTCCATCCCCGAGCCACGTTTCTGGAGGATATCACAGGCTAGGATATCCCAGACCCATATTCCTAACCATGTTCTGAGTTCATCTGCCCCTTGCATTGAAATAAATGCCATTTATCAGTCCTACCTTGTGCTCTGCTTTGTCCTTGCCTGCCCTGACTGTTTGACTCTCTTCTTTTCCCAACTGTATCAGTGTCCAATTGATCTCTTTCTTCACTATCTCCCTAGGTCGCACCTCCCAGCCCCCTACCTTACTAGTTTAAATCCTCCCGAGCAGTTCTAGCAAATTTCCCTGCCAATATATTAGTCCTCTTCCAATTCAGATGCAATCCTTCCTTCTCGTACAGGTCACTTCTACCCCAGAAGAGATTCCAATGATCCAAAAATGTGAATCCTTCTCCCATACACCAGCTCCTCAGCCATGCATTCACCTGCTCTATCCTCCTATTCCAACCCTCACTAGCTTGTAGCACCAGAAATAATCCAGATATTAATGCTCTCGAGGATCTCCTTTTTAAATTCCTGCCTAAATCTCTATATTCTCCCTTCAGAATCTCAACCTTTTCCCTTCCTATGTCGTTGGTTTCAATGTGGACAATGGCCCCTCTCCCCCTTGAGAACATTCTGCACCCTTTCTGAAACACCCATTGCTCCACATTTGTCATTGCTGGGTTGCTTCTCTACATGGAATGTGTTGTTGCACTTTTTATGATCAACTCAGCCACACACCCTGATGGATACAGAAGAGAAACAGATTCAAAGCAGGAAAACGTGCACCAGTTCCAAATCATGCAAACCACCCTCAATCAAATGTCTGTAAATAATAAACACTTTTTGACATGCTGAGGAATTACTGGAGATTTTGGTTGCCATGGTGCCAAATAATGCAAATGTTACAGTATTGCCTGGGCTTATGTGCACATCACATAGTTTCAATCACTGTATCATTCTGTACTTGTGTCTGAAACACTGACATGTTGTTCAAATTGTTCATTATACTCCAAAACCTCTGACTTATGGTTAATTAAACTAACATTTCTTTTTCTTTCAGGTTCTGAAGCAAGTTAAGTAGTCATTCCTTTCAGAATGTCACTTGCTTTGGATATGAAACTTAAGCAAATTACCCAAACACTAGAAAAACTAATAAGAGAAAGTGGCACAGGCGCTCACTGCTGCATCAAAACCAGACACAGCAATTGTGGTGGACCAACTGACCGATCAATCGCATTGATATCATCACTGGTAATGAAGGGGGAGTCAGCTCTATTTTATTTGCTACCCTGTTGTAGCCTGTATTCTGGATTATGCCTCTTGTAACACGTTTTAATGTTACATTACCAGATAAAATAAATGCAGGTATTTTAACAACTTACATCCTTAACATCTTGAGTGCCTGACTGTATTGTGTGTTTGGCAGAAATGTAAAATTATTAACTTCAGCATCTATATTATTGTGAACTAACTTTTTAATGTATTGAAATGTTAGTTGAACAGATTTAAGGGCTTATTACAGCCTTGATTTTCCCCTCATCTGGTTAGAAAAGGAAAAATGGATTAGATGCAATTCTCTTGTGAAATATCTTGCATTTTGTTTTCATGAATGACTGTAAGGTACAATGCACTGATGGCAAGAAATCCCCTGGTGGTGATGGTTTCGTTTTTCAAAATCACCTAATGGACCGAAAAAGGCATTGCATTTGTACATGTAATAAAATGTTCATTGTATTTGCAATGACAAACAAAGCACAGAACAGAAATGTTCCAAGGTGGTCTTCTGACTCTGCGTTGGAAATGGTTTTCTCAATAGGTGCTTGGCTTCAATCTGGGAGAGAACCATCACATTTCACTCTAATGGTTGGCTGTGCAGCAATACAAACTGCAGTTTCACCCACCGCTACATGAGCCACACGTAAGAAAAAAAAGACCAGCTACACACAACCTTTCAAAACCTCAGGATGTTCCCAAAGGACTTTACAGTGAAGTACATTTTAAGTGTAGTGTTACCAGCTGATAGCAGTTTGCCTTGCCTAACATTACTGAGTGAAATCAGGCTTGATAGACCATCAGGTTTATTTTTCCATTTGTTTTCTTTAGTAGTCACACACTGAAAATACTCACGTTAAGCAGAAGAGCTGCTGTTACACCCGAATTGTGGGGAGGGGGGGGTAGCAGCACCAACTCTTTTACACTAAGAACTATGTAAATGGTCTTATTTCTACGGGAAGGTGGTGGTATAGTGGTAATGTATTGAACTAGTAACTGGAGTCCTAGACTAACATCAAAGGGACTTTGCTTCATATTCAGAGTGACAGACGGTAAAATTTAAATTCAATTGTAAAAAATCTGGAATTAAAAGCTAGTCTAATGAGACCATGTGTCAATTTTCATAACTGTCCATCTGGCTCACTAATGTCCTTTAGGAAAGGAAATTACCTGGCCTGCCTTACGTGTGAGGTCAGACCCACAGCGATGTGATTAGCTTTGAAATGCCCTTTGAACTGACTGAACAATCTGCTCAGTTCGAACATGGTTACTGGTCAGTTATAATGCTGACCTTTCCAGCTATGCCCACATCCCCTGAATATTTTTTTTTTTAAAGTTCAACTATCAGAAAAATCCTCAATTGACTGATATCTTTGTAGCATCCATAAACACAGGTGAGGTGCCAGACGATTGGAGGGTTGCTAATGTCCCCCCCGTACAAGAAGGGTAGTAAGGTAAGGGTAGAAAGCTACCTACAGTCCTGTGAGACTGACGTCAGTAGTGTGGAAGTTGCTGGAGAAGGTACTGAGGAATAAAATTTTTATATTTGGAAAAGAATGGGCTTATCAGTGATAGGCAACATGGTTTTGTGCAGGAGAGATTGTGCCTTACCAACTTAGAGTTCTTTTAGGAAGTGACCAAGTTGATAGATGCAGGCAGGGCTGTTGATCTCCTATACATGGACTTTAGTAAGGCGTTTGATAAGGTTCCTTATGGTAAACTAATTGGGAAAATGAAGTCACATGGTGTGCAGGGTGTTCTAGCTAGGTGAATAAAGAACTGGTTGAGCAACAGGAGACAGTAGTAGTTAAAGATAGTTTCTTGAAATGAAGAAAGGTGACCAGTGGGGTCAGTGTTGGGGCCACTGTTGTTTGTAATATACATAAATGATCTGGAAGAGGACACTGTTGGTATGATCAGCAAGTTTGCAGATGACACAAATTGGTGGAGTAGCAGAAAGCATAAGGGACTGTCAAAGAATACAGGAGGATATAGATAGACTGGAGAGTTGGGCAGAGAGTTCAATCCAGGCAAATGTGAGGTGATGCATTTTGGGAAGTCTAATTCTAGAGCGAACTATACTGTAAATGGAAGAGCCTTGGAAAAATGTTGATGAGCAGAGAGATCTGGGAGTTCAAGTCCATTGTATCCTGAAGCTTGCTGCATAGGTGGACAGAGTGGTCAAGGCGGCATATGGTATGCTTGCCTTCATTGGATGGGATATTGAGTATGAGAGCTGGCAGGTCATGTTAAAATTGTACAAGACATTGGTTCGGCCGCATTTAAAACACTGTGTACAGTTCTGGTCACCACATTACCAAAAGGATGTGGACGTTTTGGTGAGGGTGCAGAGAAGGTTTACGAGGATGTTGCCTGATATGGAAGGTGCTAGCTATGAAGAGAGGTTGAGTAGGTTAGGATTGTTTTCATTTAAAAAAAGAGATTGAGGTCTACAAAGTCATGAAGGGTATAGACAGGGTAGGTAGAGAGAAGCTTTTTCCCAGGGTGAAGAATTCAGTAACGAAAGGTCACGCTTTCAAGGTGAGAGGTGAAAAGGTAAGGATACACGCAGTAAGTACTTTACACAGAGGGTGGTGGGTATCTGGAATGCGTTGCTTGCATTGCTAGCAGAGGCAGGCACGATAGATTCATTTAAGATGCATCTGGCCAGATGCATGAGTGGGTGGTGGGGAGCAGAGGGATACAGATGCTTAAGAATTGGGTTTTAGGTTTAGGCAGTGGATTTGGATTGGCTCAGGCTTGGAGGGCCGAAGGGCCTATTCCTGGGATATAAATTTTCTTTGTTCTTTGCAGTCTTTCAGATACTCAAAATCCTCAACTGGAGTCTTTCAGATTCTCGAATGTCAGTGGGGGGTCACTTTGATTTTGTTACAAATTCCTCCTGCAGTTGGTAGGGGGGGCTATACTGGGCTGCTTCTCAGGGAAGGTATCTGTTCACTCAATGTTACCTCCTTTGTCTCTTCATGAGACCCTTAAACTGCGATCCTAACTCATTTACTTCTGAGCTTGTGTTCCTTAAACTCATGAGATTCAGCAGCCTTGTCGGATGTTCTCCTCTCTGGCCCCTGAAAGACTTTTGATTCTGGGGCTATTTTCTTGCTAATGTCCAAGTCACAAAGGACTTGATTGCTGCTACCCTCCCCTGACTATCGTTGGGCCTTTTACAGGCCTTTTCCTTCTCAATGGCCAGCTTCTGTCTGAAAGAAATCTGCCCATTTGCTGAGCACCTGGATGGTTCCGCTTGTTTCATAGCGACACCTTGTTGCTACACAACTATCCTTTCTTCTTCTACCTTTGACTTTTGTTTTCTGAAGCAATGAACTATTCCCCTCACTTAGAGTCATCATACCAATCAGATATCCTAATCCAGTCCCGTCTGCCAGCACTTGGCCCATTTCCCTCCAAACACTTCCTATCCATATACCCATCCAGATGCCTTTTAATGTTATAATTGTACCAGCCTCCACCACTTCCTCTGGCAATTCATTCCATACACACACCACCCTCTGTATGAAAGATTGTCCCTTAGGTCACTTTTTATACTTTTCCCCTCTCACCCTGAACCTATGCCCTCTAGTTTGGGATTCCCCCACCTCCGGGAAAAGACCTTATCTATTTACCCTATTCATGTCCCTCAATTTTGTAAACCTCTATAAAGGTCACCCCTCAGCCTCCGACGCTGCAGGGAAAACAGCCCCAGCATGTTCAGCCTCTCCCTATAGCTCAAATCCTCCAACCCTGAAACATCCTTGTAAATCTTTTCGTGTTTTACAACATCTTTCCAATAGGAAGGAGACCAGAGTTGCGCATGCTATTCTAACAGTGGCGTAACTGATGTCCTGTACAGCCACAACATGATCTCCCAACTCCAGTACTTGTTTGCTTTTTCCAATTCTTGGTTTAATGTATGGAAAATTGGCACTTTTACAATGCAGTACTCCCTTAGTACAGCAGGTAGTGGGGAACATTGGTCAGTGTGCTTTTTATATTCAAGGCCCTGAACTGGGGCTTGAACCTCCAATTCTCTGACACGGGTGAGTGTGCTGAGTTGGAAATCTTTCTGTAGTCTGAAAGAGCTGGGGAATTCCAGAAGAAAAGCAAGGATGGGAGCAATTCCTTGGCTGCTGATCTTTCCATAGTTCTGCCATTATGATTATGAGCTGTATTTTGGTCAGCCCTTTTTTTAAACCAGTTGTCATAATCCCCCATATGTTTAAGCCCTTGTTTGTTTTCCTGACTCTGGTTATCTTGGACACATTATGCTGACTTTGCATTACCCTGCTGTGTTAGGCAGACATGTACTTCCATCCTCCATTATCCTGCCACTATATCCCTTTCTCCCTCTTCTCTGTCCAGTTTTCCTTTCAATTCATCATTGCAATCTGCCTCAGTCACTCCCCAAAGTAGTGAATTTCACATTCTCTCTGCTCTGCACAAGAACATGTACCCAGCAAATTGTTCTTGGGAAAATGTCATTATTTTGCATCATAAGAAACCTTTTAAATTTGAACTATCCAGTGATGCTTGCTATGACCCTTTTTAAACAACTGTTTGGACATGTTACAGTATACAGTACCATCTAACCCAGAGATAGGCACTCTAACACTAGTTTTTGTATAACTATCTTCCCTGTATGACTGTAATAATGAGACTAAACTGTGCAAATTATCCAGTGTGTTCCTGAACATTGGACTGTGTACTGTAGGGTAGAGTATGGGTTTATTTTTGTTTGGAAGCTTTTGATGTTTAACTTGCTCCCAGTCAGTCCAATGAGGCGAAACTGCTGAGGGTTTACTAGAAATTCCCCTGCTTGGTGTTTTCCCAGCCCGTGTCAGCAATATCTTCAGAACACTGATGACCTCCCCATCACAAGGGGATAAATATCTGACCTCCAATCTTGTACAAAGTCTAGAGCTCAGTGTGTGGAATGTTTACATCAGATCTCCTCTTCAGCTGGCCCACTAAAGGTTACAAAAGATGTTAAGGCCCTGAAAACATTTCAGTCATGTCTGGTCTCACCACAGCAGCTCCAGGCAGTCTGTGCAGCATTTTCTTCACCATCATGGGGATCAGGCCCTCCAGCCCAGTGCCATGAAATGGACTAGGTTGACTTTGAATTCTTTATATTACCATGGAAGGACTGTTACTCTGAACATTTTATTTCTTTACATTTCTGATTTATTACTGTGATTTTTACTGCTGGACATTTTATTTCATTTTTTTCCTAAGAATTTGTTCTGAATCTTTGTACCTCGGATGGCACTAAGTAGCAACTTGTAAACATCACTATACTTGTGATAATAAACCAAATTCAATTTAAAATCTTGAGAGACAGTGTAAATACAGCAGCCGTTTCCTGGATTAGGTCTAGTTTGGCCATTGAACTGCTAATCAGGACTGAATTCCAAAGAAAAATCAATAGACCTGGAACATTAACTCAGTTTCTCTCCATAGAGACTGCCAGATCTGCTGGGTTTCTCCAGCAATTTGTTTTTATTTCAGACTTCAAGCATCTGCAATCATTGTTTTACAATCACAAACATAACTTCACAGGATTGTATTTGAAAGATTTCAGACCTGAAACTCTTAAAAGTCTTTTTGAAAACAGTAATTATACTCAGTGTAGGCGACAGTGCAGAGAGTATCCCTTCTGCAGTTCTCAAGGTGGAGTCAAGAGTTCTTACAGCACAGATACAGACCCCCATTGTGGACATGTTGGTATTCAAGTTAGCTGATGGCTATACTTCTAACAAAGTGTAAGAAAGGTGATTCCAGAATGTAGACTGAAACATCCAAAGGTAGGGGGAGAAGAGACATGCTTGGATAAAAATGTTCCCTTGTGCTTTCAAGTGGTGGGGGATGCTGGGAGAGAACAGGTTGTCTAAATAAGTTTGTAACGTGTAGAATGCTTATAATGAGTTCAACAGCAGGCTGTTTGGGGCTAGATAAATGCTGCACTCAACTGCTGCCATCTGAGCAATCTATCGCAGAGACAAGGTCAGGGGCGGACTGTAGTTAGTCAAGAAAATAGCCACTGCCTTCAAGGGGTGATTAGGGACAAATACTGGCCTTGACATCCCATGACTGAATTTTAACCAAGTACTTATATAACTATCTTGATTTTGGATTGGAAGGGGGTGTTTTTTTTTTAAACCTTGGAAAGTTTCAGGTTCGTGCACAATTAAACATTTGTTCAAACACTATTTTAGATAACGACAGAACATCAGGAGGTGCAGTTAAACCTCGACAATAAATGCACCAAGGTTCCACAGGGGTGTTTTATACTGAACAGGACTCCAGCCCCACAATACAACTCACATTTATTTGAGAGATGTTAATGTAACAATTGTCACATTAAGAATGTTGTTCTCATCTTAGATTATACTATCTATTTAATAGTGGCTGGATTTCCAATGACTGTAAATATCACTAAATCAAACAAGTATTAATCTCGTAATAAACAGTCCTAGTACATTCACTTCTTAAAACTGTGTGAATACCTGAAAAACAAACATTAGCCACATAAATAAATACCTTCTGCTTTTGGTTTGAGCCACACATTGAAGTACGTTGTGTTAAATGCGATTCCAGGTATAGCCTTCGAAATTGTCTGTGAATCTACTCCACGTGGCAAAAACAAATCTGACAACTCTCACTTTATTCAACCTGGCATCTCTAGCTCTAATCTTGTGGCTGGGTACAGTCATAGATTGACAAACATTTGTTCTCCCTGATGTGCAAAATCATAAATTTCGATTGTAGAACACTCCTTAAATCAGTGTTGATCAAAGAAAGAAATACAGGAACATAATTCCCAAAAAGCGCTGCTGGTTTTCAGTGGGGTAGCTATAGCCTCCTCAATGCTACAACCCCAAGATGGCGAGAGAGAAGGCAGTCTTCCGTATCAAGTGTTTACAGACCAAGGTTGAGCTGGACTGTTCTGACTTCTGCTTCTGACTCTACCAAATAGCTGCTCCCAATTGCCCCAGAAAGTGAGTATCTAGTCTCTTATTTTTAATGAAAGTCACCTTAACAGACGGAGGTCAGTTGATGGGCACTGACAATAGACATTTAAGTCATTTGTTTCCCTTTAAGTTAATTGCTTCCTTATTTAAAAAAAGGGGCACTTTGATGACACTAATGAGACAATCTAGTGTCTCCTCATCCTTAGACAAAGGTTAAGCAGCTGAATGTTGGACGGATTTCAGATATTTTTTAGCTCCTTGCAGTACACAATTACTGCTGGTCATCAGTAGACTGTCTCACTAGGAGAGAGAGTTTACCATTAGCATGAATGAGCATGCAACTGCATCACTCAGAACTGTATCAAAACAAGGGTTTTTTGGGGGGCAGGGTGAAATGTGGAATTTACACAAATTTGTGCGTTAACCTCATGAGAGAAAGACAAAAGCTGAGAGGTGCCTCGATTGTCCCCCCCACTCAATCAACGGCTGTCAGTTGATCAACTGTGTGTGTGTGCGCGCGTGTGTGTCAGGGTGGCAATGTTGTCGAGTACTGCTGTAATAAGGCTCCATGGCAAGGGTTACACACTCTCACAGGCTGGATGGAGGAAGGTAGCGGCAGCTCATTGACGGCGCACTGACTGCAGACGATGGTAAGGCAATTGCTGCAGCGTTTCTGTAAAATAAAAAAAATCACAGCCGTTGTTTAAATCCACAGAAAATGATCCAGCTTAGGTCATCAGGGCGTGGGTGTGACCCAGTTAAGAACTAGTCAGGGTCTACATCACCATCTTTAATAACTGGACTGGGTAAAGTCTGGTCTGAACTAGCGACATGATGATTAGAGGAGCTGACATTTCCTTGGGTCAAGTATTTAAACAACACAAATAGGAAGGAGGACGGTTTGGATGAATAGTTATAGTTAAGGGACAGATTTAGAATTCACTTACAATTCAATTGCTTTATTAAAAGTTGGAGTTTTTTTTAAAGAAAGGGGAAGTTCAGTAAAAGCATACAGAGGAGAGAACAGAAAAGTGATTGCAGCCATGTGAAAGATTACTGTGCCCAACCTGCAGGAGGCAATGGCACTATGGGCTGAAATATCCAAAATGTCTTAGACTATCATAAACTCCCTACAGTATGGAAGCAAGCCATTCGGCCCATCAAGTCACACCACCCCTCCAAGGAGATCCATCCCATCTGGAGCCCCCATCCAATGGCTATCCCTACAACACAGCATTGCCCTGAACACTATGAGCAATTTAGCATGGCCAATTCACATAACCTGCACATCATTAGATTGTGGGAGGAAACCAGAGCACGTGGAGGAAACCCACCGGGACATAAGGAGCATGGACAAACTCCACACAATCACCTGAGAGTGGAATCGAGCCTGGGTCCCTGGTGCTGTGAGGCAGCAGAGCTAACCACTGAGCCAGCGTGTCACCTACGTCCCAGTGGCATTTCCTGTGTTCCCCCCACCCCCCCGGTTTATCAGCGATTTACGTATATTGAAAGCTCAGGTGTGTTTTGATGAAGGACACACTGCATTGGCCTGACTCAGGGTGCTCGAACTGAAAGCTCGAGCTTTCCCCCACCATCCAACTCGGATTCCTTATATTAAAGCATTATATAAGTTAGGACACTGAGCCACGTAAAAGGGCTATTTCAAGGGCAAATTGGGATGTGTAATAATGCTGGCCCAGCAACACCCAGGTCCCCAAATAAGTGACTAAACAAAAACAAAACTATTAGGACAACCACCCAACCACTTCACTGAAGAGAAATGTTTAAAGGAGCAACTGAAAATAAAATGAGGAAACAAGGTAGTGAGACCGGGAGGGGTTCCAGAACCTGTGACCTTGGTAACTGAAGACAAGCACTAAAAACAAGATCCAGGATGTAGAAGAGGCCAGAGGAAATGACAGAACGGGAAACAGGGTTAGGTCACGATGGGGAGGGGAGTCTGAAGTCAAGGGTGAAAGCTTTTAAAAATCAGGATATTACCACATCAAGCAGTCACTGTCAGTTGGTGAGCACACAGGTACAAGGGGAAAAAGGACTGGGGAGATTTCAAATGCTGGCAGCAGTGGTTTGGACATGATAATGAAGAATCTACCTTCTCCCTGGTTACTGAGGCTTCCTCTTGGCAGAGTTTGCAAATTGTATTCTGCTTTTCCAGTACTGACCAGTCAGGTTCCTGTGAGACACAATGTGGACAGTTATAAAAACCAGCCTCTTAGGAAAATGTACAAAACTGCAAGGATTGTAACACAGAAAAAAATTACTAACCTTTTCTGCTTCTGTCACTGTGTGCGTGCTTGACCTGAAAACACATGAAAGATAATTTGCATTCAGTTACAATTTTCACAATCTATCAATTATTGAGCTCATTATGTAAAGAAAGTTTACAGTCCTGTGGTGAGCTGGCAGGTGACACTGAAAAAGGGGGAAACAGAGGTGGGAGGGTGGGGTGGGGCAGGGGAGAGAGATTCACATAGGGGCAGAGACACAGACAGACACAGAGGGATAGAGACCGGCAGAGGAGCGAAGATTATTTATTTCTTTACAGTTTTGTAGGGGCATTGACATAGGATGAAAAAATATGAGAGGAGAAAATTAAATTTACTTTTGTGGTAGTGAGAGTTCTTTTAGCAGCTGGACACAGGAAGGTGATGGCCTAGCAGTATTAACACTGGATTGTTAGTCCAGGGGCCCAGACAGTGCCCTGGGGATCCAGGTTTGAATCCCACCACAGCAGGTGGTAGAATTTGAATTCAATAAAATATCAGGAATTAAGGATCTAATGATGACCACAAATACATTGTTGATTGTCAGATAAACCCATCTGGTTCACTCATGTCCTTCAGGGAAGGAAACTGCCATCTGTACCTGATCTGGCCTACAAGTGACCTCCAGACCCAGAGCAATGAGGTTAACTCTTATCTGCCCTCTGGGTAATTAGGGATGGGAAGTAAATGCTGACTTAGCCAGCGATGCCCATGTCCCACAAATGAGTAAAAAAGGCAAAGAGGAAATTCCACCTGGAACATTTCACCTCTCTCACTTTCAGAACCAGTCAGTTCTCATTTTTACATGTGGATTGAATTTTGATAAAAATAATTAAGATATGTTGAATTGATTTTTGACCATTGGTTCAGACTGATGAATGCTTTCAGTCTGGATGGTGTTAGTGAGACAGTTATAGAAGGAGTCTAGATTAGAGTGGTGCTGGAAAAGCACAGCAGGTTGGGCAGCATCCGAGGAGCAGGTAAATCGACGTTTCGGGCAAAAGCCCTTCATCATGAACGCGATTTTCCTGCTCCTCAGATGCTGCCTGACCTGCTGTGCTTTTCCAGCACCACTCTAATCTAGACTCTGGTTTCCAGCATCTGCAGTCATTGTTTTTACCTAGTTATAGAGGGAGCTGCTGACAGTGGGAATCCTGTTCCCAATGTTGTTCAGTTATTCCTCAAACCACCTTCCTCTACAAAACCTATTATCATTGCATGACGGTCAACCATTCTGCAACATAGAAATAAACACCTCTACACTTTTTATAAACACAACACAGTGTATGTCAGAATACCTCCTGCGTTGGTGCATTCCATTTGAAGGTTTATTCTTTCCTACTTCCTGGAGTCTCTTGTTTGCTTCCCGAAGTTGTTCCAATTCCTGCCAGAAACAAATGGTCAACAAAACAAAACAATCGACTGGGGAATAAACAAAAGCCGTTTGCAAACGCAGCAATGATACAGGAATTTTTTTTTTTTTTTTAAAAACTTCACTCATTGGACCTGGGCGTCACTGACTGGGCCAGTATTTATTCCCCGTCCCTAGTTGCCCCTGAAGAAGGTAGGGGGGGGAGGGGGTGAGCTGCCTTCTTGAACCGCTGCAGTCCATGTGCTGTAGGTAGACGCACAATGCCCTTAGGGAGAGAATTCCAGGACTTTGAGCCAGCGACACTGAAGGAACAGCGATATATTTCCATATCAGGATGGTGAGTGGCTTGGAGGGCAATTTGCAGGGGGTGGCGTTCCCATGTATCTGCTGCCCTTGTCCTTCTTGATGGTAGTGGTCATGGGTGCTGTCTAAGGAACTTTGGTGAATTTCTGGAGTACATCTTGTAGATGGTACGACAGTTGAGTTTCTTGTCAAAGATAACCCCCAGAAAGTTATTTGCCACGTGACAAGCCCAGCCTTGATACTGTCTGGATCTGTTGCATTCAAATCTGGACTGCTTGGATATAGGAATGTCAATCCTGCTGATCCCACCTGGTCAATAAAGGTGACGGATGCAGTTAGTGTTCAGGTACTAGCCTGGCCAGATAATGGGCAGGTTGAAAATCTACTTAATATTCATCTTTACAGCATTTCAGAACTCAGTAATGCGTTTCACTCAATTACACCCCAACTGGTAACTGACACTTGCTTGAGAGTGCACTTTCCACACTTTCCTGTGAAGCAGCACCATCTAGGAGAAGGCCAGCCACTCACTGGAGTCAATGTGCACTCCCTCCAATACTGCTGTCCCCCTCAGTAGTGACAATGAGGTACACACTACAGCAGCTCCACCATCATCACCATAATGTTCACAGCATCAATCACTCGAACCACAGCTTGTCCCTTCATGTGGCACTTGTATTGATACAACATAGAATCCCCAAGGTGTGGAAGCAGGCCATCTGGCCCATCATGTCCACAACGGCCCCTCGAAGAGCAAACCCCCAACCCTATCCCTGCATTTCCCATGGCTAATGCACCAAGCCTGCACATCTTTGGACCATGGGAGGAAACCGGAGCATCTTGAATATAATCACATTCCAACAAGACTGTGTTTCAAACAGCAGGCAGCACCAAGGTGTGCAGAGAAATATTGAACCTTTGGTGACCAGTTTGAATCAGAAAATTAGGGCTGAAGGACAGTACTAAAGAGGTGGAGTGGAGAGGTTTTTGAGGGAATGCCACAGCATTGGAAAAGGTCATGAGGTGTTACCTGCCAGAACTGAACATTCTGAATGTAAGTTTGCTCGCTGAGCTGGAAGGTTCATTTTCAGATGTTTCGTCACCATACTAGGTAACATCTTCAGGTGAGCCTCAGGTGAAATACTGGCGGTATGGACCGCTTTATTTGTGTTTAGGTTTCCTTGGGTAAGTAATGTTATTTCCTGTGATGTCTTTCCTGTTCTTTTTTCTCAGGGGTGGTAAATTTAATGACCCTAAGAGAAACAACAGGAAATGATATCACCAACCCAAGGAAATCTACACACAAATAAAATGTGGGCCATACCACCGGTGCTTCACTGAAGATGTACCTAGTGTGGTGACAAAACGTCTGAAAATGAACCTCCCAGCTCAGCGAGCAAATCTACATCCAGAACCTCAACCTGAGCTACAAACTTTCTCAAAATTCGCTCGAACTGAAAATTCATTCTGCTCCTATTAACATTTGAGCCCAATTCAATGTCTTTATTGATCATTTACCTTCTGCATATTGGCCATTTGTTGCAGATTTCTCTTGACTTGTTCTACATCATTATCACAAATGGAATCATTGTGTAAACCCGATCTCTGCTCCTTCAAACACGTTTCCAACTGGGAACTGTAGAAAGAAAGAATGCAATCAAACTGAGTGATGGAGAAACCCTTTCAATGGTTTAGTTTGACAACAATAATTTCACAAAGGGGTCCCAGCTTTGAGTTGGCATGAGATCCAGAGCTAACAAAAAATAGCAGCACGGGGACAGGTGAAAACAGCAAACCAACTGGACAGGTTTCCAAATTAGATTTCCATCCAAAAGTGGTAACTTGAATGTTAGCCTTCATCTCAAAGTCTGGAATATAAAAGGCAGGGAATGACACTCAAACATTTCATCAAATCCCATCCTGCCGGAACACGGTTCAGTTGTGAGATCTGACCTGGACAGGAGTTAAATGCAGATTCAAAGGTATTGGAGTAAAAGGGTTAAACTACGATAATGAATCGCTCAACCACGTGTCCCAATGCCTTTAGTTTGAACAGCAGTCTGATCTAAACGTTTACAATGACTGTATCTCCCAATCGGTCACCCAGATCGATCCCAGGGATGGAGGGACTGTCTTATGAGGAGAGGCTGAGCCTGTACTAAGAGTTTAGAAGAAGAGGCAACTTTATTGAAATATACAACATTCTTAGGGGACTTGACAGGGGAGATGTGGACAGCTTGCTTCCCCCTGTTGGAGAGTGTAGGACCAGAGGGTATCATCTCAGACTAAGGGGTCACCCATTGAAGACAGAGATGAGGAGGAATGTCTTCTCCCCAAGGGGAGTGAATCTATGGAATTCTTGACCGCAGTGGGCTGTCGAAGCTGGGTCATCATGTACATTCAAGGCGGAGATTTTTAATCAGGAAAGGAATCAAGAATTATAGGGGGCGGGGGAGAAGAGAGAGGCAGGAAAGTGGAGTTGATGAGCCATGTTCCCATTGATGGTGCAGCAGACTCAATGCGCCAAATGGCCTATTCCTGCTCCTCTGTCCTTTGGTATCATTTCCAACACAGTGGTGGAATTCAGAAAAAAGTTATGTTGGGGTTTGGATGGAAGGTGATTGATCTGAAACAATAACTGTGTTTCTCTCTCCACAGACACTGCCAGAGCTGCTCTTTCCAGCATTTTCTGTTCCTTCATCCTTTAAAAAAGGCAACTCGGTGATATCAGAAAGCACAAATTGTTTTTGGTGAATGAGACAGGAACAAGAATGCATACAGTGTGGAAACAGGCCATTTGGCCCAAAAAGTCCACACTGACCCTCTGAAGAGCATCCCACCCAGACCCATCTTATCCCTGCATTTCCCATGGCTAACCTACCTAACCTACACATCCCTGGACACTATGGGGTAAGCTAGCATGGCCAATCCACCCCGGCCTGCACATCTCTGGACTGTGGGAGGAAACCAGAGCACGTCATAGAAACCCATGCGGACACGGGGAGTGTGTGGACACTTCTTCACAAAGTGGGGATAATAAACATTGATCCTTTCACCCTCTTCCCCAAAATCCACCAGGTCGGTTGGGGGGGGGGGGTGCATCAACACAAAATTTCACATCTATTGATTTTTTTGTTCGCTGGAAGAGCTGCAGATGGGAGACCTGCAGATGACACTAACATATGGATCAGTCACAAATCTCAGTGAATGCTGGACCATGTTAAATGGACTGAATGGTCTCAGCTCAGTTGGACTGACAGTGACTGGTGGGCAGGGTCATGGAGACATCACGGACAGGGACCCACAGAAAAAGGACCCCCAGCAATCAAATAAACAGAGTGGGATGGGGACACCAGAGTGGACAGGAGAAGGAAGTGGGCAGACATGGTTCTAGGGGACTTTTCAGTAGCTTAGGGTGGGGAACACTCCCATGTTTTCTCTGTGAGACATTCCTGAACCCAAAGAAACCACAATAAACACATTTTATAAAATCACCTACAATCCCCATGTGCGCACCCACTGTATCAGGCAGTTCAGGGTACTGCAGGGTTCAGCAACACCTTTATTAAAGATCAAAAGCATCAACTTCTCAACATCTAAATATCACCATCTGTTTTCAATTGTATCCAGACCCTCACCTGCATGGTGTTAGATACATGCCCATTGTGTGGAGTTGTATTTTTAAAAAGGGGTCTTTTCTCTAGTTCAGAGGTGACCAGGTTAAGGTGACATGGTTAAAGAGATTAAAACTATCACCAGGTTCAATAGGGAGAGGCGGGAAAGATATTTCCGCTACAGAGGAGATCCAAGTGTTAAAAATAAGAGACAGCCACTCATCAATCTAACTGATCAGGAGAGATTTTTTTTTTTAACCCAGAGCGTGGGGAGAATGTGGAGCTTACGCTGACAAGGACTTGTGGGGAGAATCGTGTTGATATGTTTCAGGCAAACACATCAGGGGGCATGGAATTAAACATCAGTGAGAGATTAAACAGCGTGGGATTGATTCAGCTATAACTGCAATTTGAAATACATTCTCTTCTAATCTTACACTGGTGAAAAAAAATCCAATCTGCTCCTAACTGATTGCTTTTAATTAAGCCAATAACTGAAAATAAAAGTGATACTTCCTATTGAAATATAATCAGTATGAACGAAGACATTTCAAGGTAGAGTCATACATCTGTACAGCACAAACAGACCCATCAGCCCAACCCATCCATGCTGACCAGATATCCTAAATTAATCTAGTCCCATTTGCCAGCACTTGGCCCATATCCCTCCAAATCCTTCCTAATCATATGCCCATCCAAATGCCTTTTAAAATGTTGTAATTGTACCAGCCTCCACCACTTCCTCTGGCAGCTCATTCCATACACGTACGACCCTCTGTGTGAAAAAGTTGCACTGCATACTGTTTGCATTAAACCAGAATCCTAATTTCTAGCCACTGTTGGTATTCAACTGTCTGGACATCTCCAAGCATTATCATTGCAGCCTGCTTAATCAACACTGGCTCTATTACAGATTCAAAATGAGAGTCATACAGGACTCAAAACATTCGCTCCATTTCTCTCTCCACCGATACTGCCAGACCTGCTGAGTTTCTCCAGCAATTTCTGCTTTTGTTTCAGATTTTTAGCATCCACAGTATTTTGCTTTTATGTGTCATTTTTGTTGCTTCACTTTGGGGGCAGTTATCTACTAGACTAGGTCCATGCTGTTGGTTATAATTCTCCCATCAGACTGTATCCCTGCCCATCTAGCTTTCTGTCCATTCAGCCCACTGCCTCTACATCAAGACCAATCCAGGTTATTCCCACACTCTGCCCTTAGTATTTATCCAATTCCCTGCTAAAGGCCTTTACTGAATTGGTTTCCAGTGTCCGATTGACTCCGGTGGATAGATAGCTCATTCCTATTACGCCTCTGTTGATTTTGCCAATTATCGTAATCTTTGGTCTCTGCTTACCAACACTTCAGCCATTAGAAACTGTTCCTCTTTCGTTACTTACCTAAACCCTCGAACAAACTTCCGTCAAAGGAGCTTCTCTAGTCTGTACATATAACCATGATCCTCCAACCCTGGCATAATTCTCGCAAAACCGCATGTTTCTTCCTACATACTTTCAGTCAATTCATCCCAATCCTTTGCAATGGTGTATTTCCTTCCAGTTCCACCATCTTGTCTCTGCTCTCTTAACGGTATTGACTGGGTCACAAATCTGATTGATGACCAATTTAATTAATGACAGACTGTGACAATGATTTGTCTTAAACAGACACTGACTACAGTTCATTCTACTGGTGGATTCTGTTACTGGTGGATTTAGCTTCCTTTCCAGTTTTTGTACTGGTCAGTTGGATATATTTGGACTTCATAAGTAGTCTCATTCTCTTCCATTGCCAATGCAGAAAGAGACTGTGTGATCCATGGAGTACACACTGACTCTCCGAAGAACAACGCCCGATAGCCCTACATTTCCTGTGGCTAATCCACCTAGCCTGCATATCCCTGGACACTCCAGCACAATTTAGCACGCTCAATCCACCCTAACCTGCACAACACGATAGCTCAGTGGCTAGCACTGCTGCCTCACAGCACCAGGGACCTGGGTTTGATTCCCACCTCAGGCGACTTTCTGTGTGGAGCTTACACATTCTCCCCGTGTCTGCGTGGGTTTGCGCCGGTTTCCTCCCACAGTCCAAACATATGCAGGTTAGGGTGGATTGGCCATGCTCAATTGCCCGTGGTGTTAGGTGCATTAGTCAGGGGTAAATATAGGGTAGGGGAATGGGTGTGGGTGGGTTACTCTTTGGAGGGTTGGTGTGGATTTGCTGGGCCGAAGGGCCTGTTTCCTTTCTGTGCAGAATCTAATCTTTGGACTGTGGGAGGAAACTGGAGCACCTGGGAGAAACCTACATGGATACTATTTGTCAATTATTCACGCCCAAGAAATTGGACACTGGTGGTGTCCCTCTCTATGTAATCTTCACCTGCTGGGTGAATGCAACTCCGATCACAATGTTTCCTCATCATCTGAATGGGGTAGCACCTGGAGTTTCCAATCACCACTGAACTCGCCTGATCTGTTGGGACTCATTTCACTTTGTCTTGCTTTCCTTTTACCTTGTTTCTGATGTCAGGCTTTAAGAAAACTAAACCTTACCTTAGGAGCAAGTTTAAAATTAGCTTAACTCCTTAGGAGGGGAGCAGATTGGAGACTTTGGGGGTGTTTCATAAAAGAGAAGTTATTACAGCCTGGCTTGTCACCTGGGAACCACATCTGCAAAGATCTGTTTGTAACCAGTCCACCCCGTTCTACAGGACCCCCTCGACGTTAGGGGTTGAGAGTTCAACTACATTCTCACTCAAACATTCCCAACTCTTCTGAAGTAACTGCTGGACCATTATGTGGCACTAACAGCTCTGACAACCCAAAAACTATCAACCCGCCTCTCAAAACCTCAACACAAGGCACTTCTGGTCCAGGGCAACGATTGAAACATGTATCCATTTGCTGCAGTTAGTGACCACAAGTGCCACCTCCCATTGTTTCCTAGTGCTCACTGTCAAACGAAAGGAACTGTGGGTAGATCATTTCTCAATCTTAGAGACATTTACAACTTCTCACCAACTCTTCCATCTTTTCATACCAAGCTAACTTCTTGCTATACTGCTTCATACTAGATTCACACACAGTCTATCACCATGTGCTCTTTACGAAGTTCCTCCAACAACCTATCATGAATCTCTGCAGAATTATCGGAGATATGATGGGATAGTTGTAATGTCATTGCACTTGTAATCAGAGTGGCAGGCTAATTTTATGAGAACATTGGTTTAAATAGGACCACTGCAGAAATTTGAACTTTTTTTTGAAAAATGGTCTCATGGTGACTACTGTCAATTGTTATAATGGAAAACCTGATGAAGGGGCAGTGCTCCGAAAGCCAGTGCTTCCAAATGTTGGACCATAATCTTATGTTGTGTGGTTTTTAACTTTGTCCACCCCAGTCCAACACCAACTCCTCCACATCACATTTCATTAATGTCCTTTAGGGAAGGCAATCAGGCTCCCTTACCTGGTCTGGCCTATATGGGACTCAGAGCCACTGCAATGCGGTTAGCTAACATCTGGGCAATTAGGGACAGGCAACACATGCTGGCCCAGCCAACGATACCCACATCTCAAACAAATAATTTAAACATTGACACCATTCATTTGTGTCTCACATTTCCCATCATTATTACAATCAGCAGACCAGCGTTTTTAGGAACATTATTGGTCACTTTATTGAGCAGCCCATCTTTGGGTGTTTCAATCCACTTCCTGGACAGGCACAGACATGTCACTCATTTACCGAGAATAACTCACAGCTAAACCAGTGACTCGAAACAAATCACTCAACAGGAAACCGCAAACGAATGTCCACATTTGTGGGATGTGCCGATTTAAGATATTCAATTTCATATCGATGGGCTGTCAAAGTTCAACGCCCATCTTTGAAGCTCTGCTGCCACAGGCTGGGAGAGTGGGCAAAGAAGTCCCCGTGCCACTGGGCGGTCAGCTAACGCCAAGGTTCACCGGGCGGTCAGCTAGCGCCGAGGTTCAGTGGGCAGTTAGGAAAGTAAGTGCAAAATTAGCATTCATTTCGAGAGGGTTAGAATACAAGAGCAGAGACTCTGTGCGGACCTGTTCAGGCTGCATTTGGAATATTGAGCAGGTTTGGGCCCTATATCTGAAGGAGAATGGCCTGGCCTTGTGGGGGGTCCAAAGGATGTCCTGGCTTTGGGTGGGGGTCCAGAGGAGATTTACAAGAATGATCCCAGGAAGCAAGGGGCACATGAGGAGTGGTCGAGGTCTTTGGGTCTGTACTCTATGTGGAGTCTAGAAGGGTCAGAAGGGGGTTTTGATTACAACTTACAGAATACGGAGACACCTGCAATATAGAGTGGATGCGGAGAAAAATGTTACCAGTCGGAGAGACTAGGACCTGAGGGCACAGCCTCAGAGCGAAGGGACAACCCTTTAGAATGGAGATGAGGAGAAATTTCTTCAGCCAGAGGCTGGGGAATCTGTGGGACTCATTGCTTCAGAGGCCAAGTCACTGAGTGTGTTTAAGACAGGAAGAGATAGATTCTTGATTAGTAAGGGGATCAAGGGATACGGGGAGAAGGCAGGAGAATGGAGTTCAGAAACATAGCTGTGACGGAATGGTGAAGATTTGATGGGCCAAATGGTCTAAATTTGTTCCTTTGTCTTATGGCCTGTGGACTCTTAAGAGTTTGGGGTGGTCTGTGGACAAAATGAATTTCCTACAAATCAAGTCTTTGTGGAACTAACACTCTGATTAATTGCTAATGTCTCTTTCTCAACTGGAGCAATTTTACCTGGATCACTTTCTACCTAAACAACACCCACAAATGAATGGAGTGGACATCAAGGCTGTCTCACGTAGAGTTTGTCAATATTTAAATTATTTGTTTGGGATGTGGGTATCGCTGGCTGGGCTGGCATTTATTGCCAGTTTTAGAAATGGCACTTGAAGTGTTTGTGATGTAATCACGGTACAGCCAACACATTGCTAAAAGTTTGCACTTTAGAAACAGAGTCCCCAATTCGTCAATCACATTATAGCAAATTCAGGTTAACAGAACGTGCATTATCACAGAATGACCTGTACTATACACCTCCCCAAAACAGACAGCATTTGACAAAAAGGTCAGACCTTGCAGTCTAGAAACCATTTAGGACTGAGCTAAGGGGCAATGTCTTTGCTCAAAATTATTTGGATTTCTCTAACCCGATCTGATACACATGCTCAGAGTCTATTCCAGATGGAGGACAGTACATCTTTGGAGGGAACGAAAGGAATGATGGAATCTGGGGGTGAATCTGAAGTACATTGGCCAACATCTCTTCTTGGATGGCAAGAGCCAGAGCCAACATGGCCAACTCCAGACCCAAATTCTTGTTTTCTTTGAACATTCAATGGATAAAGCAAACCAGATTATCCACATCAAAAGCTCCAGTTTGCAGTGAACAGCCATTTCACCCTCCCCTGCCCCCCACAAGTCGACAGAGTGGTCAGGGGTTCACCTACCGTTGCTTTGTGAGTTTTTCCACTTCGTTCTGCAGACTGATGATCTTCTCCCCAAACTCCTGCTTGAAGAGATAGTTGGCTTCCTCAGCCAACTGCCAGTTGTGTTGTGTCTGTTGCAATCTGGGATTTGAATCGGATGAGGTGGTGGTAAAACAAAAGAAAGAGAGAGAGAGAGAGAGAGAGAGAGAGAAAGGGGGGGGGGGGAATGAATGTGGTGGATGCAGCAGGTGAAGGGGTGGGAATAGATCAAATTTAAAAACAAAAACAAAAAAAAAAACAACTCAATGATGGTTAGAAACAAAGAAAAAGAAACACACTGGCAATCTCGACAAAGGAAAGAGGTTCCAGACAGTGAGAAGGTTTCTTTCAATGTGTTTATTTGGATCTATTACTACACAGTTCACAATAATGATGGTTAATTAACAAAATAAGTCTTTGTTGACATTATTTTGCCCCCAGCAAAAACACATCTTGCACCAGAATTAACTCCAGTGCAACTGCCAACAGATCATCATTAACACAATCGATCTAGGCAAGTTTAAATAAAAAATAATTCTGGACAGGATTGTGCAAAAGCTGATATTGGTTGCACGATTAACTCCTGCATTATCTAATTTGTTGAAAATTGGTTCATCTCTGAAAGCAACCATTTAGTCCCACACAAGTCACAATTAATTCCACATATGCTACTTAATTCTGGATCCTCTAAGGTTAAGTTAAAATCCAGTTGTGTTTTGGCATCAGCCCACTGTAAGTTTACTTTGAACAGGAGGTCCTGTTGGAACACCTGGGAATGTGTACTAGTAAGGTCACAGATTATTCAAGATTGCAACAACTGGCAGAACAGGATCAAGGGGCTGAATGGCCTCTTCATGCGTCTCACACAATGGTTTCAGCACCTGATCCCTTTCAACAGAATTTACCCAAAATGGGGTTTGGCCAAATTGGATTGTCCAGTTGAAGCCCAAAAGGCATTATAACGTGTGGCAGCTTTCATTTGCAAACAATCGCATCCTAAATTATTAGAGTGAAATCTTATCATCATCACCACACCATTTCATGTTGCAGAATTTGGAATTGAAAAATTGTCAATGTGTTTGTCTAAAGTTATGAAACTGAGATTCTCTGAGCTTAAAGCAGTGAACCAGCCATGAAGTGAAAACATGGGAACTGCTGTGTCCAATGTATCATTTCTCAACACCTCTGTCATGTATCATCAAAGCTCTGCATTTCCATTTAACCTGATCCTACTCTCAGTCTCCATCATCTCTCAAGCTGTTTGTATTTAAAAAAAAATACTTTCTGAACAATCCCACCCATTTAATCAGTGCTGGAATTATTAGATGGCATTCCTAATCTACGAGCAATCCCCACTTTACCAAACAGAACACAAGTATAGTTGGTCATGCTGCACCTCCTTTACTGCTTTCCATAAGACATAGGAGTGGAAGTAAGGCCATTTGGCCCATCGAGTCCACTTCGCTAATCATCATCATGCAATTTCCTCATGCAATAAAGTGCCCTCAATAAATTCGACTCCAGCACACCTCAGAAAAAAACTTGCCTGGACCAAAACACTTGCTCAACTCGGGACCTTGCGAAACCAACATTCCTGATATTTCCAATGGGCGCCATTCAGCGACAAAGAGAAACCAAAAGCTGAGCAGAATTGGTCAGGGACAAACCAGGAAGAGTGAACTTGTGGGTTGATCTCTGAAGCCCACATCCATCAAACCCAATCTGTTTCAAACTCTAAACTCAGTCTTGCTCTGCTAGAGCCAGAGGGGTTATCACTGCATCCAGTGCAGTACTCTGCAGCCTGGAGGTTATCCCAGTTGGCAGTCACTCCATACACTAAACTGGTCAAATGGATCTTTTTAATGAAACACTTCAGGTAATGTAGGGAGACAGCGAAGATGTGTGTGAGATAATAAGGCAAATCCACTGTGCAAACTTAAATAGCTAAGATTATAAAATTTAAGTTTTGCAACGTATTCAACTTAGACAAGCTCAATCAACAGCGACTCAATTGCACTCGAACCTGTGCCCCAAGTTAAAACAACAACTACTTTGAAAGGGGATCTCTGCTGCCAGTGGTCAATGACTCTCAAGAGTATCGCACCATTCACAGAGCAGTAACAAAACCAGGCCAGGGAAATGGTGGCTATAAAAGGGCTGCCAGTGAAACATGAAGTACTCAAATACTATAATAAACATCTCTCTGTATTGATTTTTAAATTGGGGAAAAAGAAATGCTGCACTTCAAACTGTAACCACAACTTTGAAAAAAAAGGTTCTCTCTTCTGTTGCCGAGCTAGTAGAATGTCTTCTCCTCTGGGTGCCTAGTGTCTCTGTACCAGCTTTCCTGCTGCAGTGTTTAGATTCCTAGCTTGCTTCATCAAATCATTTTCACTTTTTTGAGACAGGGCAAAAAGGGAAGGTGGTAGGTGAGAGAGATTGCAAGAACAAAAAAAAAACAATAGGGAAGATGAAACAAAAATAAGGAGAAAGAAAGAGAAACACAGTAAACAGAATTTCCATGAACAAACGTTCAGGTTAAATTCGTCTTTTGAGCTAAGCATTTGCGTTTTAAAATCAGTTTCAACACACTCATCACCCCCGAGATTGTACAGGTACAAACACTGCTTTGGAAATGCTTGTGTGCAGGGCACTATCCCCATCAGGTCCACGTGGTCCCCTTCCAGCCATCTCTCTCATACAGAAGGCAGGGAAGAGTGTTGAGTGGGGGGTCTGGGGAGGAACAACAGGATGGAGTCTGCAGCAAGGGGAAATTACTTCAATTATATTAGTGTCCCCACCTCTGGGTGCAAGCAGCCTCTCAGAATCACTGGCTGGAGCAGTGAGGATTGATTGGGAGAAATGATCCACTCACTGTTTTTTTTTTACACAAGACATAACTCCCTTCCACCAGCTGCATCTTACTGAAGGAAGGGGCATGCCGTGGTATCACAGAATCCCTCTAGTGTGGAAGCAGGCCATTTCGCCCATCGAGTTGACGCTGACCCTGAGAAGAGCACCCCACCCACATCCAGCCTCTACCCTATCCCTGCAACCCTGCATTTCCCGTGGCCATTCCACCTAGTACAAACTCCATACAGTGGTCCCAAGACTGGAATCAAACCTGAGTCCCTGGCACCGTGAGGCAGCAGTGCTAACCACTGAGCCTCCGGACCATAACTGGCATTAGTGATTGTAGTTCATACAGACTCTTTTTCCTTAAAACAAAAGTCAATAGACTATGCACTGTTGAAGCGGTTGTTTGTTCAGTGAATTAAATGGATCTCTCTGTGAACTGTTCTGAGGAAGGGTCACTCAACCCAAATTATTAACTTTGATTTCTCTCCACAGATGCTGTCACACCCATTGAGCTTTTCCAACAATTTCTGGTTGTTTCTCTGCATAAACTGGCCTTGCCCCTGCGAGTGCTGACCCCCTTCCACCTCCAACCCACACTGTCCCAGAGTTTGACGTTCTCAGAGGCTGGCGTGTATATTCTGCACACTGTCTCTGCAACAGGTGGTGGTGTTTGAATAAAAGGACAAGTTGAAATGCCCAACCATCCAAATCGAGTGGGCAGGGAGGGGGAACCATCTTCAACAAACAGTGCCTCCTGCCCCATCACACATACTCTGTAACTAAACCACTAGAGGGGAACAATTCAGGCAGAGGCAAGCAGCAACCCTGGGGACCGTATCAGAGGAGAAAGCTTCCAGACATCAGACGCGATGCTGATCGAATTTCACTTGAGCAGCATTTCTGACAGATTCAGGCAAACGCCCAGCGTCAGGTTTGTTTATAGCTGACACAAAGAGAAAGTGCAGCAGACTGTGCACAGGACAGAGACAGAGAGCGTGAGAGGCGACACACGAGAGTGAGGCGGGGGGGGGGCAAGAATGCGAGATGGAGAGGGCGAACAAGCAATGCAGGATACGGAGTACAATTTACTGGGAAAACAATGGAGTGAGGTTAACCCAACTCTTTCACAGAGCCATTGCAGACAGAAGGGACTGAATGGCCTCCATGAGAGCTATCTAAAACAATGGAGAGATCCAGACTGGAATCTGGAAATGGAACTCTCAAACAGCATTCTGTTTATATAAAAATTTGGAAAAATTAATTGAACAAAGGTGTTGAGTCTGTCGAAGAGACAACTATTAGATGTAGTTTGCTCGCTGAGCTGGAAGATTCATTTCCAGACATTTGTCATCCTACTAGGTAACATCTTCAGTGGGGTAAAAACAATGACTGCAGATGCTGGAAACCAGATTCTGGATCAGTGGTGCTGGAAGAGCACAGCAGTTCAGGCAGCATCTGACACTGCTTGTCGGATGCTGCCTGAATTGCTGTGCTCTTCCAGCACCACTGATCCAACATCTTCAGTTGGCCTCCTGAAAACAAACCTTCCAGCTCAGCGAGCAAATCTACATCCAGAACCTCATCCTGAGCTACAAACCTTCTCAAAACTTGCAGAGACAACTGCTATTTATCTCAGATCAATCTACTCAGTGCACAGCGGTGAACTTTGTTACAGCTCTCCCAGGCCCCTGTCCAGCTCGTGAAGGTGGTCACTGTCTGGGACACGACAGAATGGTGGGGCAGATGCGAGGGGATGGAGAGAGCACAGTGAAGATTCACCAGACTGATTCCTGGGACGGCAGGACTGAGAGGAAGTGAGGCCTGCAGATGTTGGAGACCAGAGTCCAAGAGTTTGGTGCTGGAAAAGCACAGCAGGTCAGGCAGCATCTGAGGAGCAGGGAAATCGACATTTCGAGCATAAGCTCTTCATTAGGATTGAGGGGGTGGCCCCAAGGGGGCAGAGAGATAAATGGGAGGGGGGGTGGGACTTGGGTAAGGTACCTAGGAATGTGATTGGTAGAGGGAGGTGGGGGTGAAAGTGATAGGTTAGAGGGAGAGTGGAGCAGATAGGTGGGAAGGAAGATGTACAGGTGCGACAGTTCAAGAGGGCGGTGCTGAGTTGGAGGGTTGGATCTGGGACGAGGTGGGGGTCAGGGAGATAAGGAAACTAGTGAAATCCACATTAGATCGACATTCTATCACGTCCCCAGCAAATGCCCCACAGTCCTACCCGCCTCCCATGTCTCTCGGCCCACTTGGACCACCCCATCATTCCTGATGAACAGCTTATGCTCATCTGCTGCTCCTCGGATGCTGCCTGACCGGCTGTGCTTTTCCAGCACCACACTTTTTGTCAGAGGACTGAGGTATGAAGACCGACTGGATCAATCAGGACTGTATCCACTGGAGCTTGGAAGATGGGGGGGGGGGGGGGGGGGGGGGGGGAGGGGGGAGGGGAGAGATCTCACTGAAACCTATAAAATTCCAACTGGTCAAGGCAGAGTAAAGTCAGGATGAATGTTGCCAATGATCGCCAGGGTCACCGTGTAAGGATAAGGGGTAGGAATCTCTTCACCCAGAGAGTGGGGAGCATGTGGAATTCTCTGCCACAGAAAGCAGTTGAGGCCATTGAACGTTCTCAGGGCTAAAGGGATTAAAGGGTATGGGGAGAAAGTGGGAACAGGGGACTGGCATGGATGATTGGTCATGATCATACTGAATGGCGGAGCAGGCTTGACGGGCCAAATGGCCGCCTGCTGCTCCTAGTTTCTATAGGGTTCATATTTTTAACATGCACACTCTCTCACACGCACAACTTCACTCCCTCATGGTCTGACCATACTCGGGAGCATACAGTTCACAGCATTCCCACACTGGAATAGGACGATCCATTCAGTTTAATTCCTTTGACCGAGGTAACGCCAATGACACAATGGGGACAGTGATGCTGGGAATGGGAGTGTCAGCACGAGGCAGCATGGGGTGCCAAGGGGTGCAACGTGCACCAAGGAATGGGGCAAGATACAATCAAAGCCAACATACAGGGGACTGGAGCAGTCACAGGAATCAGAATCCCTCCAATATGGAAGCAGACCATTCAGCCCATTGAGTCCACAGTGACCTTCTGGAGAGCATCCAACCCAGCCCCACTCCCTACCCTAACACTGTAAACCTGCATTGTCTATCGCTAACCCACCTAGCTTGTACAGCCCTAGACACTATGGGCAATTTAGCATGGCCCATTCACCTGACCTGCACATCTTTTGGACTGAGAGGGGAAACCGGAGCACCCGGAGGAAACTCACACAGACACGGGGAGAATGTCTGTGTGGAGTTTGTACAGTTGCTCAAGGGTGGAATTGAACCTGGGTCCCTGGTGCTGTGAGGCAGCAATGGCAGCCTCTGAGCCACCATGCTGGGAGTGAAAGGCAGAGAGAGCTAAACATACCCCAGTATTAAAACCATGCTACGCATTAAACAGCCCACAGGTGCCAGGTTTTAGCTGTGATGGTTATTCCATCCAGGATTATTACTGAGAGGGGGGCCCTCCTGAGTGGAAAATCACCCAAATCCTCCTCTTGTATCCCAGCTCTCAGTTCGACATGGGGATATTTGTTGCTTCATAAAACAGCACTCTGCTGTTCAGAGTGGGGACAGACATGGATTTCCCAAGTAACCCACAAACCGACCGTACCCACACTTGCTGTTCATTTACCTTCGCTCCAGCTGTTTAATCGTACAGCTCATCTGATTCGCTTTCTCCTCCAAACGAGTAATGATTTCATTCTTCTGTCTAATCACATTATCAGAGCCCTGTGACATTTCAGAAAAGAACCACAATTTGCAAAACAGTTAAATAACGAAACCATGAGAGACCGACCCAAGTCTGTCTGACACGAGTCCCTCAGTGTGTTTAGGGAACGTATAACCCACAGCTCCCAATATGGAGCATGTTAAACTCAATCCCCCTGGGGGGGGGTTTCATGTCCCCCACATCCCCAGGCCCCTCTCACTTTCTCCCTTTCAAATTGATGTACTTTGACTCCGCTATTAACACCTCCTGTGGATGTAAACTTAGTCTCTTCTACAACCATTAACACTACCATTACCTACTGTTCCGTCACACCTCGGAGCTCAAATCACCCTCGATTCCTGACCTTACCCTAACCCAGCTCATCCCCACCTTTCTCTAAAATCCATCACTTCCCCACCTTTCCCTGCCTGCTCAAAGACATCCTATTGAAAATAAAATACTCCCAATGTTGGAGATCGGGAATACAAACAGGAAATTCTGGAGAAACCCAGCAGGTCTGGCAGCACTGAGATTGCAAGAGAGTGTGTGAGAGAGCCATAGAGATGTAGAGCACAGAAACAGATCCTTTGGTTCAACTTGTCTATACCGACCAGTTATCCTTAACTAATCTAATCCCATTTGTCAGCATTTGACTCACATCCCTCCAAACCCTTCCTATTCCTATACCCATCCAGATGCCTTTTAAATGTTGTAATTGTACCAGCCTCCACCACTTCCTCTGGCAGCGCATTCCATACACGTACCACACTCTGCCTGAAAATTTTGCCCCTTAGATCCCTTTTAAATCTTTCCTCTGTCACCTTAAGCCTATACCCTCTAGTTCTGGACTCCCCAACCCAGGAAAAAGAGCTTGTCTATTTACCCTGTATATGCCCCTCATGATTTTATAAACCTCTAGAAGGTCACCACTCAACCTCCTACACTCCATGGAAAAGAAATCCCATTCTATCCAGCCTCTCATTATGACTCAATCCCTCCATTCCCAGCAACATCCCGCTAAATCTTTTCTGAACACTGTCCAGTTTAATAATATCCTTCCTATAACCGGACGGCCAGATCTGGACACAGTGTTCCAGAAGAGGCCTCACCAACATCATGTACAACCTCAACATGACATCGCAACTCCTATACTCAAAGGTCTGAGCAATGAAGGCAAGTATGCCAAATGCCTTCCTAACAATCCTGTCTATGCAAATCCCAAAGAACTATGGACGTTAATCCCAGAAATTGTTGGGAAAACTCAGTAGGTCCGACAGTACCTGAGGAGAGAAATCAGAGTTAACGTTTTGGGTGCAGTGACTGTCCCTCAGAACTAGACTTGGAAACAGACCTGGGCCGCTAGACCTGAAACATTAACTTTGCTTTCTCTCCACGGGTGCTAACAGACATGCTGGGGTTTCCCAGAAATTTGGGATTTTGTTTCTGATCTACAAGGACTGCTTTAAATTTGGAATCTTGTTTGAGCTGCCCAATATTAATTCACTGCACGGTGTGGTGTGACACCGCTAAGGACAGGCAAATGGGTAAATCTTCTTTGGTCACCGCTACCACCAGACGGGGATGCCATTGGTGAGGCCTTCCTGATGAAGCCGTTGTGAACTGCTCTTTTGAAAACACAGTGGTGTAGCTGCCTTGTTGAACTGCGACCTGTATTGTAGCCATACTCAAAGAGCTGCTAGCCAGGTCAGCATGAAAGCTAGTGTTTCCTATCAGCAGCACACAAATACTGAGGGAACACACTGCCCATGTCAAGCACCAGCTGGTGTTTCTACATCATAAGGCACTATATCAATGTTTTTGTTGTTGCTGCACCAACTCGCTGTGTTGCTTACCTGAAGTTTTTGAGACAGTTCATGGTTGAGAGCCTGGACATCGTCCAGCTGCTGCCGGAATGTTACCAACACGTCTTGTTTGTCACAGATGTCTTTTTCCAGCATTTTCATAGCTAGTTCCATCTCTTGCTTCATACCAATCTGAACCTCCAACTCTTTCTCAACATCCTAAACCAGCCAGAGGTGGAAAGTTTAAATTAGTTTCTACACAAACAGATATTCCCCCAGATCCCATTCTGGTCCTTCAGTGAGTATTTAAACTACAAACTGGCACAGCACGTGGAGGTGGTACCATTGGGGCCCATTCAGTCTTGGCTATCTCTTTGAAAGAGTTCCCCATAGCCCTGCAATTTCTTCCTTGCAGCATGGTGACTCAGTGGTTAGCACTGCTACCTCTCAGCACCAGGGTGCCAGGTTCGATTCCAGCCTTGGGCAACTGTCTAGTGGAGTTTGCACGTTCTCCCTGTGTCTGCGTGGGTTTTTTCCAGGTACTCTGATTTCCTCCCACAGTCCAAAGATGTGCAGGTCAGGTGAATTGCCCATAGTGTTAGGTGCATTAGTCAGAGGGAAATGGGGCTGGGTTGATTACTCTTCGGAGGGTCTGTGTGGACTTGTTGGGCCGAAGGGCCTGTTTCCACACTGTAGGGAATCTATCCAATTGCCTTTTGAGAGTTCTGATGGAATCTGCTTCCAACATCGCTTTGCACAGAGCACAACACCTTGGGTTACAGGATAAGGTAAAGGGATACTGTCCCTCGGGTTGGTGTGACTCGATGGGTTGAATGTCCTGCTATCAGGATTCTATGATTCTAACTCGTTGTGTGTAAAGATTTCTCATCGCTTCCTTGTAGTTTCTTTAGCAGTGTCCTTGATCCTAGAGGACACTGGAAATCACTCAAATTGCCCCACGATCACTGCATTTCACTTCACAAAGTAATAGCCACCTGACCAATTCATAAAGATGACACTCATAAAAGAACATGGAGTCAACTCCGAAATTACTGTTGAGAACCACAGACCTTTTACAAAATTTTCTTCCCTTTCTCTCATTCCTGTCAAATTCCTAACCCAACCAACACAAATTACTCAAGGATTGTGAGCCCAACAGTGCAGTTTCTTGCAGCTAAAACTCAAACAAATGTTTCTTTAAAGACTTAATATAATAAAGTGGAATCAAATCCCAGAGCGCTTCCAGTAACCTCTGCTCACGTGCAAACCTGAGGGTCACTGCGCTGCAGGCGAGGGGAGAGGTTCAGAATGTTCTTCCTGTGATCTCAGACAGTCCATTCCAGACCCTAACCACTGAATTGAGCCCATCACTCTATACCCCAACAACCCATCCAAACTGGGCTGAATGGCCTTGCTGAGCTCTAACTGCTTTATTATACTGTTGGAGACAGGACATTTGGAGGGATATGGACCAGGTACAGGCAGGTGGGACCAGTTTAGTTTGGGATTATGTTCAGCATGGACTGATTGGACTGAAGGGTCTATTTCTGTGCTGTGTGACTCTAAGCAGGAGTTAGTTAGCTCAGTTTGCAGGATGTAC
This sequence comes from Chiloscyllium plagiosum, assembly GCF_004010195.1. Taxonomy (NCBI): domain Eukaryota; kingdom Metazoa; phylum Chordata; class Chondrichthyes; order Orectolobiformes; family Hemiscylliidae; genus Chiloscyllium; species Chiloscyllium plagiosum. The sequence goes on from NC_057741.1 coordinate 39,124,418, forward strand.
AGGGAGTAGTTGGAGTAAGCTAGTCAGTCCCCGAGATTATGGCTGATCATCTACATTGGTGTTGTTTTACTGTGCTATTCCACGTTGCTTGATGTCATTAGAAACTACAAATGTATCAGTTTCGGTCAAAAACCCTGTGGCGTGGAAATTTTCAAAGATTCCCCAACCTCAAAGCTCAGCAACTTCTCTTTTTCTTAGTCTGAAACAGCTTGCCTTTACTGTGCACCTGGCACTAGACATCCACACTGCGCCACACACACACACACACACACACACACACACACACAGTCTCCCCCCTGCCCCACACTCTCAGACAGTCCATCCCAGACCCTAACCACTGCCTGCCCCACACTCGCAGACAGTCCATCCCAGACACTAACCACTGCCTCCCCCATACTCTCAGACAGTCCATCCCAGACCCTAACCACTGCCTCCCCCACACTCTCAGACAGTCCATCCCAGATCCTAACCACTCAATGACTGCAAAACGTTTATCCTCATCTTATCATCACTCCTTTTGTCAGCCTTCACCAATCAATGCCCTCGGATTCTTGATCCTTCCACCAATGGGACCTGGTTTTCTCTCTCTCGCTCTCCCCCCGCTCTGCCCAGATCCCTCGTGATTTTGAAAACCTCAATCAAAATTCCTCACGTCTGTCTCTGCCCAGGGAGCACCTGCCCAGCCTATCCAATCTACCGATTAACTAAACCACAGCAGTATTTACACGTGGATTTAAACTGAAGCTTCCAGCTCTCTCCGGTGGATACAGTTCACCCTGAAATTACAGCTTGCACATTATAATTCTCACACTTCAGTATCCTCATGTCCTATATTATTTTTGATTCCCACCTCCTTCACAGACACTGGCTGTTCTTTCACCCACCTCCTCCAATAGTCTGGCTTTTAGCCACTGGTCTTGATAATCCGAAATATTTACACATGGATTTAAAATACTAAAAAACTCACCTGACTCAGGGTACTGGTGAGTTTAGACACCTCTCACTGGCTGATTGAACAGGAACAGTCTAGTGATCGTAACAATGTCAACTATGTATACTTGAGAATCAGAGTTCCCTGATTAGACCTAATTAACAGCCCCAATCAGGGAGCCCTGGCTGACAGATATAAACAGGAGGGCTAGGGGTTCTGTTCGCTCTGAGAGCTGGATGAGTGTCAAGGACTCTCCCCGTGTAAATAAAGGGTGACAGGATCCTGACCTTCTGGGGAGTTAATTCCAACAGGAAAAGATAAACCTGAACAGGGCACATTTTGGGCTAGGACTTGGATTGTAACACACTGGCCCAGAATCTGCAAGATCTGACGGGGAGAACACAGACCACACCGCTCTGGGAAACATGGCAGGGGAAATAGGTCAGCTGCTCCTTAAGGGCCAGCATGGGAGACGGACTGAATGGTCTACCCTTGTGCAGTGATCATTCTATAACCCTATCACATTGTAGTGACCGACCAGACGGAGCTGCGTCTCCTCCTTCAGTTGTTTCCTGGTCTCAGTATGGACATCATCTGTCCCCTGGCGAGGGGGTCTCGGAACCTGTCCCTCCACATTCCCATCTGGCTTTCCCACCTGCAAAACACAAAAGCATTGAACTTTAGACCTCAGAAATTGGGCAAAGTGTCAGAAAAACAAAACAGTGCCAAATTCTTTCATGACCTACAGACACTAAAAATCCCATCCCTGGATTTACTTTTTAAAACCTGCTATATTCAGTGTTTTGCCAGTACTAGAATCATCCTGTTGTAGGTATTTGACAAACTGATGGAGGACCTCAGGGGGACGGGTGATGATTGTTTATTTAATGCTCAGGTATGGAGAGGAACCACTCAACACTGAAGCTTCCAGCTCTCTCCGGTGGATACAGTTCACCCTGAAATTACAGCTTGCACATTATAATTCTCACACTTCAGTATCCTCAGGACCTATATTATTTTTGATTCTCACCTCCTTCACAGACACTGGCTGTTCTTTCACCCACCTCCTCCAATAGTCTGGCTTTTAGCCACTGGTCTTGATAATCTGAATGCCCTGTGAATGCCATCCATTTAGCTTCCACATGCTTTGCTAGTTTTGTTTGTTACTGACTACCTTTAATCATTAACTAGCTTAACCCCTACCCCTGCACAGAGATATGAAGAAGTGTACTATTTATGAATTGCAACACCACCAGGAATAACACCTCGGGTCTGGCCGAAGAGAGCTATCGCGATGTGTTATTTCGGTCAGTAGACTTCATGTCTCACTTTTTAGCTTTGGCCTGGAACACCGCAATGGGAAGACAGTGGCGTAATGACAATTGGACTGACCAGTAAACCACAGGTAAGGCTAATGGAGACATGGATTCACAGAATCAGACACTTTAGCAGAGGCCCTTCAGCTCATTAGGTCTGTCAAAAATACACGACTGTCTACACTGGTCTGACTTTCACACATTCAGTTCACAGCCTTGAATGTTATTACACATCAAACACTCATCCAGGACGGCTGGTAAAATTAAAATTCAGTTCATAAAGATCTGGAATTAAAATTCTTGTCTCAGTAATGATGATCATGTGAACTACCACTGATTGTTGCAAAACCCATCTGGTTCACCAAAGTCCTTGAGGAAACGATATCTGCCGTCCTTAACTGGTCTGGCCAGACTCCAGACCCACAGCAATGTGGTTGATCCTTAACTACCTTCTAAAATGACTCAGTAAACCACTCGGATCAAGGACAATTAGGGACAGGCAGCCAGGACACCCACGTCCCATGAAAGGGTGAAGAAACTCAGTGGGAACAAGAGTTTATAACAGCACAAAGACAACACAGGAGTGTAGGACCTTCAATCTATCATCGGGCTAACATCCAATCTCCTTAACCAATGGGGATTTAAAAGAACTGAGAAGAAACTAGAGAAGTGACAAAGAAATAGAACCTTGAGAGTGATTTATCACCACATGATAAACTGTTCCCTTTCTACAGTGTGGCCTGAATCCCATCAAGTGTACCTGCAGAGTTAAGAGGTCCAGACTGATTGGAATATTCATAATTGGATCCAGTTAACATGGAGCTACTGTCCCATCAAGATCCAGTGAATAAAATACCTCCAGAGATGTTCTTTTCAGCGAACCACATCCAATTTGGGGGAATAAATCACTATTAGATCAGCAAAGCCAAATGAATCAGCGAACTTAATACAGGGGTTTAAGCGCTCTTGCCCCAACTAGAGATGCCAGGCAGAAACTGGCTGCTGAGACTAATTCCCATTTCAGAGCTGAAACAGCAAACGAACTCTTAACAATTCATACAAAATGGAAGCAACGTAAACACATTCACTTCACCCAGCTATTGTTCAGGGGGATTTATTCAGCCAATAGGTTAGGAATAGGTTGCGGCAGCTTAGTTCCTGCAGGTTTAATTTAAAACAGTGAACTACCTCAGGATGTCCCACCACAGCAGAGATGCTACATAAACGCAGGTTCTCCTTATTGAAATTAATTTCCTACTGTTTTAAGGAAGGTGGGCAAAGTGATTGGAGATGAATTTTAACCAACACTGTGCGCCCCTCCTAATGTACCTACTTCCATCTTCTTCCGAGTCGAGTCGGAGTAGAAGGCATTTTCCTGCTTAATTCGTTCCGTCTCTTCCTGCAAGGTGATGATTCGGTTGTTTGCTACTGCAAGCTGTAAATGGGGGGGTAGGGAGGGGGGGAAAATAATGTAAACTTTAATCTTCCATGAAAAACAGGATGCACTACCACAGTATGAAAGCGACCCGCACCCCCATACCACGCGCTACCCCCCCACTCCCCGACAGGCAGAACACAGCGAAAGTATATGGCTCACAGAGCCGGGACTGTCTAACACAGCCAATCGGCCCATCAAGTCTGCTCCGTCTTTCAATCGTGGCTGACATATTTCTCAACCCCATTCTCCCGCCTTCTCCCCATGACCCTTGATCCCTTTACTAATCAAGAACCTGTCCATCTCTGTCTTTAATATCCTCAATGACTTGGCCTCCACAGCTCTCTGTGGCAATGACTTCCACAGATTCACCACCCTTGAGCTGAAGAAATTCCTCCCCATCTCCCTTCACCCCTTCACTGAGGCTGTGCCTCAGATCAGAGTCTCCCCTCCCAGTGGAAACATCTTCTCCATGTCCACTCTACCCAGGCCTCTCAGTATTGATCCTCCTCATCCTTCTAAATTCCATCAAGTACAGACCCAGAATCCCCAGCTACTCCTCATCTGACAAGCTCAGTGTACTCAGCAAGTCAAAGTCCAGCCCAAAAGGCACCTGGATGAGCAAAGTCCACCCTGGTATTCAAATCCTCCACTGCCATCACACCGGTATGGTCAGACATTTACTGCGATTCCCTCTCTAATACCCAGCCTGCCACATTGTCTTGGACAGATCACACAGAAGAACAAGGCATGAACTGCACCAAATTCCACTGACCTCTTCGGTAAGCTTTGTGTTTGATTTCTCCAACGCATCCACTTTTGCTTGTAGATTATTTACAGTTGCACTGCAAGAAAAACATTTATGGTAATTGAATAACTTGCAGGTTTTGGATTTACAGCACAGAAACTAGCCATTTAGGCCAAGTGCCCACCTCATCCCTCTGTTCCCTCCTCCGTCACAGGTTTACATCGGTCTATATTATTCACCTTGAGCAATCACTGTGGGAATGGCCACCACATTCTTATCACCTTAGGTTTCCTCCGGGTACTCCGGTTTCCTCCCACAGTCCGAAGATGTGCACGTTAGGGTGGATTGGCCATAGGAAATTGCAGATAGTGTCCAGGGATGTGCAGGCCAGGAGGGTTAGCCATGGGAAATACAGGGTTACAGGGATAGGATAGGGGGGTGGCTCTGGTTGGGATGCTTTTTGGAGGGTCGGTGTGGACACAATAGGCCGAGTGGCCTGCTTCCACACTGTAGGGACTCTCTGATTCTTAAAATAAAAGTCTCATGAATTCGCGTATTGATTTATCAGTGACTTTCATATTGATGTCCTATTTCTGGACTCCAGCACAAACGGAAACATCTCCAAGTCAACCCTATTACCTGCCTTGGAGAATAACTAACACCTCGGTAAGTGCACCCTTCAATCTTCTCTGTTCTGCAGTCAGTGTCCCAGTCCGTTCAGATATCTGAGCTAGACAATCTCAGTTTCAGTATCATCTTCCTAAATCATTTCTTCACTGGCATCTTCCTCAACACCTCGATTGTTCCTATAACTTGGAGACCCGAGCTCTCCAGCTGCAAACAGCAGCTCTGTAATCACTTTACCAGGGGACAGTGAGCAGGGAGGGGCTGCTCAGTCTGTGATGATTTGTGAAAGTTCTGACCCTGACTCTTAAAGTAGAGCTAGTCCTGCACCAACACATTATTTCATACCTTAGGTGTCGATTAAGTTCTTCCACGTAGTTTTTCTGATCCAAAATGGCAGTAATTTGCCCATCCCTAGGAAAGGAGATAATTCCTGCTTTTAAATCGGTTGAGTGTGCAACAGTTAAGCAAACATTAAAACGTGACAAGCAGACCTGGTCACCAACTCCTGGTGGCATTCCCTCATTAATGCTCCCCCCTCAGAATCTGAAAGATGTGGGGTTAGACCTCCCTTGTAGCCCAATCACATCCAGACTGACACTCCGATGCAATACTGAAAGAGTGCTGCATTTTCAGAGAGAGCAACTTTCAGGCAAGACCATTAACCTCCGATCACTTGTCATCCGAGACTGAAACACAGGAAGTAGAGGGGGAGGCGATTCAATCATGCTCTGCCATTCCGTATGATCGCGGCTGAGCATCCAACTCAGTCCCCCGTTCCTGCTTTTTCCCCCCATATGGTGCAGCTGTACAGGACATTAGTTAGGCCACTTTTGGAATATTGTGAGCAATTCTGGTCCCATTCCTATCGGAATGAAGTTGTGAAACTTGAAAAGGGTTCAGAAAAGATTTACAACCCTGCCAGGGTTGGAGGGTTTGAACTACAGGAAGAGGCTGAACAGGCTGAGGCTGTTTTCCCTGGAGCGTTGGAGGCTGAGGGGTGACCTTATAGATGTTTACAAAATCATGAGGGGCATGGATAGGATAAATCGACAAAGTCGGGTGGGGGAGTCCAGAACTAGAGGGGCACAGGTTTAGGGTGAGAGAGGGGAAAGATATAAAAGAGACCTAAGGGGCAACATTTTCACGCAGAGGGTGGTACGTGTATGGAATGAGCTGCCAGAGGAAGTGGTGGAGGCTGGTACGACTACAATATTTAAAAGGCATCTGGATGGGTACATGAATAGGAAGGGTTTAAGAGGGTTATAGCAAAAGTGAGTTCTGCAGATGCTGGAGATCAGAGTCGAGAGTGTGGTGCTGGAAAAGCACAGCAGGTCAGGTGGCATCCAAGGAGCAGGAGAATCGATATTTCGGGCAAAAGCCTTTTATCAGGAATCCTGGCAAATGGGACTAGGTTAGGTTGGGATATCTGGTTAGCATGGATATGTTGGACCGAAGGGTCTGTTTCCATGCTGTACATCTCAATCACTCTAATCCCTTTAGCCCTGAGAACTATATCCTTCTTGAAAACATTCAATGCTTTGGCCCCACCTACTTCCTGTGGGATGGCATTCCACAGGTTCCCCACTCTCTGGGTGAAGAGATTTCTCCTCATCAGTCCGAAATGGCCTTCCCAATATCCCTAGACTGTGACTGCTTGCTCATTGGAAACGCCCTTCCTGTGTTTATCCTGTCTAGTCCTATTAGAATTTTATAGGTTTCTATGAGATTTCCCCTCTTTCTTCTAAGTTCGAGCGAATATAGTCCTAACTGAACCAATCAGTCCTACCACCCCAGGAACAAAAAAAACAAAAAAAAAACTTGCTGGAAAGCACCTGTGAAGAAAAGTCAAAAGTTAACATTTCTGGTTTGGCAATTGTTCCTCAGAACAGGAAGAGTGTCAGTCTGGGAAACCTTTGCTGCACTCCCTGCATCACCAGAACACCCCTCCTCGGATAAGGAGACCCAAGCTGCACACAATAATATTCCAGGGGTGGTATCACCAAGTCCCCTGTATAAGTGCAGCAAAATATCCCTGCTCCTGTACTTTGCTGACACAAGATCCCATGGAAACATCTGGCAGCAGGGGATTTATTCAGTGTCGAAAACAACGTTCCTGCCTCAGTGCGCATCCCTATCAGATGACCCAGCCATTGCCACGTTGCTATTGGTGGGATCCTGCTATGTGTGAATCACCGGTCACATTTTCTGATGTACAACATGCAGCTGCACTTATAAAGATTTTCTGTAAACTGCCTCAGGATGTCCCAAGACTGCCAGAGGTACTACAGAAATGCAAATCTAACTTACAGGTTCTCCACAACAAAATGTTACATGAATCACTCAATTCGAGTTATTTTCAACCATGAATGGCCAGCGTTTCACGAGAAGTATTGTGTACAGGTGTGGGCGCCACATTACAGGAAGGACGGGAACCCATTGGGCACAGCGCAGAAGTGATGTAAGAGAATGGCTCCAGGACTAAGAAACTTTAGGGACAAGGAGGGATTGAAGAGATTGGAGCTCTCCTCTCTGGAGAGAAGGCAGCTGAGAGATTGAATAAAAGTTTTCAAATTAGTGAGGGAGCTGGATAGGGAGCAGCTGGTTCTGCTCAGGGGTGCTGGGCGGGGGGGGGTGGGGTGGTCGTTGAGAGAGAGAGAAGAATGAGATGGCATACATTTAAAGTGACTTGCAACTAAAGCAAGGGCAATGTCAGAGAAGTCTGTTTCACTCAGAGTAGACAGGGTCTGTGGTGGAAATGTGGCAGAGGCAGAGACAACAGAGGCATTGGATCGTTATTTGGATTGAAATGGGGGTCAGGGACATGGGGAAAAGGCAGGAGACTGGCGCTAGGGAATAGATCCAGTGCAGGCACAATGGGCCAAATGGCCTCCTTCAGTCCCATAATTCTGTGAAATTCACTGCATAACTTAGGAGCCAGCTCAAACTCTTCAGGCACAGACTGTAGTGGAGTTTTTGATTTGATTTGTTGTTGTACCCAAGTACAGTGAAAGGTTGTTTTGCACACAGTACAATCAGATCATAATGTACAAGGACAGACACATCTCTGGGTGTTTCAGCAGATCGATGTCTGGTAATGGTGTTTGTTTGTTTGTTTGTTTGTTTATTTATTTATTCTGCAGCAGGGTACATTATAAAGAACTGTGGATGCTGGAAATCAAACCAATACACAAATTTCTGGAGACACTCAGCAGGTCTGGGAGCATCTATGGACAGAGAGAAACACAGTTAACATTTCAGGTCCTGTTCTGAATAAGGGTCACTGGACCTGAAGTGTTAACTCTGTTTCTCTCCACAGTTGCTTCCAGACCTGCTGAGTTTGTCCAGCAACTTCAGTTTTTGGTTAACATTATAAACCAGTGTGTCGCTTGCCCGGGATCTTGCTGTGCATCTGTGGCAGTAAACTGCAAAGTGATGAACTGACTGCAAAGACTTGGGCATATGCCAGAGGTATGGAAGGTTCATGTACAGAGTTATCCAAGAGGATTAGATAAAGCAACGTTACACAGGGTCACTTACCCCTCAGCACTTTTACTGCTGTGGGCTCCGTCCTTCAAATACAGCGAGAAGTCAATCACTCCCACCTGAGGCACACAGAACCAGAGTTAAGATCATGGTCCATCATTTCACAGAATCTTACAAAATAAGACAGGGCTCACTACATTGGCAGAAATGTACACAACTGTTAATCAGCATCCGCACTGCCGATCACTCATTATCTACCACCACAATCTAGTATTCCAAACCAGCTTCAGAATGACAAAAGAGCTTAAATGGGATAGAATCAGAGACTTCTTCACTTGGTTTGGGAGTTGGAGAGCAAGTGGACATACAGACAGCATGGACCAGTTGGGGTTGAGAGTGTGGTGCTGGAAAAGGTCAGGCAACATATGAGGAGCAGGAGAACCAATGTTTCAGGCATAAGCCCTTCATCAGGAATTCCTGATGCTGCCTGACCTGCTGTGCTTTTCCAGCACCACACTTTTCGACTCTGATCTCCAGGATCTGCAGTCCTCACTTTCTCCTAATGGACCAAATGACATGGTGATGGTGTATGTAAATACTTTTTTATTTATACTGATAGACATTTGCAATTCACATATGCGTTACATATCTAAAAAAGACACACAATAAGCTTAAGAGTTGTCAGCACATATTTTTATCAATATGCAGTGAGCACCTACAGATTGTGTGTTCAGTGACCCCATACAATGAACGGCTTTTGCCCGAAACGTCGATTTTCCTGCTCCTCGGATGCTGCCTGACCGGTTGTGCTTTTCCAGCAACACTAATCCAGACACAATAATGATGAGGAGGTGCTGGTGTTGGACTAGGATGGACAAGCTCAGAAGTCACACAACACCGGATTATGGTCCAACAGGTTTATCTGGAATCACAAGCTTTCACAGCGCTGCCCCTTCATCAGGTGACGTGAAGGGAAGCACAGAATTTGTAAGCTGACAGATCAAAAGATCATACGTAGGGTGTGAGTGGAGAGCTGACAGCTGAATAATAGGTTTCTGCAGAGTCAGACAGTGTGAGTGAAGTGTCAACAGCTGAATAGCAAATGAAGGGATGACCCAAGATCTGATTATAGGCCCGATCTCCAGCAACACTTTATTTTTAATATTTAGTAATCATCTCTCTGCTTCAGTTAATCCGATCATAGGCCATCCCCTCACTTGCTATTCAGCTGTTGCCACTTTGCAGATGTTTGAAAGTGTCAGACAGTGAGTTGAGGATAACTCCATGCTCCTACCTGTGTATCGAGGTCTTCACCCTTCATACAAAGATTGACATCAATGACATTCAGCCCAACCAGGAGCCCAGCGATCACTGCTCCTTCCTCTTCCATCATCAGAGCGTTGGTTTCGTAAAACTCACTGGTGAAGAGCAGATGGTCATAAGGATTGAAGCACAAGCCCATTCTCAAACCTACCCTGCCATTCTATCCCGTGGTTGAATTCTACATCCCTGCCTGGCCAGGAAACGTAGTCATTTCAAACATTAACTGGAATGCTCCACTCCAGAGCGACCGTGGATTCTCAAAGATTCACACGTCTCAGAGTGAAGGAAACTCACCGCTCTGTGAATGACCTTCCCCTGACATTTTGATCACTAGTTCCAAAACCTGACAGTAACACAAAGCCAATTCCATCATTTAATATTGGGATAAAAGGTACAGAATTTGCACATATTAACGTCATTTTTTCTTTTAGACCTACGACAATAAGTAACACAGGAAGTGAATGTTTTGCCGCTGACAAAGTCACTGAAATGAAAAACTGTAAACCAGTGGCATATGGGTGTTGGTCTACCTCTGTCAAAGGGCTTAAATGGTATCTAGGTCAGTCACTCCAGAACCGGTGTGTGCCTTCTGCAGAGTTAATGGAAGGCTGCTTACACTGTGAGGGTTTATGATCAGAGCGAGAGCAAAAGATAGAGTGCATGAAAAAGAAAAACAGCGTGTGAGAGAGAGAGAGAGAGAGAGAGAGAGAGAGAGAGAGAAGAGAGAGAGAGAGAGAGAGAGAGAGAGAGAGAGAGAGAGAGAGAGAGAGAACATTAAACCAGGAGTTAAGCAGACTCCGGCATGAGCGGAAGGAGACCCGGCTGAAGTCAGGTACAAGATTGGTCAGTCCAAGGATAAAAAGGAGATTTTTTAGCACAGTTAAAAGGAAATAATTGACCTCCCTGAAAGAAGAGAGTTTGTGGAATACAGGATTGATTGTAAAATGCCCATACCAGGAGTGTTTGGTTGGAATTATTAAAAGACTGAGAAAGTCTGAGCTCTCATTTGTGTGAATATTGAAAAGGAAAACACTTTACAGTTCACAGCAGCAGAACTGAATGGTGGCAGTTACAGATGTGTAGGTTTAAAGTATCGTGTTGGGAAGCAAATGGGACTTTGATTCAGTGTTCAGAATCTTTCAAACTAACACATTTTAATATCTTGATTTTAAACGAAACATTTCATGTACTAATCTGTTTTATTGTTAAAAGCACACACTGGCTACACATTTGCTTACGTGCTTCAGTGAAAGACCATCTTGTTAAATTTCAAAGACTGATCTGTCAAGCCAGATCTTATTCTGGGATCAGACATGTCCAGCACTACCATCAGCTGGGATCATAGCCATTGGAAAACTTAGCCCTATTCTGGAAACATGTGGAAAACGTTCTTAATGTGGGTAAAAGGCATCTCAGGAGGTCAGCAATTCAGCACAAACAGCTCAGCAAGAGAAGCTGCAACATCCAAAGGAGAGATCTCCTCCAGGAGATGGCACATCACATGACGCCCACTGACATCATCTCTAATGTTGGACTTGCTGCCATGGCAACCCTCACCCTGCGGTATCAGTCCGGCTGATATCCCTCGAAATTGCCCCTTCAGTGGTACCCACACCATGAAGGGGACTAGAAGGCCTACCCTCCTGCTGTCTTGGAAACAGCCACTATTCCCAGACACCACCCCTAGCTAACACCTTCCCATGGATACCGGCAGCTTCCTGATCCGGGTCACTAGGAATATTGAGCCCAAACTGGAGTGAAGCGATGACTAAAAGGCCAAACCTGTCAAAAATTTCAGGAACACAATTGGGGGTCACTTGGCTCAATTGACCTGGGATCATCACAAACCCTTTCACGTGAGTAAGAGATGTGCAAACACAGACCTGAGCAGATCCTTCCGATTAATTAACGCCTTCATATAATCTGACAGCTTCTTCTGCATCAGAGCCAGACGTAACCATGCTCTCCCTCTGCCAACCGGAGTCCTACAAGCATCAAAAGTTACTTTGTTAAAGGGCCTACGAAAATGCACATTGTTGTTGTACAACCTTTGTTTAAGGGCTGTTTATCAACGACGACTGCAGTAACATACAAATGAGGTGCAGGTGTTAGCCATTCAGCCCATGTAGCCTGCTAGCCCATTCAGCCTGCTAGCCCATTCATGACTGATCCTGATTGTAGCCTCAATTCCATATTCCCAGCTGCCCCTGCTCAGTCAGGAATCTACCTACTAATCCTTTCAAAATATTTAACGCCTTACTTTAAAGGCGGCAAGATATAGGAGCCTGGGCCATTCATCCCCTCTAAAACCTGCTTCACCATTCACTGAAGTCATGGCATGATCAGTTTATTTCTCTTTATTCACTCAGGCCACGTGGGCACTATCGGTAAGGCCATCCCATGTTACCCTTTGAACTGAGTGGCGTGCCCAGCCAGGTAAGGTACAGCCACACTGCAGTAGGTCTGGAGTCACCTGGAGGCCGGACCAGGGTAAGGACGGCAGATTCAAAGTTTAAAAGGGACACTAGTGAACCAGATAGGATCGTACAAAAACAATTGTCATGGCGACCATTTCGGAGACTGACCACATATCCCAGATTTACTGCCTGGATTTTAGAGTCCATCAGCTGCTGTGGTGGGATTTGAACCCACGTCCCCAGAGCACTAGCCTGGGTCTCTCAATTACAGGTCTGGTCAAATTACCTCGGCAACGCCGTCGCCCTCTAACTCCGATTCCAATTTCATTCTCCTCTTGTATCCTTGGAATCCTCAGCACCCAAGTGTCTGTTGATCACATGGTAAAGAATTCCGAACTCCACCACCCGTAACAGGGAAAACCGATTCTCATCTCAGTCTGAAATGGCCATTCCTTATTCTGACCTTGAGATGCCCCCACCCATCTGATTTCCCAGCCCCTTGTGGGGAGCAATGTTTTCCCAGCAACGTCCCAGTAAGGCCTCTCAGGGATCTTATCAAAGAGCTGGCTTCTCGAATGTCACGGCCCCAGTCAGTATACTCACTTCAAACCAGGCAGGTCTTTCACGCTAACTGTGATTTCACTGGCTTCCGGGCACAGTTTCTCCACCACCTCCAACGCTCCCCAGAACGACTTATTCTGCCCCAGGAATGTTTTCTTAACTGTGGAAAAACACAGAATGGACAACACTAAAATACTGGCGGGAAAAAAAAATCAGAAAAAAAAAAACTTTAGGGGAGAAAGAAACAAAGTTTAGACAAAGCCATGGACAGTCGTCTACTTTAACAGAACCAGAGATAAAACCATCACAACTTCACAAGGGCTCTCGGGAAAATCGGGTCTAAACACAATCAAAGGATTGGTCGGAGTGAGATGGAACATTAAGCAACAATGTGAACCTCGGTCTACAGTATGACAGCTTGAAGCATTGAGGGGTCAGGAATCTCTGCACCGTGGGTTTGACAGTAGGTTTAACAATGACCCCAGCACCAGCACCTAGTTCATTTCTAATCGTGATACAGGATTTCTCCAGGCAATCCAATTCATTGCAGATGTTGAGGAGTTGTTATAGGTTCAGACAGAGCAGGGAGAGGCCATTCAGCCTATTGCAGCTGTGCTGGCCTCTTCAAAAAGAGCTATCCAGTCCATCCTAGCCTGCACCCCAGTCGCTCCCTACAACCCCAGCTCATGTCACCCCTCCAAAATATTAGTCAGATTTCTTCTTGGAAATTCCTATTGAAACTGCTTCTTCAGTCTTTCGGGCAGCATGTCCCAGACCACAACAGCTCATGGTTTTGGAAACAAAGTCAGTGCTTCCTCCTGCTTCTTTTCTTGCTGATCTTCAGCGTCCCTCTGGTACCTGCCAGCCCAGCCATTGCAAAAACCTTTATTTCCTCTGTTAATGATAAGTGTCGTAGCCCAAGGATGGGGGATTTCAAGACTCGGGGCACATTTTTAAGATAAGGAGGAGAGAGATTTAAAAGGGACATGGGAGGCAAACTTTTTTTTTTATACAGAGAGTGGTTCATATGTGGAATGAACTTCCAGAGGAAGTGGTGGATGTGGAGACAGTTACAACATTTAAAATTTGGATAAGTTCATGAACAGGAAAGGTTTGGAGGGACATGGATCAGGAGCAGAAAGGTAGGACTAGTTTGGTTTGCGATTATATTTGGCATGGACTGGTTGAACCAAAGGGTCTGTTTCTGTGCTGTATGACTATGATTCTATAAATACCTCGATCAAACCTCCCCTTAGCCATCTCTGCTCAGAGGCAAACAATCCCAGCTTCCCCAGTGTCTGTGCAGAGAGAACCCTGCTCACAAGCACTTCCTCTTGTTATTTTAGCTTCCAGTTTTTCAGTTGACAATACTGAAGGTGCATGCTGTGCTTGATGATATTTTATTGGAGTTTAACATTAAGATAAAACAACGCCCAGCCTAAAGCACAAACCAACCAGCGTCAAAATGGGTGGAAACCTTAATCAATTTTTAAAAGTTCTCACCCACGGGTACAAATCCCCCCCAGGGTCTCTCTATCCCCATAATCATCTTCAGGTCACAACCATCTGAACTCTCTGCCCTCCCTCAATGCACCCTCTCTCTCGCACCTCCCTCCTCCCAAACACTGGCCTCTCAAGTTTCCTCAATTTCCCTTGCTCCATCGCCAGGGGATAAGCCCTCATCTTCCTGGAACAATACACTCTTACAATTCCCTCCTACAAACCTTCCCACCTCTCGCTCTCTCGCTCCTTCCTTAAGACATTCCTTTAAAAATACCTCGCTCTGTGACCACCCTTTTGGGAATCTTTACAAAAGCTTCCTCAAGGTCAAATGCAGTTTAGTCATTATTCCTGTGAAACACTTTAGGACAGATTACATAAAGTTAGAGTGTTTTTACAGCATGGTAAAAAGCCATTCAGCCCATCAGGTTGGTTATAGCCAAGAAGCATCCAACTAATCTCATTCCATTTCCCAGCTCCTGACCCATAGCCTTATATCCTTTGTCATTTTAAGCACTCACTCAGATATTTTTTCAATGTCTTGTCGGATTCTGCATCTACCATTCTCTTAGGCAGTGAGTTCCAGATAACCTCCATCCTCTGAGGAAAAAGACCCTTTTCCCCAAATCCCTTTCTTACCCCAAACCTGCATCCCCTGGTTACTGACTGCTCTAAAGGGGAAACGTTTCTCCCTAACAATCCTGTTCACGCCTCTCACCTCCATCATAGAGTCAGAGATGTACAGCATGGAAACAGACCCTTCGGTCCAACCCGTCCACGCCGACAAGATATCCCAACCCAATCTAGTCCCATCTGCCAGCACCCGGCCCATATCCCTCCAAACCCTTCCTATTCATATACTCATCCAGATGCCTCTTAAATGTTGCAATTGTACCAGCCTCCACCACTTCCTCCGGCAGCTCATTCCATACACACACCACCCTCTGTATGAAAACGTTGCCCCTTAGGTTTCTTTTATATCTTTCCCCTCTCACCCTAAACCTATGCCCCTCTAGTTCTGGACTCCCCCACTTCAGGGAAAGGACTATGTCTATTCACCCTAACCATGCCCCTCATAATTTTGTAAACCTCTAAGGTCACCCCTCAACCTCCGACGCTCCAGGGAAAACAGCCCCAGCCTGTTCAGCCTCTCCCTATAGCTCAAATCCTCCAACCCTGGCAACATCCTTGTAAATATTTTCTGAATCCTTTCAAGTTTCACAACATCTTTCCGACAGGAAGATCAGGATAGCATGCAATATTCCAAAAGTGTAACCTAACCAACATCCTGTACAGCTGCAGCGTAACCTCCCAACTCTTGTATTCAATGCCCTAACCAATAAAGGAAAGCATACCAAACGCCTTCTTCAGTATTCTATCTATGCAACTCTACTTTCATGGAACTATGAACTGCGCTCCAAGGTCTCCTTGTTCAGCAACACTCCCCAGGACCTTACCGTTAAATGTATAAGTCCTGCTCTGATTTGCCTTTCCAAAATGCAGCACCTCGCATTTATCCAAATTGAACTCCATCTGCCACCCCTCAGCCCACTGGCCCATCTGATCAAGATCCCATTGTACTCTGAGGTAATCTTCTTCACTGTCCACTTTTGGTGGACAATTTTCATCTCCAATTTTAGTGTCATCTGCAAACTACAAACTCTACCTCCTCCATTCACATCCAAATCATAATCAGTTCCCTCCCCTCACCCTTAGCCTCCTCTCCTTGAGGGAAAACACCCCAGTCTCTCATCGACACAGTTGTTGGACAATGTACAGATATAACTTTAACCTTCTCCTGTGATTACCTGCCCATTCTACAACTCACCAGATCTTCCTAACATCAAAGAAATCAATCCCCCAGCCCCAGGATTGAGAATCCCAGCTCACCCAGTACAGACCTGAACTACCCTGCTCACACAGGAGTTGAATTATTCAAAGGTTCTTTCATTAATAATCACAATGCTGTATAACTGATGTTTATTTCGTCAAACACATTAGAGACACCTAAACTAGTTTTGTGCAGTATCCATCCACACCCATTCCTTCTAGATCCCCCTGGGCCCAGCACGGAAACAGACCCTTCAGCCCAGCATCTCCATGCTGACCAGGTTTCCTGAAGTGAACGAGTCACATTCACTGGTGGTTTTTTAAATCTTCTTTATTTATTCACAGGATGAGGGTGTCGCTGGTTGAGCCAGCATTTATTGCCCATCAGCCATATTGCTGTAGATCTGGAGTCACATGTAGGCCAGACCAGGTAAGGATGGCAGTTTCCTTCCCTGAAGGGTAATAGTGAATCAGATGGGGTTTTCCAACAATCAACAATGGATTGCTGGAATCCATGGTCATGGTTACACTCTTTTTCCAGATATTTATTGAATTCAAATTCCACCATCTCACGGCAGGATTTGAATCTGTGTCCCCAGAACATTCCCTGGGTCTCTGGATTAACAATCCAGCAATCGTACTGCTAGGCCACTGGATCCCCTGTTTGACTCTAACCCCTTCCTATCCATGTACACATCCAAATATTTTTAAAATGTGGTAACTATACCAGCCTGTGCCACTCCCTCCAGCAGCTCGGTTAAAGCACACACCACCCTGTGTGTGAAAACAATGCTCTTCAGGTTCCTTTTATATCTTTCCCCTCTCACCTTAAAGCTATGCCCACTGGTTTTGGATTCCCCCAATAGAAGAAAATGACCTTGGCAGTTCATCTTATCTATGTCCCTCACGATTTATAAACCTCTCCTGCGGTTGCGGTGATTTTCGGCGAGCTGGGAATTTGATTTGCAGACGTTTTGTCCCCTGTCCAGGGGATATCTTCGGTGCTTTGGAGCCCCCCGTGAAGCGCTGCTGTCCTGTAGCTTCTGGAATTTATTTGGTTCTGTTCCTGCTGCTTCCGGCTGTAGTTGTTCTTGTAGAGACCGGTACGTTGGGTCTAGGTCTATGTGTTTGTTGATAGAGTCTGTGAATGAGTGACATGTTTCTAGAAATTCTCTGGCTATCCTCTGTTTGGCTTGTCCTATGATCATTGTGTTGTCCCAGTCAAATTTGTGGTCCGTGTCATCTGTGTGTGGGGCTACTGGGGACAGCTGGTCGTGGCGTTTAGTGGTTAGTTGTTGGTGTTCATGGATGCGGATTACTAGTCGTCTGCTGTTTGTCCTAGATAGTGTTTTGTGCAGTCTTTGCATGGAATCTTGTAAATTACATCAACCTTGCACGTTATGGGTATCAGGTCTTCTGTCCTGCTGAGTTGTCGGAGCGGGGCTGTCAGATTATGGGCTGTCACGAATCCCAGTGGGCGGAGAGGTCTGGAGCAGTTGTGAGACGTTTCTTATGTAAGGTAGCATGGCTAGTGAGTCAGGTCATGGCATGACCTTGCCGTGGTGTTGGTTAGGGATCTGCGGATGAGGTTGTGGGGATATCTGTTTTGCGAAGATTCTGTAGAGGTGTTCTTCTTCTCTTTGTAGATCGGGTGTGCTGCAGTGTGTTGTAGCCCTCTTGAACAGGGCCCCTATGCAGCTTCTCTTGTGTGTGTTCAGGTGCTTGCTGCTGTAATCCAGGATCTGGTCGGTGTGTGCCGTCTTTCTGTACATTCTTGTAGTGCGTTCACTGCTGTGTTCTTCCTACCATCACACTCAGGAATAGGAGCTTATAAACCTCAAAAGGTCACCCATCAGCCTCTGAGGCTCCGGGAAAAACATTCAGTCTCCCCTTCTAACCCTCCAACCCTGACAACATCCTTGTCAATCTTTTCTGAACCTTTTCAAGTTCCACAACATCCTTCCTATAGCAGGGAGACCAGAATTGCAAACAATATTCCAAAAGTGGCCTAGCCAATGCCCTGTACAGCCGTAACATCACCTCCTAACTCCTGTACTCAATGCACTGACAGATGAAGGCAAGTATACCAAATGCCTTTTCCACCACCATGACAGATGAAGGCAAGTATACCAAATGCCTTTTCCACCACCATGCAACACCACTTTCAAAGAACTATGTACCTGCACCCCTCGGTCTCGCTGTTCAACCACAATTCTGATGCCCTTTCTCCCTCCTCCCCTTCCTGACTGGTGAGATGAAGGAAGGCGTAGGGAGGAGGTCCCTGCTGTCAAAGGGAGCTGGAGCTGGGTGCAATGGGGACTGAACAGAAGCCAGCATCCCTGCTGAGGGTACTACAGCCTCCCAAGGACAGGAGCAGCCGCAGTTGTTATGATCAAGCACCACCCCCCGGACTAGAAACCCCCATTGCACTGAGCTGCCCAACCACCCCCCACTTCTCCCTCAGCTGGAGAGTAAGGGGATTGGGGGGGAAATCGGAGAGAGGTTTGAAATATCAGGACAGGTGTAGATAAAGCAAACCAGTTCCCTGTTAACGGAAGCTAAGGTTCTGGCAGAGATGGAAGGGGCTGAGAGGATGAGTATTTTTATCCCTACATGACAAGACCTGGGTGCCCACGAGGTAGACGTGGAGGAGTTGAAAGACATTAGCGGGAAGTGAATGTGTGGGGCTCAGGAGGATAAAGTAGTGAACGTGAAGGATTTGCTCTACAGAGAGCAAGACAGACCCTGATGGGCTAAATGTTCTCTTTGAGGTATAAAAGACTCCAACTAAACAAGCCTCTCAAACAAAATTCCTCCATCAACGCATTCACGTGTGGTTTATAAAATGGAGTTTAGGTTTGAGGCACGTCTTGCTGAAAGGGAGAATGTCTCCCCAAAGACAAGGCAAGCTGTGTGTGGACTGGAGTTACTCACCTTTAAGGCCATGTTTCAGGCAGTGTTCCATTACCACAAAGAACTGCTGCAGAGGGGCGTAGTCAGAATCCAGTGACCGTCCCAGGTTTAACGCCGATTCAATGAGACCCTTGATGCTGAGTTTTGCCATGTTCATCAAGTTCAACCGCTCAATCGCAATGGGATCTTTCGGGTCTGAAACAGATGATTTTTAAAAGTACATTAAACGTTTACACAAGGCAGCAGATAACAAGTAACATTAACCTAGAAAAACTAGACACTTTCATTCATGAAAGCACAATCATACTCACGTAAAATCTAAGTGAAAGCGGACACTGGAGATCTGAAATAAACACACAGAATGCCAGAGAAACTCAGCAAGTCTGGCAGCAGTGGAGAGGGACAGAGGTAATGTTTTGGGTCAGATAGGATTCCACTCCAGAGGCTTCACACCAGCAGCACCCTCACACTACAACCCCGACTTTGTCGCTGTTTAACAAGTCTTCCCTTAAATATATCAACACTATTTACCTCAATTACAGCTCACAGATGGGAGCTCCACTCCACAGACCAGGAAACATTAATCAACACCAGTGTCCAAGAGTCAGTGGTGAGGGAGTGCTGCGCTGTCCGAGGGTCAGTGCAGGGGGAGCACCGCCCCGTCCAAGGGTCAGCGTGAGCAAGCGATGTGCTGTCAGAGGGCCAGCGCTGAGGGGGCACTGCACTGTCAGAATCACATGTAGGCCTGACCAGGTAAGGATGACAGACTCCCTTCCCTAGACAGGACGTTGATGACTCAGGTGGGTCCTTATAACAATATGTTAATTGTGTGTTCCAGAATTTAATGAAGTAAATTGTTACATTTCACCACCTGCCATGATGAGATTTGAACCCAAATCCTCAGAACCTTAGCCTGGGGTTCAGGATTATTATTACCATGATACCGGCTGCTCCATTTGCTCCTTGTCATGTTCTCATTTCAGACTCCAGCATCTGCAGCACCTTGTTACTGTAATTAAAATGCAACACTTTTCCTCCAATTCAAGTCAACATGGCCATAAGCTCTGACTTCTCATTTCATTTTCATGAAGGTATTGTTTTGTGGAGAATAAATTACTTCAGTTCCTGACTGCTATGTGCACATCCATTACAACAGCTCTCAGAGAATGGAGTTAGCCAAAGGTTCAGGTTGTCTTTATCACTCAATCTCAAATCCCATAGGATTGGCTCCACTCCATCAGACAACAGCATTCAATCACCTTTGACACCCATTCCATCCACTGACACTCACTAGCAGCAGTGTGGGCTATCTACAGGATGCTCTGCAGAAACTCACCAAAGATCCTCACTCAGAACCTTCCAAATCACAGCCACTACCATGTAGAAGGACGAGGGCCACAGATAAACGAGAACACCACCCCCTGCAAGTTCCCCTCCAAACCACTCATCATCCTGACTTGGAAATATATCGCAGCTTCTTCAGTGTCACTGGGTTGAAATATTGGAATTCCTTCCCTAAGGATATTGTGGGTCTACCTACAGCACATGGACTAAGAAGGCAGCTCAACTCCACCTTCAAGGGGCAACTAGGGACTGGGCAATGAATGCTGATCCAGCTAGTGATGCCCACACTTTGCAGGTTAAAAGGTGGAAGAGGTGCACAGTACTGATTGGCCTACACTGTACGTAGGAGAAAGTGAGTACTGCAGATGCTGGAGATCAAAGCTGAAAATGTGTTGCTGGAAAGGCGCAGGTCAGGCAGCATCCAAGGAGCAGGAGAATCGACGTTTCAGGCATAAGCCCTTCTTCAGGAAAACTGTACGTATGTTGGTAACACAGACATTTCTAAAAGGTCGATAGTCTATTTTGTTTCAGAGCTGCAATTTTTTTTATTCATTGAAAACCATAAGATGAACATACACACACAAACAGCGGCACACTTGCAAGCCCCCATCTGCCCTTCACAGGAGCCATCATATCCAACTCTTCCTGCACTGCCCTGCAACCAGAAATGTCCCGATTTGATTACAACAGTTCCCCTGTTTAAAAGTTACTATTGAATCTGCTTCCAGTGCCCTTTCAGACAGTGGGTCCCAGATCATAACAACAACAACAACAACAACTCACTATCGAAACCAACTCCCTCATCTCCCAACCTAGCTCTCAGTGCCAACATTTTTTTTTATTTGCTCCATTCAAACCCATCCAGATATTAAACACCTCCATTAAATCTCCCCATAATACAGGAGCCATTTGGCCAATTGAGCTAGCTCTCCCTTCAATATAATCATCTTCAAATTCACCCTCACCATCCTTTGTACACGCTGTGATGCCAAACAAGACTGGCCAGTACTTGGGGTCGGCTCCCTACTACTATTCTCCTTGCCAAAGTCTGAAGGGCCAAGTGGTAGGGGAAAGTTACAAGTGAGTAGTAAAGAGAAGAGGACTTTGAATTAAACAAAATTATGGTTAAATCAATTTGAAACAACTTACCTTATTGAGGGAGGCATTGTAACAAAGACTAAGAAGAACTAACACACAGATCCAACCCCTTTGGGACCCAATGACTGGCATTTCCTTATGATGTCATCAGATTGGGTGGAGCTTGATGTTGAAGGCAGGACTGACCCCTTCAGAATTGTTACTTCATACAACACCCTTAACCCTTGGTTCCCTCAGAGACCAAATCCTGTTGACCTCGTCCTTCAATATATTCAAGGATGAAGCATCCACACCCTGTGGGAATACAGGATTCCAAAGATTCACAACTCACAAAGAGAAGACATTTATGGGCGGGACCATGGCTCAGTGGTTAGCGCTGCTGCCTCATAGCACCAGGAACCCGGGTTCAATTCCCGCCTCAGGCAACTGTTTGTGTGGAGTTTGCACATTCTCCCAGTGTTTGCGTGGGTTCCTCCAGGTGCTCCAGTTTCCTCCCACAGTCCAAAGGTTAGGTGAACTAGCCATGCTAATTTGCCCATAGTGTTCAGGGATGTATAGGTTAGGTGCATTAGTCAGGGGTAAGTATAAGATAATAGGGGAGGGGGAATGGATCTGGGTGGGTTACTCTTCAGAGGGTGGATTGTTGGGCTGAAGGGCCTAATTCTAATTTCTTCTCACTGTCTCTGCTGGAAGGAGACTTGCCCGATCCCTCAGTTAATTCAGGTTCCCCCAAACTCTGGCACATTGCCGTATGTCTCCATCAGAAAGACTGCAACATTATAAAGACCAGTGAGCAACATCGAATCGAGGGAAAAGCTAGAAACACTGAAAGCTGTAAGAGATGAACACCGGTTCAAAACCACGGTTTCTTCACTCACCAATAAAAAAAGGCGAGAAAACAGGGACCCTCAACTTTTTAAGCAATATTTCCCAGCGATGGAGGGCAGAAAGAAACATGACACAATCTGCTTGATCACAAACTGAGGGATAGAAGTGGAGTGAGAAGACAGAACACTGGCACCTTCAAGTGACCCATTCATTACAGTCAGAGTGTTATCTATAAATGGAACAGCGCTGAGTTAAATGCAGGAGAATGGCAACGAGTAAAACACTCAGAGACAGTGTGGACACAACGGGCTGAATGGCCTTCTCCTGTAATTTAATCAGGACATAAATGAATGCCAGAACACCCCCTGAGGGGGTGAATGGACTCCTCTTGCTCCCAAGATCAAACTGGTTCAAATTAACATTTCTAGTTGTTGCGGAAACAGAGCCGGTTCGATCATCCATCATGTCCCTCTGGGTCCTGACTCATATCCAGTAGCTGCCATCATCCAAGGTACAAACACAAGCGCCTTGACCTCATAAGCAACAACCCGCACCAGCTACCTGAGTGAGTCTACCCTTGACTAGAACGAGGGCTGAGGACAGTGAATCATTCAGAGGCTTCCGATATTTCTCCATTAAAAGGATTTACTAATAGATGCAAGAAAGAATTACATAAATATTCCATGTTACAGGTCAGCTGCCCTCCATTCTGAAATATGTAACACAGGAGGCCATTCGGCCCAGAATGCCTGTGACAGTTCCTTGAAGGTGCTGTCCAAAATACTCCCACTTTCCCCACTGTCCATAGTCAAATCCAGTTTATTTATTGTTAAGTGCAGTGTGCTGCTGTCATTTGGAATTTGCTGTCTAAAGAGGCAGTGGAAGCAGATTCATTTACGTTGCGTATTCATTTATTGCATGTGGGTATCACTGCCTGGGCCAGCGTTTATTACCCCATCCCTAGTTGCCCTTGAGAAGGTGGGGGTGAGCTGCCTTCTTGAACCACTGCAGGTAGACCCACAATGCCCCTAGGGAGGGGATCCCAGGATTCTGACCCAGTGACAGTGAAGGAACGGCGATATATTTCCAAGTCAGGATGCGGTTCAGGAAGGTAGCTCATCATCACCTCCTCCAGGGGCAATTATGCACAGGAAACAAAGGTTGGCTCAGTCAGCAACATGCACCTTCTCATGTTAACTACGTTGAGAAGAAACCGGTTTCCATTGCCCCCTCAGACGCCAAATTCCAGACCACCATCACCACAACTCGCTGCATTAAAAAAGCAGCTCGGCTAAGGCTCTTTAACAATCTGTTACCTCTGCTTAGTGACCCTAAAGTCTGTGGAAATAGTCTCTCCTTCATTTATGGAGCTGTGACTCCCTCATCATTATCTGGAAACACAATTAAACCTAATCTCCAAATCCTGGGTTTTTAAAACCTCAGGTTGTTTTAATCCATGTCATCCACCCACTCTGAAGTCGTTGTTCCAAAATGCCTGGAAAAACAGCAGCGTTCTGGTAGGTTCTAAACTCTGCTGACATCATGTGTTTCTAAGGGACTGTTGCCACGATAATTAGCGCTTCAAAATTAATACTTACTGTTTGATCAAAAGGATTGCTTTCACTGCAAACGCCTACAACAACAAAACTTGCATTTATATGGCACTTTTACAGACCTGTCCAGGAAAGCACAGATAGGGATTTACTGGTTAAACAGCCACTTCTTGTCTTGTAGCATTAATTAATCCCTTGTTCAACGTGCAGATCGATCCTGCTGGCCATAAGGCCAGATGATATAGAGTAGAATTAGGCCATTCAATCATGGCTGATACGTTTCTCAACCCCATTCTCCTGCTTTCTCCCTGTTACCCTTGAACCCCTTACTAAACAAGGACCTGTCTGTCTTAAACACACTCAACGACTTGGCAACCATTGCCCTCTGTGACAATGAGTTCCACACAGTCACCCTACTCTGGCTCAAGAAATTCCTCCTCATCTCAGTTCTAAAACATCCTCCCTTCACTCTGAGGCTGTCCCCTCAGGTCCTAGCCAGTGGAAACCCTTCTGCATGTCCACTCTCTCCAGGTCTCTCAGGATTCTGTCAGTTTCAATTAGATATCCGCCCCCCCCCCCCCCCCCATCCCTCCAAAACTCCATTAAGTACAGACCCAGGGTCCTCAACCCCTCCTCTTATCCCTGGGATCATTCTTGTAAACCCCCTCTAGACACCCTCCAACACAAGCACATCCTTCCTTAGATACAGGACCCAAAACTGCTCACAATATTCCAAATGCAGTCTAACCAGTGCCTTATACAGCCTCAGCAGTACATCCCCACTCTTGTATTCTGGTGCTCTTGACATGAATGCTAATATTGCATTTGCCTTCTGAACCTGCCTGTTAACCTGAAGAGAATGCTGAACTCGACCCCCGCCCCCACCCCCAAGTCCCTCTGTGCTTCAGATTTCTGAAGCCTTTCCCCATTTGGAAAATAGTCTATGCCTTGTTCTTCCATAACCAATATAACTTCATTTCTCCAGCTTCCTTCCCAAATAATCCACCCTGATCACCTCAAGCAGCCCCAGTCGTACCAAATTCCACATTCTCATCGGTCTGTGTTTCTCGAATTCTTGGCAGGATTCATTTGATATTGCCTTTTCGTCTCTCTTTTTGAATTTGAGATAAAACTGGATTTGTTCAGTCAAATTTTCTCACAGCTCATGCAAGGCTAAACATAACTGGTTTGAGTATTAACCTTCCCTAATTAACCGCAAACATTAGAGATCACAGCAGTATGCAGCTAACAGAATCCTAGGGCAGTATGTAGAACAGTTAGCAGTTTGTACAACAGGTGATGGTCTGTATCTAGATGTGGTTTAACTGTCAAAGATTTTCCTCTGATAAGTGGCAATCTCAGCCTGAGTGAGGGGGTTAAATTTAAAACTGCCAATCTTTTTTAAAAAGCTAAAATGAGAAGTGCAGAAATACTTGAAAATCTCCCAAGCATAACTCGCAGGCACGGTTCACTGGAGAGGCGTTACATTTCAGCAATGCAGAATGCATCTGACATACATTGAACAGAAAAGTAGATCTAAACCACCAGTGAAAAATGACAGCTCGATGCACCCAAATTAACAGCAAAATCATTTTTCTGCAGCTGGTTACATCTTGGCATTGAAACAGGTTCAGAGACAGAGTGTGCAGCGTCTTGCAGAATACAGAGCTGGGATCTTTGTGCTCCTAAAAGCAACATGAAAAACTGGGAAAGGTATAACAAAGACTCCAGGGACAAGGGCAAACGTGAGGTGGTCTTGACCCACATGGAAAACAGGCGAGGCTGGGGCTCTTTTCCCACAAGAGGGAAGACTGAGCGGTGAACTGGCAGAGGACTGCAAATCCAGAACAGGGAAGATGGAAAGGTTTCCACTTGGGGAGCGGACCAGTAGTAGTGAACAGCAATCCCAAATAAATCCACTTGGAAATTCAGGAGAGACCCCTTCTCCAGAGAGCAGAGAAATTGTGGAACAGTCTCCCACAGGGAGTGGTTAAAGTAGTTACAAAGAGGGAGACAGGGAACGACGTGTTGAACAGGGATGTCAGGTGGTGTGTCTGGAGCTAATAGCTCAAGACGATTTAAGGAGCCAAAATGGTGGACGGAAAATATATGAGAGAGAGAGCGACAGAAAAGAATCTAATCATAATCTAATAAAAAACATGAGAAAAAGGAGAGAGTGCATGAGAGAATAAAAAGATAGAAAAGGGGAGAGAGAGAGAACGTGAGTGCACAAA
>NC_057741.1:39151446-39168303 GCF_004010195.1 Chiloscyllium plagiosum
AAAAACTTTCTCCTCTGTTTTTGGCTGCACTTCAGTCCCACGCTCCTGATCTTTGGGCACCCGGTACGGAGGAAGGAGGGCAGGTCTGAAGACCTCCTCGTGGGTCTGCTCCTGGGCCTGGCCAAACTGGCCATAAATAGGTCCAGGCAGCGGGCCGTGGAGGGGGTCGTTAGGGCCGACTGCCTGCCCCTCTTCCGCGGTTACGTTAGAGCCCGGGTGTCCTTGGAGAAGGAGCACGCGGTGTCGACCAACGCCCTGGAGTTGTTCAGGGAGAGGTGGGCGCCGCAGGGGGTCGTGTGCATCATTTCTCCCTCCAATTCTATTTTGATTTAGTCCCTACCCTCCCCTTCACTGTTTTGATCACACAGCACTGTCCTTTGATGTGGGGGGCAGTGTTTGTCACTGGCCACCCGGGTGTTTTCCTGTCTTCCTGGTGGTGGAAACTGAATAAAGATTCGTGCACTTTGTGTCTTTCACAGTGTCTTACACCTGCACACACACACCATGGGTGCTGGGGATAAAATAAGCACTACCGCAGTTAGGTGGTAGTGTAGGGTAAAGAAAAAAAGAAAAAAAAGGAGAAAAAAAAAAAAAAGGGAGAAAAAAAAAAAAAAGGAAAAAAAAGAGGAAGGGAAGAGTGAAAGAATAAACACACACACACACACAGACACAGACACAGTGACACGAGGTATGTGAAGGCACAGCTGCCATTGGCAGAGTGATATGACTGCCTGAGGAGTCCAGTGCGACACTGACTGAGACCTCTGAGGGTTGTAGGGGAGGGGGGAGCGGAGGCTCCTCTGTGTTTACCATCTCTGTACGTGGCTACACTACATCAGCATGGTGCTCACACAAGGTCAAAGAACATGCAGTGACTTGACCACTAGCTCACAAAGACACAAGAGCCAAAAAACAATCCTGTTACCCACCTTCTGCTTCCTCAAGTATCTGATCCACCCAAACTGTTAAATCCTCCCAAGAGTCTTTGCAAAGAGCAGCAAAAAGTAAAAAAGGGAAAAAAAAGGACAAAATGTCATGCAAATAAAACCACCAAAAGAAACAATTTCTTCTAAAATGAGGGAAAAATAAAGGGGATGGGTGCAAAATAAAACTGATACGGTAAGACTTGGGTTGTACCTGTGTAATTACAGAACACACAGCTAGCAGATGGGCTGAATGGCTCAATTCTGTGTTAAATTACAGCGACAGAAAGCTCCCACTCAACTTAAATTCCACTTGGGTGCTTTTAAAGGCAAACTTTAATCTTTCAAATAAGAGGAGATGAAACTGGTTTGAGTTTAATGGTACTGTAAAAGGATCTGAAGCTATTGTAGATACACAGTGCCCTCTCACCCACAAGCTCTCTCAACCTTGGGGGGGGGGGCGGAACTACTGAAAACCCCATGGCCAATGTCGGATTTGTATCTGTGCTTCTGACAACACCCACAATCTAAACACATCCTTGACACTGTCTGACTGAAGGGGTACATACATCATACAGATGGGTCACAGTACCATGACCTCCACCACAGGCAAACAGGCAGGTCCTGTCCTGAATCTACCCCAAGATGGAATGGGGATTAAACCCTGTGCTGTGGCTCCAATCTCACCCACACCAACCATCCATCTTCAGGGGCTCAGGTAAGGAACTGAAACAGGAAACTGAAACTGCTTTGCAGAAAAGCTGTGAAACCAGTAACAAGCCCTCACTGCCGCAGCAGAAATCCCAAAGGGACAGCCGACGATAATTCCAGGAAACTGCTGTGTGACCTGAGCAGCTGTCAATGTGTTATCGATTGTACAGACTCACACAGCAGGAAGGAGGCCATTCAGTCCACCATTTCTATGCTGGCTCTTCCAAAGAGCTATCCAATTAGTCCCACTCCCACTGCTCTTTGCCCCAGAGTCCTGACACGTGCCCATCTAATTCCCTTTTGGAGGTTCACACTGTCTTTTCAAGCAGACAATGTTCAAGACCAGAACAGCCCACTGTGGAGAAAATGAATCTCAGATCCCTTCTCGTTTTTACTGATTTCCATAATTCTGGTAACTGACACATCCAATGGAAAAAGAATTCTCTTTATCCACAGTCAAAATCCTTGATGATTTTGAGGATTAAATCTCCCTCAAACCTTCTCTGCTTGGAGAAAATCAAACCGAGTTTCCCCAGTCCCTCTCCCCACGCCTGCCTCATCCCTGGTCCCAGTCTGGTCCATCTCCTTTGCACCGTGACAGAGGTCTGGACATCCTAAAGTATGAAGACCAAAATGAGTTCAATACTCCCGCTGGGAGTTAGCCAGTATCTCAGTCAGGTCTGAACAATTTACTTGCTTTTATGTTTTATGCTTCCACTCATTAATTCTGGAATCTCTTCTCTATTTCTTAAAAGAAACCTGTCCTGCACAGTTAAATTTTTAAATGCAAGCCTCCATGATTCTCAGTTCTTACATAAGAACCAGGAGCAGGAGTAGGCCGCCTGGCCCCTCGAGCCTGCTCCGCCATTCAATAAGATCATGGCTGATCTTTACATGGCCTCAGCTCCACTCACCCACCCTCTCACCATCACCGTTAATTCCCTTACTGTTCAAAAATCTATCTTTGCCATAAAAACAATGAGGAAGCATCAGCTATTTCACTGGGCAGGAAATTCCACAGATTCACAACCCTTTGGGTGAAGAAGTTCCTCCTCAACTCAGTCCCAAGTCTACTCCCCCTTACTTTGAAACTATGCCCCCTAGTTCTAGTTTCATCCCCCATTGGAAACAACCTCCCCCTCCCTGCTTCTATCTTATTGATTCCCTTCATAAAATTATATTGCTATAAGAGCCACCCACATTCTTATAAATTCCAATGAGTATTGTCTAGTCTACTCAGTGTCTTCTCATAAGCCAACCCTCTCAACTCCAGAACCAACCTAGTGAACCTCCTCTACACCCATTCTAGTGCCAGTACATCCTTTCTTAAGGGAGATGAAAATTGTACACAGTACTCCAGGTGTGACCTCAACAGCACCCTGTCCAGCTGCAACATGACCTCCCTGTTTTTAAACTCCATCTCTCGAATTACCTGCTGCACCTGCAAACCAACTTTGGTGATTCATGCACAAGGCCACCCAGGCCCCTCTGCACAGGAGCACGCTGCCACTTTTCACTATTTAAATAATAGTCCGTTTTGCTGTTATTCCTATTAAAATGGATGATTCACATTTACCATCATTGTACTCCATCTGCCAGACCCTCGCCCACTCACTTAACCTATCTATCTAAATCCTTCTGCACACCTTGCTCTACCTATCTTCTTAGAAGTGTGACTTTATAGAGGTTTATAACATCATGAGGGGCATGGACAGGATAAATAGGCAAGGTCTTTTTTCTGGGGTGGGTGAGTCCAGAACTAGAGGGCATAGGTTTAGGGTGAAAGAGGAAAGATGTGAAAGGGACCTAAGGGGCAACCTTTTCACACAGCGGGTGGTATGTGTGTGGAATGAGCTGCCAGAGGAAGTGATGGAGGCTGGTACAATTACAGTATTTAAAAGACATTTGGATGGGTATATGAATAGGAAGGGTTTAGGGGGATATGGGCCAAATGCTGGCAAATAGGACTAGATTGGGTTGGGATATCTGGTCGGCATGGACGTGATGGACTGAAGGGTCTGTTTCCGTGCTGTCCATCTTTATGACTCGAAGTGTTCGAGTTACTTTATATTGCTTCTCTATATTCTTATCTCCCCATTGTGTCTGTTCCAAATCACCAACTTAGCACTGAACGTACTAAATCTCTATGCTGTTAAAGAAGAGGCTTACTACTGAACCTTAATAAATGTGGGCTTCCCTCTGAAAAGCAGGGCTGTCCTCTGTAAGATAAATCAATTCTGAAACAAAGCAAAAACTAGAGGGGGGGGGGGGGATCAAGCCTGTACTGCTACACCTGAAACCTTCACCACCATCACAAAGCTTTCGGCTGCATGTGAACACCTCGAGTGTGTGGGAGCCCTGCATCTGTGGAACAGCATGGGCAGGGAAGGGTTAACCCTGGCAATGAAGCAGGGCCCGGGCTAAATGAGACTCCAATTAGGAGCAAGCGCGTCGCCTGCCCCTCCTCTGAAGAAAGGCAGTGATGAAAGTACCTCTTTGTATTATCAAGTATCCTCCCGCCCCCCTCCCAGGACAACTGATGCAGTTCAAAGGTCATGCGTTGGGGGTTGGTGACAGGAACAGAGGGCAATTGCTGCATGGTCACCACAACTCAGCACATTTCCCCAAACATGGCCTTCCTCATCTGCCTTCAGATCAGGCACGCAGCAGAACCTAACGTTTCTCCGAGTGAAAGAGATGAGCTCTTGTGTTGCTTTCTGCTGTTGGTGCAATTGTTAACATTCAAAAAGGCTTCTCATTTAGAAAGAAAAACAACCCTGTGCAGATCTGACAGCAGTGCTATACACTGGCTCGACACAGACTAGCTGAAAACCATCGAGACGGTCTCTGGTGTAACCTGAGGCGGCAGACGCTACAGGATCAAGTCTGCGCCAGTGATTAAATTATATCAATTGGTCCCGTCCATTAATAAAACCAAAACAGGCTTGTAATGTGGTGGAGGAAAACAAAATACTGTGATCCACAATGGCAATAAAATTTAAAGCAAATTCAACAAGGTTATGTGGCACTGAGGTGGTTTTAGGTTTAGTCTGTCTGCAATAAACAGTAAAATCATTGAGAGCAGATTGTACAGGGCTCTTTAAACACAGCAAAACGAGGTTTTCAATAATGGCAATGTTGCTGCTGTCGTGGTTTAAGGATTTGGGAGGGTGGGGAACACGAGAATCAGCAAAGAGCAGCTTGCAGGGTCTGCAAATGATCGTTACCTTCATGGGTGGGCTCTGGGTCAGGTGTAAGGGAGATATCATTCAGTTCCCGCAAACACAGCCATTCTCCATCCACCGAGACGCGGAAGTTGCACAAGTAGATGGTCTCTCTGGCCGCCTGGGTGATCTTGTCTGTGGTGGGTGTTGGAGCATCGCTCTGGGGAGTCAGGTCAGACATGGTGAGCCAGCTAACTGGAAGCTGACAGTAAATCCTGCAGCAGGAAGGTTGGCTCTGTACGAAGGGATCACAGTGCAGAGACACAGAGACAGAGAGAGAGGGAGAGGGAGGGAGGGAGTTTGTGCTGACACTGCAGAGAACCTAGAAACAGCCTCAATAGCAAGGGCACGCTGTAATCTTCCCTCTCTCTCTCTCTCTCTCATATATAAAATATGCCTCTGGAATAGCAAATGGAGAAGCTTATTTTCTGCAAATCCTCAGAATCTAGTCCAGCTGCAGATCTCCAGCAAAGGGGGTGAGGTGAGGGGGAAGTGAAGGTTCCAAATGCAGACGGGGATGCTCAGCACCTGGTTAAATGGAGCTTTCCTCTAGCTGGTGATATACCAAGTACCATTCTCAAGCACCGAAGGGCTGCTCACTCCTTAGCGCAGGTTGGGTGTAGACCAAAATGGCTGGCCAAATGCAAAGCCTGGAGTGAAAATTCCGCATCACATGACATTGGACCTATAAATGCGTAAACAATCCCCGACACAGCTCTGGGACACTGCAACAGACAGTACCATTGGTGCGTACAGTCTGTTGGCTCCATCCCCTTAGCTCAGTCCCAATTAACCATAAAATTACACACACACACTCTCATCCAACTCCAATCGGGCGAAGTCTCCCCCCCAGTCAGAGACATCTCAAGGAAAGCACAGACCCTGATGCAGTACCAATAGAGAATGAGGCCATGGATAATTTGTGCCACTGAATCCAATTCTCACGTCAGAAAAAAAAATTACAAACCTGCACTAGGGTATAAAAGGGAACATTTTCAAAGTACCAGATAGCAAATGCTGAGGATAGACATAATTCGGGAGGTCAGTGGATGAAATCAGCAGATAACTTGCAGAGTCCAGAAGTGTGAAATAATTCATTTTGGTGGTGAATGAGGTTGGAGACTATAAACCAGATGAAACAGTTTTAAAAAGGGCGCAGAGAAAGACAGAGAGAGAGAGAGATACAGACCCAGACGTTAAGGTACAACAAACCTCTGAAACTGAGCAAACAATTCATTACAAAAAAAAATACAGGTAAGTTATTGTTAAGTCCTGACAATATACTGGTTAGGCTGCACTTTAGGGAAGACCCTGGGACAAGGGGTGCAGAGGATATTTAGGACTGGACAAGGGTCTTTAGTGAGAAACTAGGATTGTCTTGCTTAGAGCGGCAGGGTTAAAGGTAAATTCAGTTGAAAATTGTGACAGCTTCTGATATAGACGGAAAGGAGAAACTGACAAGGGCAGGACCAATCAATCCTGGCCTCCAGTCTGTGTCCTTCAGAGAAAAAGAGAAATTATTTATACCTCTGGTTGCAATTTGAAAGGTGGTGAAATTCAATAGCAACATTTATAAAAGGGAATTATATAAATATATAAAAAATTAAAAAAAGAGAGAGAGATGCAGTGCCTCAGGAAAGAGCCAGGAAATGGGACTAAAGTCTTTAGGGGCATGATGGGGAGAACAGCCTTCTTTTCCATGTTGCACAATTCTCCACAATAGGAACAGCAGGAAGCCACTCAACCCTGTTCGGTCATTCACTGGCATAAATTCTGGTCAGTGTTCCTGTATCTGCTTTCATTCGTGGACTCTTTCCATGGGGAAACTCTAGCAATCAGATGTAACACGATTAACGGAGGTAGAATTATGTGAAAATATAAACACAGGGTTCATCACATAAAAACCCTTCTGGTTCCCTAATGTCCTGTAGGGAGGGAAATCTGACATCCTTACCTGGTCTGGCCTACACACGACTCCAGACCAACAGCAATGGGGTGACTCCAACTGCCCTCTGAAATCATTCCTGATGAAGGGTCTGCCCAAAACGTTGATTTTCCTGCTCCTCGGATGCTGCCTGACCCGCTATGCTTTTTCCAGCACCACTCTGATCTTGAATCTAATCTCCAGCATCTGCAGTACCCACTTTCGTCTGCCCTCTGAAATGGCTGAGCAAAGCAAGAAACTCAGTTCAAGGGCGATTTTGGATGAGCAACAAACACTGGCCACAAATTCTAGAACTCCAGGAGCTGTATATTTACCCAAATTAACAGAAACAGACAGGCTGCAGGGAATTCTACAGTACAAGATAAACAGAGCTATGGCCCACCTGTTGTAAAATCAGATTAGAATAATTAAGTGCTTGTTTTTGACGGGTATAGATTTGATGGGCCGAAGGGTCTTTCTCTGTGCTGTCAATCTCTATGACTCTAATACTAACCTGCCTACATAATTAAAGCATCGTTTCAATTGCATCATCCCTTTCAAATCCAAAAGATGCTCACACTAAAATATTTACAGGGGTAAAGCATGCTTAAACATGGACTCAGCATATAAACACAGTGCCCATATTGCCTCACTGCTCGAGTCCTCCATAGTGCCCTCCTTCAGCACAGCTGGGATATCATCTCTGACCAGTAATGCAACCCTTCTACCCCTTTTACCTCCCTCTCTATCCCATCTGAAGCGTCGATATCCTGGGATATTTAGATGCCAATCATACCCTTCTCTCAACCAAGTCTCAGTAATCACAATAACATCATACTCCCAGATACTAATCGGAGCGCTAAGTTTATCTGTCTTAGCTACTACATTTCTCACATTGAAACAAATGCACCTCGGACCACCAGTCCCTCTGCGTTCATCCTCCACTTCCTGCCTACTCTTCCCCTTAGTCATGCTGACTTCATTATTTAGTTCCTTACAGGCTTTAGTTACTACCTCCTTACTGTCGACTAACCTCCTCATTTGGTTCCCATCCCCTTGCCACATTAGTTTAAACCCTCCCCAACAGCGTTAGCAAAAGCGCCCCCTAGGACATTGGTTCCAGCCCGGCCCAGGTGTACACTGTCCAATTTGTAAGTCCCACCTCCCCCAGAACCGGTGCCAATGTCCCAAAAATCTGAAACCCCTCCCTCCCGCAATATCTTTCAAGCCACTCATTCATCCTGATTATTTTTTCATTCCTACTCTGACTAGCACGTGGCACTGGTAGTAATCCTGAGACTACTACCTCTGTGGTCCTACATTTTAACTTGCTTCCTAACTCCCTAAATTCTTCTTGTAGGACCTCATCCCATTTTTTACCGATATCATTGGTGCCTACGTGCACCACGACAACTGGCTGTTCACCCTCCCCCCTTCAGAATTTTCTGCAGTCAATCCTAGACATGACATCCCTGACCCGTGCACTGGGAGGCAACATACCATTCAGGAATCTCGTTTTCGACCACAGAAGCGTCTATCTCAGCGGTGGGGAACCCTTTCATGTTGGAAGGCCGCATTATGCTAGATGTAATCCAATAAGGCCCCATCCAAGAGACTTCAATTATATATTCTTCAAAATTCATATTTTTAAAAATTGTGGCAGAGAGTCTGTGAGGATTATTTCGTTGAATTTTCTTTTACTCTCTGGTAATTTAAATACATTCATTTTAAGATTAAAATAAAAATAATAAAGGACAAAAAACATATTAATAAAAAATAAAAGATTTGTTTTGCAAAATTTGGATTCATTGAAAAGGCCACACACAATGGCCTACAAGGCCATATACAGCCTTAAGGCCTCAGGTTCCCCACCCCTGGTCTATCTCCTTCCCTTACAATTTAATCCTCTATGATGATAGCCCTGCCACTCTTTTTCCCGCCCTTCTGAACAGCGGAGCCAGCCACAGTGCCATGACCCTGGTTACTGCTGCCTTCCCCTGGTGAGCCATCTCCCCCAACAGTATACAAAACGGTATACCTGTTTTGGAGGGAGATGACCGCAGGGGACACCTGCACTGCCTTCCTACTCTCTCTATCTTTTGGTCACCCATTCCCTTTCACTCTCAGCAATCCTAACCTGCGGTGTGACCAATTCACTAAACGTTCTATCCACGATCTCCTCAGCATCGTGTATGCTCCACAGTGAGTCCTCCTAAAGCTCCAGAGCAGTCATGTGGTCCAACAAGAGTTGTAACTGGACACACTTCTTGCGTGTGAACAGACCAGGGATATCAGCTATGTCCCTGAGCTCCCACATTGAGCAACAGGAGCATAACACGGGTCGGAGATCTCCTGCCATTTTTAATCTTCAGCTTTACCCAAATTGAGACTAAAGTTATGAAAAAGACAGAGAAGTTTTTTTTTAAACCAATCTTAGTTCCTTGAAAGTGGAGTCGCAGGTGGATAGGTTAGTGAAGAAGGCATTTGGTTTACTTTCATTTATTGGACAGAACATTGAGCATAGAGTTGAAGGGTTATGTTGTGGCTGTACAGGACATTGATCAGGCCACTTTTGGAATATTGTGTGCAATTCTGGTCTCCCTGCTATAGGAAGGATGTTGTGAAACTTGAAAGGGTTCAGAAAAGATTTACAAGGATGTTGCCAGGGTTGGAGGATTTGAGCTACAGGGAGAGGCTGAATAGGCTGGGGCTGTTTTCCCTGGAGTGTCGGAGGCTGAGGGGTGACCTTATAGAGGTTTACAAAATTATGAGGGGCATGGATAGGGCAAATAGGCAAAGTCTTTTCCCTCAGAACTAGAGGGCATAGGTTTAGGGTGAGAGGGGAAAGATATAAAAGAAACCTAAGGGGCCACTTTTTCACATAGAGGGTAGTACGTGTATGGAATGAGCTTCCAGAGGAAGTGGTGGAGGCTAAGAGGCATTTGGATGGGTATATGAATAGGAAGGGTTTGGAGGGATATGGGCCAGGTGCTGGCGGTGGGACTAGATTGGGTTGGGATATCTGGTCGGCATGGACGGGTTGGACCGAAGGGTCTGTTTCCATGCTGTACATCTCTATGACTCTATGAGTAATGTACACTGTGGATAAAAGGAACCCATTAATAATCTGAATTTTCAGCATTAGTTAATATAGCGTCATAGAGATATACAGCATGGAAACAGACCCTTCGGTCCAACTCGTCCATGCTGACCAGATATCCTAAATTAATCTAGTCCTATTTGCCAGCACTTGGCCCATATCCCTCTAAATCCTTCCTATTTATATACCCATCCAGATTCCTTTTAAATGTTGTAATTGTACCAGCCTCCACCACTTCCTCTGCCAGCTCATTCCATATACACACCTCCCTGACCCACATGTGACTCCAGACCCAGAGCAGTGTGGTTGACTCTTAACTGCCCTCTGGGCAATAGTGCTTTGCTTGAAAAGGAAGGATTTTTTGGCAAAGAAAGGGCTTTGGGAATTCTTGTAGCTGTCAGAGGAACTACAAATTAACCTTACCAAATTAGTAAGTGATACACCACCCATTACTGTCACCAGATTATCCTGTTTGACAGGTTTCCTACATTCACAATGTTTTTATTGTTGACTTTTTTGTCATGTTTTTCCCAGGACTGTTCATCTTGACATTCTGCCATTTGTGTTTTTTTAATTCATTCTTGGGATGATGGCACAATTGCCCCCTTGAGAAGGTGGGGGTGAGCTGCCTACTTGAGCCGCTGCAGTCCATGTGCTGTGGGTAGACCCACAATGCCCCTTAGGGAGGGAGTTCCAGGATTGTGACCCAGTGACAGTGAAGAAACGGCGATATATTTCCAAGTTAGGGTGGAGAGGGATTTGGAGGGGAACTTACAGGGGGTGGTGTTCCCGTGTATCTGCTGCCCTTGTCTTTCTAGATCAAAGTGGTCATGGGTTTGGGAGGTGCCCTGATAATATTTATCCTCAACAACAAAACAAATCCCACTGAACAAATGTGGTTCTCAATAAAACAGATAATATTAACAGGAGTAAGCCATTCGACTCTTCTATACTGCTCTGTCATTCAATTTGACCATGGCTGATCGGAGTGGCGTGGTGGCTCAGAGGTTGGCACTGCTGCCTCACAGCACCAGGGACCCGGGTTCGATTCCACCCTCGGGCAACTGTCTGTGTGGAGTTTGCACATTCTCCCTGTGTCTGCGTGGGTTTCTTCCAGGTGCTCCGGTTTCCTCCCACAATCCAAAGATGTGCAGGTTAAGACCATGGGAAATTGCCCATTCGGTCCAGCTAGGTGGGTTAGCCATGGGAGATGTAGGCTCACAGAGTACAAGGGTGGTCTGGGTGGGATTCTCTTGAAGGGTCAGTGTGGACTCGATGGGCCGAATGGCCTGCTTCCACACTGTGGGAATTCTATAATCATCCAAGTGAATAGCCTGCTCCTGCTTTCTCCTCACTTCAGATCATTTGTCTCCAAGTGTTAAATCCAACACCTCCTGGAAGTCATAAAATCATCTCATTATCGTACCCGCTTTTTATGGGATCTTGCTGTGTGCAGTGTAGCCATCACATTTCCTCCATCACAACAGTGGTTACTCTGCAGCAGTATTTCATTAGCCAAACTTTGCTCTCACCCATGTTGAATGCGGTTCAATTATTGATGCATTGAGCTCCTCGATAGAGGGGTTTTGGTTGAAAATACAGTGTAAACAGTGAGTCTTCCCTCAGAGCTGAGCACTTCAGGTGAGTGGTTCAGCAGATCCCCTGCCCCCACCCGATAGTCTTTAAAAATGATCTCATGAGATGAGATGAGATGGTTCTCAGTCAACATCCCCATCCTTATGAACCCTACCAAATTAATAATTATTATTAATTATTTCACCCACTGCTCGTGATCTTGCTTTGTGTACATTGCCACCTACACTCTAAGAACGCAAGAACATAGAGTCTGATGTGCCATTCAACACATTAGTGATTGCTCTGATCATAACCTCACCCATACTTTCCAGCTGACCTCACTCTCCACAATTAAAACCTAACTCACCCTTGAATCAATCGAATGATCAAAGCTCCACTGCTCTCTGGGAGAAAAAGGAATGTTACCTCCCTGCTATCCCTCTCAGCTCTGTGTGAATAGTTTTACTGCATCCTCGGTTTGAGACTCTCTCCCCCCATCCCGCCCACAGGAGAACATCCCCTCAATATCTATCCTGAAGGGGATCTCAAGAAGATCACTTCTCAATTCCGTAGAACTTCAGTGAGTAAGACCAAACCTACACCACACCAATTCTGCACAGTCTCTAAAGAATGAGAGGTGATCTGATTGAAACTTACAAAATTATTTTAAAAAGGATAGACAGGGTAAGATGTTTCCCATGGCTGGGGAGCCCAGAACCAGGGACACAATTTAAAAATAAAAGGGTCCAAGTGGAAGAGAACTCTATTTTACCCTGAGGATTGTGAACCTTTGGAACTGTCTCTGACAGACGGCTGTGGAGGCTTAGTCTTTGAGTCTGGTTAAGGTGGAGACTGATAAATTTCGATGACCAGTGACGCATTGTTCAGGGTTGTGGAGATGGGATGAGTAAAAGGCATTGAAAATTTCAATCAATCATCGCTATACTGAACAGTGGGGCAGGCTCAATGGGCTGAATGGCTTACTCCAGTTCCGAAGTTATACATGGTCCTAAAGTAATTCACATCAATTCTAGGGGCATCCTGGGGAAAGACAGACAAATGAATGATCCTTATTCACGGATTTAAACCTTATTTCCAGGAACATCATCTATAATGGAATATTAAACTATTCCAATGCTGCCTTTCATGTACAAACAGGATAAATTGGTACTTAATTTCGACATTCTGAAATACCTACACCAATCGTCTCAATGGTGTGGAGATTATGGTGTAATGTCACTAGACTAGTAATACAGAAGGCCCAGGGTCTCTGACAACATGGGTTAAATTCCAACCATGATCACTGGTGGAATTTAATTTAAATTAATAGCACTGGAATATAAAGCAAGTCTCATGGGCAGTATCACTGAGACTATCATTGTTTACTGTACAAACCCATTCGGTTTACTAACTGGTGCTTACCTGGCCTCCATGTGACTCCAGACCCAATATGGCTGACTCTTAACTACCCTCTGAAATGCCCAGCAAACTACTCAGTTTGAGGGCAATTAGGACCAAATCCTAGTCTTTGCTAGATACAGAACAAGTATGCAGTACTCCAGGAGACAAATAGCAACATTACAGAATATCTGCCACTCGCACTCACTCACCAAGCTAAAGGACAGGAAGAGACCACTTTCTGTCAGAGACTCACTGTGCAATGTCTGCAACATCACAATCAGACTCCTCCCTCTCCTACCCACGTCCCACACGGTCAGATTTCACCCACCTCACTGTCTTGCACACTCAGATCCATCTCATTCATAACTCTGGATTCAGAAAAACAGAACCCACTTAAACTGCATTGCCCAGCACTGACACAGTACTGCACTCAGGAGGGATCTGAAAACAAACAATCCAAAAAGAAACCGTGTTAACAGGTAGCCATGACTGAAAATGATAATTACAAAGATTCCTTTTATTCCTGATATTCAGTATGTTGACCACCTTGGAAAACTGGGAGAGCCCAGGGAGCACCACACTGTCGGAGGGGTCAGCGCTGAGGGAGTAATGCAGTGAAGGAACATGAATTTCAATAACACAAATTTGACTGTAAGATTAACTCAAATAAACGCAACCTGAAATTCAAGAAAAAGCTCTTTTTCCCAGAGATGGTGGTGAGAATGTGGAAGTCACTCCCTTAGGGAGTGGTGGAGGTGAACAGTATTTAAGGGAAGAGGTGGAAAAACAGGAAGGACAACTGAAGATGTTCACAGAGTAATAAGACCATCAGACATAGGAACAGGAGTAGGCAATACAATCCATCACATCTGCTCCACCACTCAATGAGATCATGAATGATCTAATAATCCTCAACTCCACTTTCCTGCCGCCATTTCCCATTCTGAACAAAAGAAAAATCCGTCTTATCATCTCAGCCTTGAAAATAGTGAAGAAGCCACCCTCGACAGCTCTCTGTGGTAAGGAATTCTCCAGACTCACTTCCCTCAGAGAAAAATTCTTTCTTATCTCTGTTTTAAATGTGCAGCCTCTTATTCTGAGATTAGAATAGGGTGGGATGAACAAAGAACTTGGAAAAACATCGCTGTTCCTGGGTCAGAATCCTGGAATCCCCTCCCTAAGGGCATTGTGGGTCTACACACAGCACATGGACTGCAGCGGCTCAAGAAGGCAGCTCACCCCCACCTTCTCAAGGGGCAACTAGGGACAGGCAATGAATGACCATTTCACATCGTGGAATCACTTTTTTTTTAAAACGTCAAGATCTTAGGGTATAATTTAAGTGTACTTCTGTCAAGCTAATTGAGAATATCAGCTGAATGGAACACAGACAGCTGCAACCAAAGTTCATGTTTCTTCAGAGATCCTGAGATTTTCTCTTGCCTTTGTTTAAAAGGGACTTATTATCTTGTTTGGTGAGTGAAAAGATTCAGTAAACAGTAGACGTTGATATGACTCAGTAGCAGCATTGTCCCTGGTGGGTCAGATGGTGCTTTCAAATGTATATGGAGTGTACATTTTTACACAGAGTGTGGTAGGAGTCTGGAACGTGTTGCCTGGGATGGTTGCAGATACAGATATGATAGGGATGTTTAAGGGGCTTTTAGATAAGCACACTGATACACAAGGAATGGGGGGCACGGAATATGCACCAAGGGCAGGCAGAAGGGATTAGTTTAATTTTGTGTCATGTTCAGTACAACACTGTAGGCCTGAGGACCTGTTCCTATGCTGTACTGTTCTATGGAGCACAGAATCCAGCCTGACACCCCCCAGGGCAGGACCGCATTGTCACAGGGGCCAGTTGTCAACATGAGACTTTCAACCCGAGCCACTTTCTTCACCCAGAGTCACCAGCGGTCTCTTGGACAGAAGCCAAAGATCCCACAGACACAACTTTGAAGAACAGCAGGAGCCAGACCCCTGCCCGTCTCAGTTTCTTGACCAATACCACAGATGGTGATCAGAGTCTAATGTGTGTTGCTGGAAAAGCACAGGTCAGGCAGCATCTGAGGAGCAGGAGAATCAACATTTCGGGCACCTCGGATACTGCCTGACCTGCTGTGCTTTTCCAGCACCACACACTCGACTCTAATCTCTAGTATCTGCTGTCCTCACTTTCGCCTCACCAATGGGGACGTCTAACTCATTTCTGTTTAAAATCACAATACCAGGTTACAATCCAACAGGTTTATTTGGAAGTACAAGTACTAGCTAGCCACCTGATGAAGAAGCAACGTTCTGAAAGCTAGCGCTTCCAATTAAACCTGTTGGACTATAACCTGGTGTTGTGTGATTTTTAACTTTGTCCACCCCAGTCCAACACCAGCTCGTCCACATCATTTCTGTTTATGGGAGCTTGTTGTGCGGGAGTTGGTTTACAACAGTGGCAACAGTCAAAGCATGTCAGTGATTGTAGAGGTTCTTTGGTACAGCCTGCGGTTGGACAGGGTGCTATATAAAGGTAAGTATTTCAAGGAGCCCAGGAAAAGGCGAACCCCGGTTTGAGGATGGAGCAAGGAGGGACAGTTACCTCCAGAGGAAGGCCAGTCCTACCACTTGCAGCAGATAGTCGGACCCAGACACTCTGGGGCAATTAGGAGGGGAGATACACCAATGCTGCTCACAAATCACTGTCACAGCCCTTCACACACCTCAGACGCAGGGCATCTCTCTCACATACATACCCTTCACACACCCCCAGACACAGGGCTCGCTCTCTCTCACACACCTCCCCCTCCCACCCCAGACACAGGGCTCGCTCTCTCTCACACACCTCCCCCTCCCACCCCAGACACAGGGCTCGCTCTCTCTCACACACCTCCCCCTCCCACCCCAGACACAGGGCTCGCTCTCTCTCACACACCTCCCCCTCCCACCCCAGACACAGGGCTCGCTCTCTCTCACACACCTCCCCCTCCCACCCCAGACACAGGGCTCGCTCTCTCTCACACACCTCCCCCTCCCACCCCAGACACAGGGCTCGCTCTCTCTCACACACCTCCCCCTCCCACCCCAGACACAGGGCTCGCTCTCTCTCACACACCTCCCCCTCCCACCCCAGACACAGGGCTCGCTCTCTCTCACACACCTCCCCCTCCCACCCCAGACACAGGGCTCGCTCTCTCTCACACACCTCCCCCTCCCACCCCAGACACAGGGCTCTCTCTCACACACACACACACCTCCCACCCCAGACACAGGGCTCTCTCTCACACACACACACACACACACACACATACCTAACCCTCCAAACACACACAGATACTTCCAATTTCTGCAGGAAGCTGCTGTAACTCCAGGAGTTTGTTGAACTCTCGGTTCCTATTGAAATTAAAAATGGGAATGCCGTGTTGCACTCACCTCCCCGGGGCCTGGAGTCACTGTTGCTGATGTAACTGGGGCAGGGGGTGGCCGGCCCGGACACGGCTCTGAACTGGAGCTGCTCGGCCTCTTCCTCCTGCTCCTGCCCGGGAGGGCCGCCTGCAGCCCGGCCCCGGACAAAGTAAATGACCGGGTCCTGGCTCACCGTCCCCGCTTCCCCGTTCGCTGCTGCACCCGCCGCCCGCTCCGCTCTGGGTGGCCCCTCGGCCTTCGCCGCCGCTGCTAACTCCTCCATGGCCGCTGCTGCAACTCCAGCTCCGGACTCCCGGGAGCTAGAACCCGGGGGGGGCAGGCATCCGGGAGCTAGAACCCGGGGATCAGGAATCCGGGAGCTAGAACCCGGGGATCAGGATCAGGAATCCGGGAGCTAGAACCCGGGGATCAGGATCAGGAATCCGGGAGCTAGAACCCGGGGATCAGGATCAGGAATCCGGGAGCTAGAACCCGGGGATCAGGATCAGGAATCCGGGAGCTAGAACCCGGGGATCAGGATCAGGAATCCGGGAGCTAGAACCCGGGGATCAGGATCAGGAATCCGGGAGCTAGAACCCGGGG
>NC_057741.1:39168845-39181197 GCF_004010195.1 Chiloscyllium plagiosum
ACAGGGAGAATGTGTAAACTCCACACAGACACAGGGAGAATGTGTAAACTCCACACAGACACAGGGAGAATGTGTAAACTCCACACAGACACAGGGAGAATGTGTAAACTCCACACAGACACAGGGAGAATGTGTAAACTCCACACAGACACAGGGAGAATGTGTAAACTCCACACAGACAC
Source organism: Chiloscyllium plagiosum (assembly GCF_004010195.1). Classification (NCBI taxonomy): domain Eukaryota; kingdom Metazoa; phylum Chordata; class Chondrichthyes; order Orectolobiformes; family Hemiscylliidae; genus Chiloscyllium; species Chiloscyllium plagiosum. The sequence continues at coordinate 39,169,028 of NC_057741.1, forward strand.
AGGGAGAATGTGTAAACTCCACACAGACACAGGGAGAATGTGTAAACTCCACACAGACACAGGGAGAATGTGTAAACTCCACACAGACACAGGGAGAATGTGTAAACTCCACACAGACACAGGGAGAATGTGTAAACTCCACACAGACACAGGGAGAATGTGTAAACTCCACACAGACACAGGGAGAATGTGTAAACTCCACACAGACACAGGGAGAATGTGTAAACTCCACACAGACACAGGGAGAATGTGTAAACTCCACACAGACACAGGGAGAATGTGTAAACTCCACACAGACACAGGGAGAATGTGTAAACTCCACACAGACACAGGGAGAATGTGTAAACTCCACACAGACACAGGGAGAATGTGTAAACTCCACACAGACACAGGGAGAATGTGTAAACTCCACACAGACACAGGGAGAATGTGTAAACTCCACACAGACACAGGGAGAATGTGTAAACCCCCACACAGACACAGGGAGAATGTGTAAACCCCACCCCAGACACAGGGCTCTCTCTCTCTCACACACCTCCCCCTCCCACCCCAGACACAGGGCTCTCTCACACACACACACACACCTCCCACCCCAGACACAGGGCTCTCTCTCACACACACACACACACCCCTAACCCTCCAAACACACACAGATACTTCCAATTTCTGCAGGAAGCTGCTGTAACTCCAGGAGTTTGTTGAACTCTCGGTTCCTATTGAAATTAAAAATGGGAATGCCGTGTTGCACTCACCTCCCCGGGGCCTGGAGTCACTCTAACCCTCCAAACACACACAGATACTTCCAATTTCTGCAGGAAGCTGCTGTAACTCCAGGAGTTTGTTGAACTCTCGGTTCCTATTGAAATTAAAAATGGGAATGCCGTGTTGCACTCACCTCCCCGGGGCCTGGAGTCACTGTTGCTGATGTAACTGGGGCAGGGGGTGGCCGGCCCGGACACGGCTCTGAACTGGAGCTGCTCGGCCTCTTCCTCCTGCTCCTGCCCGGGAGGGCCGCCTGCAGCCCGGCCCCGGACAAAGTAAATGACCGGGTCCTGGCTCACCGTCCCCGCTTCCCCGTTCGCTGCTGCACCCGCCGCCCGCTCCGCTCTGGGTGGCCCCTCGGCCTTCGCCGCCGCTGCTAACTCCTCCATGGCCGCTGCTGCAACTCCAGCTCCGGACTCCCGGGAGCTAGAACCCGGGGGGGGCAGGCATCCGGGAGCTAGAACCCGGGGATCAGGAATTCAGGAGCTAGAACCCGGGGGTCAGGAATCCGGGGGTCAGGAATCCGGGAGCTAGAACCCGGGGGTCAGGAATCCGGGAGCTAGAACCCGGGGGTCAGGAATCCAGGAGCTAGAACCCGGGGGTCAGGAATCCGGGAGCTCCAGCAGCAGTAGCCGCTGTTTGCGGCCCTTCTTCCTTAACTCTTCATCGTGTTTTTCTTCAAGCCCAGAGTCTCGCTTCTTTTCCTCCTTTCTACATACTTCTTGTTGCATTAGTCTTTCACCCAATAGCGTCAGTTTCATTAACATAGCTCCCACCTCCTCCCTCTTTTTAAACCTCCCTCCTGCTGTGTGACCTAAAACATATCAGTGTGCTATAGCATGTGCAGCGACATATCAAGTCTGCTTTACTTTGAGATGTTAGCGTTGTGCTGCAGAGTGCATGCTATTTTAGATGAACCCCGCCCCTTGTTCTTTATAATATGTTTTATTTTGGGAATTGTGCTGACAATAAAGGAGCAGGAGCATTCTCAACACCTTGCAAGGTGTCAGTTTTCCTTTCAATCAGAGTGCGGTGGGGGTTTGGAGAGTTGCCATGGGGTTGTGTATTTGAGGCTTGCAACCTGAATCCGGTTGGTGTGGAATGTAAAACACGGCTGTACGCTTGTTTTAATCAGATTGCAATTTGTGGTATCCTCGGTTTTTAATCAGTGCGGTTCCTACCATCACTTCACCCCCTTCAATTTACAGTCTTCAGTCCATCACTGTCTGCTTTCTCCCGGGGGAGGTGAGGAAACGTGATGGGGGGATTAATAAGGTGTATTCCCTTGTCAGAAGGGACATACCTTACTCCAATTCTGATTTATCCTTCACCTTGCACAGTGTGGCGAGGAAGTTATCTGCTTTATTCCTGACGCTTTACTGTAACTCTTTCACTACATGAGCCTTATTTGTGCATGCCTTTGAAAGTCACAGGTTTTGGGGCACAAGACATGGCGCTGCATTGTGGGTTGCAGCCTCTCACAGAGTCATCCAGCACAGAAACAGACCCTTCGCTCCAACTAGTCCGTGCTGACCATAATCCCAAACTAAACTACTCCCACCTGACCGCGCTTGGCCCATATCCCTCCAATGTCTGTCCTGATGAAGGGCCCGAAACGTCGATTCTCCTGCTCCTCGGATGCTGCCTGACCGGCTGTGCTTATCCAGCAACACACACTCAACTCTTATCTCCAGCATCTACAGCCCTCACTCTCCCCACATTCCTCCAAACATTTCCTATTCATGAACTTATCCAAATGACTTTTGAACATTGTAGATGTACCCACATCCACCACTTCCTCTGGAAGTTCATCCCACACGTGACCCATTCTCTGTGTAAAAAAAGTTGCCCCCATACCTCTTTTAAATATTTCTCCTCTCACCTTAAACATATGACCCCAAGGCTTGAAATCCTCCAACCTTGGGAAAAGACACCTATCATTTATTTTATCTATACTCCTCATAATTTTATAAAACTGTATAAGGTCACCCCTCAACCTCCTACATTCCAGTGAAAATAGTCCCAGCCCATTCAGCCCCACCTCATGACTCAAACCCTCCATTCCTGGTAAATCTTTTCTGAGCACTCTCCAGTTTAACAGAATCTTTCCCACAACAGGGCGACCAGAACTGGACACAGTGCTCCAGAGGAGTGGTGCACTGAACCTTCAGCGAGCCACTGCAAGAGGCAGAACTGGGGAAGGTTCCTGACTTAAGACCTTTCTGCTATAATACACAGAGGCAGGGAACTTACACCCTCATTCTTTATCACCATTTGGGAAAGGGCACAATTCTCAAACCCCACTATTCCCAAGATTTCATCAATGGTGCAAAATGCCAAATTACAGTTCTGATGGACTCAGGTGACCCTAAAACACTGGCCAGGATCCTGTACTTAACAAGAAACCGCTGTTTATTTCAAACCAATAAGTTCTAGCTGCAAATAAACAAAACTCTGATCTATCAACATCGAACTCGACTGGTTGAAGCTGTAAACCACTTTTAAACCTCAACATACACATACAGTGCAGAGAAAGTGAGGATTGCAGATGCTGGAGAGTCAGAGTCAAAGAGTGTGGTGCTGGAAAAGCACAGCAGGTCAGGCAGCATCCGAGAAGCAGGAGAGTCGATTTTTCGGGCATAAGGCCTTCATCAGGAATGTCAATAGAAACAAATAGTTATTTCAGTTTCTAAATAAATAAAAAAGACATTGGTGTTATAAATGAGGGGAAAACAGTGGGGAAATGGGACCAGATGGGGGAACACAGGAAGAATATTTGTTTTCAGATTTCAGGTACTTTCACTACAGAGATAGAACCTGCACTTCCAGCAGTCTGGCAGTTTCTCAGTCTCTGATACAAACAGTCTCGAGAGTGTGGTGCTGGAAAAGGAAAGGTCAGGTAGCATCCGAGGAGCAGGAGAATTGACGTTTCGGGCAAAAGCCCTTCATCAGGAATGAGGCTTTAGAGCCAAGTGGATGGTGAGATAAATAGGAGGGGGGTGTGGGGCTGGGGTGAAGGTGACTGAGACTGCATTAGGTAGATGGAGGGAGGTAAAGGTGATAGGTGGAGCAGATAGGGTGGAAGGAAGATGGACAGGTCATGAGGGCGGTGCTGAGTTGGAAGGTTGGAACTGGGGTAAGGTGGGGGGAGGGGAAATGAGGAAACTGGTGAAATCCACATTGATTCTGTGTGGTTGGAGGGTTCCCTGAGGTGGAAGATGAGGCGTTCTTCCTCCAGGTGTCGAATGGTTTGGGAGTGGCTCCAACCTATTACCATTACCCCCACCTCCATCCACTCTCAGCTACCTTTCCCCCCCTCCCTCCCTCCCATTTATCTCTCTACCCCCTCGGCTCACAGCCTCATTCCTGACGAAGTGCTTTTGCCCGAAACGTTAATTCTCCCGCTCCTCGGATGCTGCCTGACCTGCTGTGCTTTTTCAGCAACACACTCTGGACTCTAATCTCCAGCATCTGCAGTCCACACTTTCCTCTAATACAAACATCCAATCTGATCACCTCTCCAAGATCCAATCAGGGAACCAATGTCAGGCTGATGACCTTTAGCATCTCCAGCTAGTCACAATTGCATAAACCAATCAGCTACCTGTTGCTAGGAGAATTTCATTTTCCACAAACACTCCAGGCTGGCGCAAACAACAGTGTAACAAGTTTCATAACAAGTTTCAGCAACTTGTTTTCAAAAGAGCAGCAATCCGTTCTCCTGTCCTTGGTGATAAAAAAAGTTATTCCATCACCTTCCAGATGGAACAAAGTATCCTTCTTGTGCTTGCCCAGCCAGTGAACATTATCTGTTTCAGCAATGTGAATAATCTAAATAGCTAAAAGAAAATACTTCATCTGGATAGTCTTGTGTTTCAAGTTGTAAACTTATTAAGAGGTGCCAGTGGATTATGGTCTCTGTGTAGAATAGTGTTTCTCTGTTACCATCTCTGACATAGACTTCAAAATGTTAAAGAGCCAATAACAATCTCAAAGTTTCTTTCTCTCTCATATAGTACTCCTCTAATACTGGCTTAGTTTAGCTCCTTACAGACCCCAGTAAATCCCATGGGTTTTCCTTGTACCTTCCATGGATCTGAATTTGAATATCTTACTTTGTTACAACACTTCAGCCCTTGAGTGTCACTTCCACCCTCAGCATCGTACTTTCCAGTTTGACAAAGAATTCCTGGGGTATTCCCTTCCCCTGGCTATTTGTCATCCTTTTACTCTCCCACCTTGTCTCCTCCTCAGGTTTATGCTGGTGGGAGGAGAAAAATGTCTAGTTTTACAAAATAAAAACTTAAATTACTGGAGAAACTCAGCAGGTTTGGCAGCATCTGTGGAGAGAGGAACAGAGTTAATGTTTCAAATCTGATAAGATTCATCTTTGGGAATCAGCTATTTAGTTTATGGGTTAGCTCTTAATTATCAGTGCACCCAATAGCAGTCTGTAACCCTCTGGTCTTCAAGCCAAATTCTTTTAGGGAAGATGGTGATCTAATGGTATTATTACTAGGCTATTAATCCAAGTAATGTCCTAGGGATTAGGCTCATATACTGCCAATGTAGATGGTGGAATTTAAATTCAATAAAAGTAAAATCTGGAATTAAGAGTGTAATGATGACCATGAAGCTATTGCCCAATTGTTGGAAAAACCCACCTGATTCACCAATGTCCTTTAGGGAAGGAAACTGCCATCTTTACCTGCTCTGGCCTAGTTGTGATTCTGGTCCCACAGCAATATGGTTTGACTCTTAACTACCCTCTGGGCAATAAATGCTGACCTAGCCAGCAACACCCTCACCCTATGAGTGAATTAAACATAATATTCCTAATGCCTGTATTCAGTTGTCAAAATTACTCTCAAATCCCTTTCAAATTCAATGTAGGTCTGTTCTTCTCTCTCTACAGATGCTGACAGATCTGCTGACTTTCTCCAGGATCAAAATCAAAACAGCGTCCTATACTGTGTCATACTCCGACATAACCTTTTCTATTAATGAACTAGCAATCTCATGTGCTCTACCCATCATCCTCCTCCGCATTGGCATTATCCAGTTTTCCTTTGACCACTTCACTTGTTTTGCATTTTCAAATGACAAAGAATGCCTGCACATCACTTTTCCTCGAGTTTTGGTAGGGCCTGAACAAGTTTAAACATTTCCTTACTGGAGATAAGATTATATCCAGGTTTATTCTGATCAGAATTTTTCTCTGTATCTGACATCTCTTTTCTTTATACACAGCCTATTAAGGTGGTATTCTTTTTTCAATTCTCTCCCTTTATTCATTTCACTCTCCCAAATCTTTAGTTCCAGCCTCAAAAAATGCTCTCTTTCTCACATTCTTCTTAAATTCAAGTCTCTTGATTTCAGATTCTTTTCTTATTTTAAGCAGTCTGATTTTATTTTCATTCTCAAATTGCTTTATCTGTAACAGAATCATAGCTTATTTATTTATTATATGTTGTTTTCACATGTCCTGAGATACAGTGGCGAGTGTTGTTGTGCATGTGCACAGGCAGATTGTACCATACAAAGTGGATCAGGGTAGCAGAACAGAGAAGGTGTAGAGAGAGGGAGATCAGAATTAACAGTTAAGAGGTCCATTAATGTATTCAAGCTTTTATATTTTCTGACCAATGGAAGAGAGTATAATCGGGGTGGGAGGGGTCTATGATGATGTTGGTTGCTTATAGTGGAGTATAAGTGGATTCTGGATCAGTGGTGCTGGAAGAGCACAGCAATTCAGGCAGCATCCGACGAGCAGCAAAATCGACGTTTCGGGCAAAAGCCCTGATGAAGGGCTTTTGCCCAAAACGTCGATTTTGCTGCTTGTCGGATGCTGCCTGAATTGCTGTGCTCTTCCAGCACCACTGATCCAGAATCTGGTTTCCAGCATCTGCAATCATTGTTTTTACCTCAGAGTATAAGTGTAGTCAATGGTTGGAGGGCTGGTTGGTGTGATGGTCTGGGCTGTGTTCACAACGCTCTGTAGTTTGTTGCGGGCTTAGAAAGAGCAGTTGCCAAACCATTGTGTGATGTATCTGCATAGGATCCTTTCAATTTACTCTGATGACTCACTCATTGGAGTATTGGCCTCTCTTGTGTTTGCTGTGTCAGTGCTGCAACTATCTCTGCCTGCTTCACTTTGGCAGGAGTTTCCACGTGTAACATCTTTGCTGATTCTCTTAGTGCAGCTGTAGTCAAATGACATAAACCAGTCACTGATACATCCTCCAACTTTCAAAAGTTTGTGTCACTTTCAACGTCATAGAACATTACAGCGCAGTACAGGCCCTTCGGCCCTCAATGTCGCACCAGCCTGTGAAACCAATCTGAAACCCATCTAACCTACACGATTCCATTCTCATCCATATGTTTATCCAATGCCCATTTAAATGCCCTTAAAGTTGGCAAGTCTACTACTGTTGCAGGCAGTGCGTTCCATGCCCCGACTACTCTCTGAATAAAGAAACTACCTCTGACATCTGTCCTATATCCATCACCCCTCAATTTAAAGCTATGTCTCCTCCTGCTAGACCAGATGGGATTGAGGTGCATAAGAAGGTCTTAGCAATTCTGGAAAGTGTAAAAATAGATAAGTCTCCTGGGCCGCATGAGATTTATCCTAGGATTCTTTGGGAAGCCAGGGAGGAGATTGCCGAGCCTTTGGCTTTGATCTTTATGTTGTCATTGTCTACAGGAATAGTGCCAGAAGACTGGAGAATAGCAAATGTTGTCCCCTTGCCATCCGAGGAAAAAGGCTCTCATTGTCCAACCTACCTAACCCTCTGATTATCTTATATGTCTCAATTAAGTTACCTCTCAACCTTCTTCTCTCCAATGAAAACTGCCTCAAGTCCCTCAGCCTTTCCTTGTAAGGCCTTCCCTCCATACCAGACAACATCCTGGTAAATCTCCTCTGGACCCTTTCCAACACTTCCACATCCTTCCTATAATTAGGTGACCAGAACAGTACACAATACTCCAAATGTGGCTGCACCAGAGTTTTGTACAGCTGCAGCATGATCTCATGATTCCAAAACTCAGTCCCTCTACCAATAAAAGCTAACACACTGTATGCCTTCTTAACAAACCTATCAACCTGGGTGGCAACTTTCAAGGATCTCTGTACCTGAACACCGAGATCTCTCTGCTCATCTACACTACCAAGAATCTTACCATTAGCCTAGTACTCTGCATTCCTGTTACTCCTTCCAAAGTGAATCACCTCACACTTTTCTGCATTAAACTCCATTTGCCACCTCTCTATGTGGCTTATCTATGTCTCTCTGCAACCTACAACATCCTTCTTCACTATTCACAACTCTACCGACCTTAGTATCATCTACAAATTTACTAACCCATCCTTCTATGCCCTCATCTATATCATTTATAAAAATGACAAACAGTACTGGACCTAGAACAGATCCTTGTGGTACACCTTTAGTAACTGAACTTCAGGATGAACATTTCCCATCAACCACCACCCTCTGTCTTCTTTCAGCTAGCCAATTCCTGATCCAAACCACTAAATCACCCTCAATCCCATGCCTCCGTATTTTGGACAATAGCCTACCGTGGGGAACCTTATCAAACACCTTACTGAAATCCATATACACCACATCAACCACTTTACCCTCATCCACCCTGTTTGGTCACCTTCTCAAAGAACTCAATAAGGTTTGTGAGGCACGCCCTACCCTTCACAAAACTGTGTTGACTATCTCTCATCAACTTATTCCTTTCTAGATGATTATAAATCCCATCTCTAAAAACCCTTTCCAACACTTTACCCACAACCGAAGTAAGGCTCACAGGTCTATAATTTCCAGGGTTGTCTCTACTCCCCTTCTTGAACAAGGGAACAACATTTGCTATCCTCCAGCCTTCTGGCATATTCCTGTAGACAATGACAACATAAAAATCAAAGGCAAAGGCTCTGCAATCTCCTCCCTGGCTTCCCAGAGAATCCGAGGATAAATCCCAACTAGCCAGGGAACTTATCTATTTTTACACTTTCCAGAATTGCCAACACCTACTTATGCACCTCAGTCCCATCCTGTCTAGTAGCCTGTATCTCAGTATTCTCCTCGACAACATTGCCTTTTTCTAGTGTGAGTACTGATGAAAAGTATTCATTCAGCACTTCCCCTATCTCCTCTGACTCCACGCGCAACCTCCCACTGCTATGCTTGATTAGCCCTAATCTTACACTAATCATTCATTTATTCCTGATATACCTATAGAAAGCCTTAGGGTTCTCCTTGATCCTATCAGCCAATGACTTCTCATGTCCCCTCCTGGCTCTTCACAGCTCTCGCTTTAGGTCTTTCCTGGCTAACTTGTAACTCTCAAGCGCCCTAACTGAGCCTTCACATCTCATCCTAACATAATAAGTCTTCTTCTTTCTCTTGACAAGAGATTCAACTTCCTCAGTAAACCACAGCTCCCCCACTTGACAACATCCTCCCTGCCTGACAGGTACATACTGATCAAGGACACCCAGTGGCTGGTCCTTGAATAAGCTCCACATTTCAAGAGTGCATCCTAAATCCTGCCTAATCGCATCGTAATTGCCTTTCCCCTAGCTATAAACCTTGCCCTGCAGTATGTACCTATCCCTTTTCATCACTAAAGTAAACAACTGAGAAACTAAAAATATTAAAGAAACTTGTCACCTTACCAATCTAGCGCACAGAACCTTTTTTTTGGTTTGAGGAGGAGGACGGGTGGGAGACACTACCCGAGTAGTGTTTCGGGTATTTCAACCACCTAAATATAAAACCTCACTTACCCAGGAGTCCCGTGTCCGCTCCTGCTCAGCGTGCGTTCCACCTGTACACGAGGTAAACTTTTATATCTTTTAAAAATTTACCTTCCCGTTGGGCCTCTGGTCCTTGCTGTCACTCCTCCCACTCCAACTGCAGCCGACAAAATGAAGAACGCTGAACTCCCAAGGTCAGCTTTTATATCTTTTATAAGGGTAATCAATTTATTTCTCTTAATTCCTGCTCTCTAGAGCCAAAAGGCTTTAATCAAATACCTTCAATAAACTCAAAAAACTTGTTTATTCAGAAGAAGTCTTTTTCTTTAAACTAACTAAGATACCACATAGATTTAAACTATATCCCCCCTTAATCCTAGCTCCACCACATTTATGTACAAGCAGGATAAGATGTGACACTGCCATTGAGTATTATGGATTTGAAGAAAATAAGAATAATACTGTGTACAGTCCTGGTCTCCCTGCTATAGGAAAGATGTTGTGAAACTAGAAAGGGTTTAGAAACAATTTACAAGGATGTTGCCAGGACTGAAGGGTTTGAGTTATAAGGAGAGGTCGGATAGGCTGGGACCTATTTCCCTGAAACATCAGAGGCTGAGGGGTGACCTTACAGAAGTTTATAAAATCATGAGGGCATGGATAAAGTCAGTGGCTAACGTCTTTTCCTCAGAATGAGGGAGTTCAAAAGTAGAGGACAAAGGTTTAGATTGAGAAGGGAAAGATTTGAAAAGGACCTAAGGGTCAACATTTTCACGCAGAGGGTGATGCGTGTATGGAATGAGCTGCCAAAGGATGTGGTGGAGGCTGCTACAATTACAACATTTAAAAGGCATTAGGAAGGGTTCAGAGGGATATGGGCCAAATGCTGGCAAATGGGACTAGATTAATATAGGATATTTGGTCAGCATGGACGGGTTGGACTGAATGATCTATTTCCATTCTGTACAGCTCTATGACTCTGTAAAACCACCTTGTGGATCAAGACTCCAAACTAAGAAAGATAGAATGAGTTGACTTCTCATTTTATTTTGGTTTGTGTCTACAAGACCCAGTTGCTATTCTCCACAGAGCAATGGAAGATTTTCAGAGCAGTTTCAAATTCAAATGGGAAACAATTAGGAGTCTTAGTATCTGAAGCTTAATCAGTTTTTATCTTTTCAAACTACATCACTGAAAGAAAACCATTTTATTTAGCTGGTTTGCCGATCAGGATCTTTTGTCTTGACCGAAAATGAGGGAGATAATTTCCTTGGTTCAACATTGTTTAAACTGCTACTTTTTAGGAGAGGCAGAATTTGTTATTTCCAGATGAGGGTCTTTTCCAGCAGATCAGTTTATATTTTACGTTGTCCTAGCAGTATAGCAGAGTGACTATTAAACTAAATGTGACAACCAGTCCCATAAGGAGATGTTAGGTCAGATGACCAAAAGCTTGGTCAAAGATCACAGTTTCAGGAGCATCTTAAAGGAGGAGAAGCAAGTGGAGCTGAAAGGAATTGAAGAAAATATGGAATTTCCATTTTGATAGCCCCTTTTACGACCCCACGATATCATGCAATATCTTACAACCAATGAAGTGCTTTTTGAAATTCGGGCACTGTTGCACTGCAGGAAATTCAGCAGCCAATTTGTGCACAGCAAGCTCCCACTGATAGCAATATCCTCATTCTGAAAAAATTATTCTTACTGATATCGATTGAGAGATGCTGGGGTGAACTCCCCTGCTCTTTGAATGTTGGCCAAGGGGTCTTTGGTGTTCACCCAAGAAAGCAAGGGGTGCAGAGTTTGGGGTCTCAGGCAGCTATAGGTATGGCCTCCAGTGAGGGAGTGGTGAACATGGGGATTGCTCACAATAACAAAGGGCCATAGAGAGCTGAAACGTTGTGGAACTATAGGAGTTACAAAGCAAGGGAGAGAGCAAGAAGGTGAACGAGTTAGAGAACAAAGAGATGGCAACAATTTGGGAATGGCAAACGATGCACAGAAATTACCCAAGAAGGGAGAGGTAAGACAGGTCATGACTGGGTTGTTTTTTGGGGGGTTGTGCTAGAGAGCTGGATTGGAGTGGAGCATCCATCAGGATGTCCAAGAATAAGGAGAAATTGATTTCCTTAACCGAGGTTAGTAGAGAATACCCTAACCAGTAAAAAGGAAGTCATTTTTATAAATGACCTGGATGAGGGCGTAGAAGGATGGGTTAGTAAATTTGCGGACGACACTAAGGTCGGTGGAGTTGTGGATAGAGACGAAGGATGTAGTATGTTGCAGAGAGACATAGATAGGATGCAGAGCTGGGCTGAGAGGTGGCAAATGGAGTTTAATGTGGACAAGTGTGAGGTGATACACTTTGGTCGGAGTAATCGGAATGCAAAGTACTGGGCTAATGATAAGATTCTTGGGAGTGCAGATGAGCAAAGAGATCTTGGTGTCCATGTACACAGATCCCTGAATGTTGCCACCCAGATTGACAGAGTTGTTAAGGCGGCATACAGAGTTTTGGCCTTTATTAATAGAGGGATTGAGTTCCGGAACCAGGAGGTTATGCTGCAGCTGTACAAAGCTCTGGTACGGCCACACTTGGAGTATTGTGTACAGTTCTGGTCACCGCATTATA
>NC_057741.1:39181301-39189240 GCF_004010195.1 Chiloscyllium plagiosum
TAAGGGCATGGAATGCTTTGCCTGCATCAGTAGTAGATTCACCAAGTTTAAGTGCATTTAAGTCGTCATTGGACAGGCAAATGGACGTACATGGAATAGTGTAGGTGGGATGGGCTTCAGATTAGTATGACAGGGCGGCGCAACATCGAGGGCCGAAGGGCCTGTACTGCGCTGTAATGTTCTTTGTTCTATGTTCTATTGTCCAGCACGTTGTAGGGTCAGAGATGCCGAGGCCAGGTGCACGAGTACCTTATAACATTAAGTCAAATGTCACAGTATCTCCTGAAGTATCAGCCAAGTAGGGACTCTCAACTGGGCCAACAATCTCCAGAAACATTGAAGTGACTGGACCAAGCCCAGCCCCAAGCCCCTGGTTCAAAGCAGCAAATACTCAGCACCTGGGGAGCATCTATAAGAGAGAAATGGGGGGAGTGGGGAGCTGGAGAAGTGGAAGGGACAGGTCTGTGTTAGGGTGGGAAGTCAGAGAGACTAAACACCTCAAAGAGATGATGGTGCAAGGTGGATGAAGAGGTTAATGGGTAAAGTGAGGAAACTCTGATGAGTTGAGAGGAGGTGCATGATCCAAATCATTCACTGCTACCTGAAAAAGGAAGTTAAAAAGCACACAACACCAGGTTATAGTCCAACAGGTTTATTTGGAAGCACTAGCTTTCAGAGCGCTGCTCCTTCATCAGGTATAAGGAACAGGGCTCTGAAAGCTAGTGCTTCCAAATGAATCTGGAACTCACTGCCTGTGAGGGTGGGAGAGGCAGGAACCCCCATCACATTGAAGAAGGATTTAGATGTGCACTTGTGATGTCAAGGTGTACAGGGTTATGGGCCAAGTGCTGGGAAAGGGGATTGGAATAGGTAGTACGTAGAACTGTACAGGACAGGAATGGGCCCATCAGCCCACAGTGTTGTGCCAAACGTGACGCTAAATTAGGTTAGGGGATTGTTTTTGACCTGAATAAACTTGATAGCATGAAGGGTCTTTGTCTGTGCTGTAGATCTCTCTGACTCTATGACTCTTTTAAAGAACCAATCCGATTTCCCAATCATTGCAGTTCTGATACAGTGATTGTTTGGACATTATCTCGAGACTGGGCGCACACAAAGGAGTTTGCGACATTTACAGTGAACAGAGGGGCTGGGGGAGAGGGCATGAGGGCAACACCGTACCTGCATCCAGTCACTCTTCAGTTGTAAGAAAGCAAGGGTTAACTTAACTGGAATTAGCACTGAGCACTCAATAAATGACTGATCTGCATTGGCATAGAACCCTCCACAACTTCATCATATCTCATGTTGCACTTTGCAGGCAGTAATGTATAAGTTGAATTGAAACATTCAAGGCAATGTAGGAAATATGGCAGTCAATTTGCGCACAGAAAGATCCCACAGTCAGCAATGTGATAATAATTGGGTATTTTGACTTTGATTCAGGGTAAATATTGACCAGCTCGTTGGGGAGAAATCTCCTGCTCCTCTCTAAAATCGTGCTGTTGGATTTTTTTACGCAAGAGAGCAGACAGTTGAACATTTTACTTGAAAGATTGAAAGATAAGATCCTGACAGAGTAACAAATCCCTCAGTGCTGCGCAGATCGCTGAATGTTACAGTAATGTCTCCCTGAGCTATGAACATCACGAGCTGTCTTCTTTATCTCTGTGAAAGGACATGGTCTCAGCTGGATGTTGAAAGGCGGGATAGGCTTGATGGGCTGAATTGCAAATGTGTTGCTGGAAAAGCGCAGCAGGTCAGGCAGCATCCAGGGAACAGGAGAATCGACGTTTCGAGCATAAGCCCTTCTTCAGGAATGCCCCACTCCTGCCCCTGTTTCTTATGTTCTGATATTCAGTTAACCAGCTTGAGCAGCTCACCTTTGTTCTTAATACTTTCTGGCAGTTGAGAAATTTGGGGTTTCATTTTAAGTTTTCTATAAACTGATATTAAAAGGTCTGTAATTTTCAAATAGGGTGAAACAAAACACACTCTTTTCAACGCCTCAATTTTTATCATGTGTTTTCAATCCAGCCACGTTCACACTCTCCCTATCTCGCGAATCTCCCTGAGCCCTATGACACTCCAAGTCTGGAACATCCTCCGAATCAAATTGTTTCACTCTGAAAGCCATCTGCACATTGTCACATGTAGCATAATCTCCAGAACCCTAACCTCACCCCTAAACCTCTCTACATCTCCCCACCTCTCCACACCTACCTTATATTTGAAGGCAGTCTTTGAAACCCATCTCTATGTTCAATCCTATCGGAAGGATGTTGTAAAACTTGAAAGGGTTCAGAAAAGATTTACAAGGATGTTGCCAGGGTTGGAGGGTTTGAGCTACAGGGAGAGGCTGAATAGACTGGGGCTATATTCCCTGGAGCGTCAGAGGCTGAGCGGAAGCCTTTTTAGAATATAGAACAGTACATCACAGTACAGGCCTTTCGGCCCTTGATGTTGTGCCTGCCTTTTATCCTACTCTAAGATCAGACTAACCTGTATACCCTTCATTGTACTATCACCCATGTGCCTATCCAAGAGGCACTTAACTGTCCCTAATAGATCTGACTCCACCACCTGTGGCTATCCACTCTATCTATGCTTCTCTTCATTTTGTACAGATATCGTTTCTCACCTCCATTCTCCTCTGACCCTTACTCTTCAGGAACTTATCTATCACGGTTGTGAAGACACTCAGTGACTTGGCCTCCACAGCCTTCTGCGGCAATATGTTCCACAGATTCCCCACCCTCTGGCTGAAGAAATACCTCCTCATCTCAGTTCGAAAGAGACTAGGACCTAAGGGTCTTAGTCTCTCTTACTGGTGGAAACATATTCTCCACGTTCACTCTATCCAGGATCTTCGATATTCTATTTTTATTAGATTTCAATGAGATCTCCCTTCATCCTCCTAAACTCCATCGAGTACAGACCTAGAGTCCTCAACCTCTCCTCATATGACAAGCCCTTTATCCCTGGGATCTGTCACGTGGACCTCCTCTGGACTCCCCTCCAACACCACCACATCCTTCCTACCTGGTCCCTTGAGGGAAAAAAAAATCTTTGTCAGCCTTTTGTCAAGAGTAAAAAGAATTTGAATAAATGAAAGCACAAAAAGTTTGAGACAATGGTGCTTTTAAGTTAGACATCATGAACGGGAATGTAAAACATGGTCAGCCTTTAGTTTCAGAGTTAGCTACATGCAATCAGTACAGAGCGTGTTAAGATCACCCTGCCAGAGGTTTATAAAATCATGAGGGGCATGGATAGGGTAAACAGACAAGGTCTTTTCCTTGGGGTGGGTGAGTCCAGAACTAGAGGGTATAGGTTTAAGGTGAGAGGGGAAAAATTTAGAAGGGACCGAAGGGGCAACTTTTTCACGCAGAGGGTGGTACGTGTCTGGAATGAGCTGCCAGAGGAAGTGGTGGAGGCTGGTACAATTACAACATTTAAAAGGCATCTGGATGGGTATATGAATAGGAAGGGTTTGGAGGGATATGGGCCAAATGCTGGCAAGTGGTCATAGATTAATTTAGGATATCTGGTCGGCGTGGACGAGATGGACCAAAGGGTCTGTTCCCGTGCTGTACATCCCTACGACTCGATGAGTCGAAGCTTTTAGATACCTGACTGAGAATTACATTACCTGTTTTGAGGAAGGGTCACTTGATCCAAAATGATAACTCTGATTTCTCTCCACAGAAGCTGCCAGATCTGCTGAGCTTTTCCAGCAATTTCTGGTTTTGTTTCTGATTTACAGCATCTGCAATTCTTTTGTTTTTTATTTTGTTGCTTTGTTGTCAGTTTCTATTTGCTAATTGTCCTACGTAACATCTCAGCTTTATTTACCAAGTTAGAGATGCGAAATTAATGGGTATAGTTGGCACAAGTAGACAAGAAATCAAGCATCACAACCACAGTAGGAAATTCCAGGGGGTGAACATCTTTAATTTTCTTGTCTACCCTGTGATTTATGGTCAAAGCGGGAAAGAATCTTTTGTGAATACAGAAATCACAGGAGTTTCACGAACGAGGAAAACACCCACATTTCTGTTTTGCAGCTAGGTTTATTTGTCTAAGTAATTACAAAGTTGTTGATTGTAAACACTTAGTGTGTCTCAATGTTAGGTAAGGGTCTCTTGATGGGAGAATCACAGGGAATGTGTCCCTGATGATGCGGGAGTGCAGAACCAGGGATCTAAGGATACGGGCTGGGTCTTCACCCAGAGAGTAGAAAGCCTGTGGAATTCTCTGCTACAGAAAGCTGTTGAGGGCAAATGATTGAATGTTTTCAAGAAGCAATTAAATATAGTTCTTTGGGCTACAGGTATGGGGAGAGAGCAGGAACAGGAGACTGAGTTGAGTGATCAACAATGATCCTTTTGAATGGTGTAGCAGGCTGGAAGGGCCGAACGGCCTACTGTTCCTCGTGTTTTCTATGTTTCTGTGTAGACACAGTGAATAGTGGCGATAATATGAAAGAAGGCCAGCCTGTCCATCGGGCTGTGTGACAATCGCTGTTTCCAATTAAATAGGAGAAAGCGAGGTCAAGAACACAAAGCCGAGGAGTAAAGGGAAGATCTAGAGGAGGCGCAGAGAGTGACAAATCATTTCAAGGACTTCTATACCCAGAGATATAACAAAAGAAAGACTTGCATTTATATAGCACCTTCCATGTCTAAAAGTGCTTTACAGCCAATGAAATGTCGTCAAGTTGAAATATGGCAACCAAATTGTGCACCGCAGGATCCCACTGTAACATTAAGATGACAAAAAAAGTATAGAATCCCTAAAGTGCAGAGAGGCCATTCAGCCCACACTGACTCTCTGAAAAGCTTCCCACACAGGCTCAGCACCCCACCCTAACCTGCACATCTTTGGACTGTGGGAGGAAACCAGAGCAGATATAGGGAGAACATGTAAACTCCACACAGTGTTCTGGAGCTGGAATTGAACCCAGGTCCCTGGCACTGTGAGGCAGCACTGCTAACCACTGAGCCACCGTGCTTGCAATTGATGAAAGCAAGGTTTGTTATTTGAGCAGAATAAATGTAGGCCAGTTGGACATAAAGTTCACCGTGACAGTCTGAAATTCCTCCCGTGGATATCTGTGGGACAAGTCAATATGTGAATCAGGAACAGGAGTAGGCCATCTGGCTCCTCCAGCCTGCTCTACCTTTTAATGTGATCATAATTAGACAGGCAGGAGGCTGGAAGAGCACAGCAAGCCAGGCAGCATCAGGAGGTGGAGACGTCAATGTTTCGGGTGTAACTCTTCTTCAGGTCTCTTCTCCACCTCCTGATGCTGCCTGGCTTGCTGTGTTCCTCCAGCCTCCTGCCTGTCTATTTTGGATTCCAGCATCTGCAGTTTTATTGTCTCTATTTAATGTGATCATGACTGATATGATTACTCTGATTTCTCCCCTTACCCCTGGTAATTTTTCAGCCCCTCACTTATTGATAATCTATCTCCCGCTGCCTTAACACTATTCGGAGGCTGCACTGCCGCACCCCCCCAGTCTCCCACCCGCCTGCTTAGGAAGGGAGTTTAAATGGATGCAAGACGGCGCCAGATATGATTGACTCCTTGCGAGCTCCTGTGTGCAGATCTAAGTTTCCTATTTCCTACAATCGTTCTACACTCTTTCACAAACTCTTAACATTCGCCTGTACCTGTGTTTTTGTTTTTGCTGCTGTTTACCTATTATTTACCCTCTATGCTACTTAACTCTGCGACCTGCCTGTATTGCTCGCAAGACAAAGCTTTTCACTGTGCCTCTGTACAAGGGACAATAAATTCAATTCAATTCATAGACCCAGAAGCTCTGAGAGAAAACCACATTTCACCTCTCTCTTAAAGGGACAGCCCTGATTTGAAGTCAGTGAGACCAAGTCCAAGTGTTCTCCAGGGTGGGGTGATACCAAGGAGGGCAGGTCAGGGGGAGGTGTTAAGAGGCGACTAATTACTTCTGGATCTTTTGCCATTCACTGTTCCATTACATTATCAAAACCACAGGCAATGGAAATCATTGCTCTTTAGTTACTCCAACAAAACTCTTCACTTGTTTTAAATATAGAAACATAGTAAATAGGGGCAGGAGTAGGCCATTCGGCCCTTCGAGCCTGCACTACCATTCAATATGATCGTGACTGATCATGCAATCTCAGTATCCCAGTCCCACTTTCTCCCCATGACCCTTGATCCCTTTAGGCACAAGGGCCATATCCAACTCCCTCGTGAATCTATTTAATGAACTGGCCCCAACAGCTTCCTGTGGGAGAGAATTCCACAGGTTCACAACTCTCTGAGTGAAGAAATTCTTCCTCTCCGCAGTCCTGAATGGCTTCCCCATTATTCTTTGACTGTGACCCCCAGTTCTGGTCTTCCCCAACATCAAGAACATTCTTTCCACATCGAGCCTGTCCAGTCGCATCAGGATTTTATGAGTTTCTGTGTGATCCTCCCCTCGTTCTAAATTCCAGCGAGAACAAGCCCAGTCGATTCAGTCTTGCCTAAAATGTCAGTCCTGGGAATCAGTCTGGTGAACCTTCACTGGAATTCCTTAATAGCAAGAATATCCTTCCTCAGACTAGGAGACCAAAATGGCATACAATACTCAAGGTGTCACCTCACCAAGGCCCTGTATAACTGCAGCAAGAACATGAATACAGCCCCAGCTTCTGCAGCCCCTGCATCAAACTGTTATCCAGCATCCTGTAAAAAGTTCCAGCAAACCTCTCATGTGCCGAAAGGGTGGGGCACAGAGTTGAACAAAACGTATGGAAAATAAGAACAGTTATCCTGGAATAATACAAAACAGTAAAACCAGGGGGCAAGAAGCAGAAACACAAATTGTTGGCAAAACTCAGCAGGTCTGACAGCACCTGTGCAGAGAAAGCAGAGTTAAGATTTCGAGTCCTATGACCTTTCTTCAGAACTGGAAGGGGTGGTATTTATACTGAAGATGAGATTAGTGGGAGGGTGGGCAGACATAAACAGTCACATGCAACCAGCCCAGAGAGAGAGAGATTGAGAGAGACAGAGAGAGAGTTACTAATGATGTTAACAAAGACGATTACAGATAGTAGGCCAGCACAGAGTTGAAGCTGAATAATGAGCTCTCATCATCAATTATTCAGATTTTTGCCTTTATTTTGAAAAAGTCAGCAACACCAATGGAAGGTCAGTTCTGAGGGAGTGCCACACTGTTAGAGGCTTAATGGTGAGGGAGCGCCGCACAGTCGGAGGGTCAGTGCTGAGGGAGTGCCACACTGTCAGAGGGTCAGTGCTGAGGGAGCGCCATACAGTCGGAGGGTCAGTGCTGAGGGAGTTCCACACTGACGGAGGGTCAGTGCTGAGGGAGTGCCTAACTGTCAGAGGGTCAGTGCTGAGGGAGTGCTGCACTGTCGGAGGGTCAGTGCTGAGAGAGTTCCACACTGACGGAGGATCAGTGCTGAGGGAGTGCTGCTCTGTCGGAGGGTCAGTGCTGAGGGAGCGCCGCACTGTCGGACAGTCAGTGCTGAGGGAGTGCCGCATTGTCAGAGGGTCAGTGCTGAGGGAGCGCCGCACTGTCAGAGGGTCAGTGCTGAGGGAGTGCCGCATTGTCTGAGGGTCAGTGCTGAGAGAGTGCCACTCTGTCGGAGGATCAGTGCTGAGGGAGCACCGCAGTGTCAGAGGGTCAGTGCTGAGGGAGCGCCGCATTGTCAGAGGGCCAGTGCTAAGGGAGCGCCACACTGTCAGAGGGTCAGTGCTGAGGGAGTGCTGCACTGTCGGAGGGTCAGTGCTGAGAGAGTTCCACACTGACGGAGGGTCAGTGCTGAGGGAGTGCCGCACTGTCGGAGGGTCAATGCTGAGGAAGCGCCATACAGTCGGAGGGTCAGTGCTGAGGGAGTGCTGCACTGTCGGAGGGTCAGTGCTGAGGGAGCGCCGCAC
>NC_057741.1:39193104-39223837 GCF_004010195.1 Chiloscyllium plagiosum
CACTGTCGGAGGGTCAGTGCTGAGGAAGTGTCACACTGTCGGAGGGTCAGTGCTGAGGAAGTGTCACACTGTCGGAGGGTCAGTGCTGAGGAAGTGTCACACTGTCGGAGGGTCAGTGCTGAGGAAGTGTCACACTGTCGGAGGGTCAGTGCTGAGGAAGTGTCACACTGTCGGAGGGTCAGTGCTGAGGAAGTGTCACACTGTCGGAGGGTCAGTGCTGAGGAAGTGTCACACTGTCGGAGGGTCAGTGCTGAGGAAGTGTCACACTGTCGGAGGGTCAGTGCTGAGGAAGTGTCACACTGTCGGAGGGTCAGTGCTGAGGAAGTGTCACACTGTCGGAGGGTCAGTGCTGAGGAAGTGTCACACTGTCGGAGGGTCAGTGCTGAGGAAGTGTCACACTGTAAGAGGGTCAGTGCTGAGGAAGTGTCACACTGTCAGAAAGTCAATGCTGAGGGAGTGCCGCACTGTCGGAGGGTCAGTGCTGAGGGAGTGCTGCACTGTAAGAGGGTCAGTGCTGAGGGAGTGCCTCACTGTCGGAGGGCCAGTGTTGAGGGAGTGCCTCACTGTCGGAGGGCCAGTGTTGAGGGAGTGCCGCACTGTCGGAAGGCCAGTGTTGAGGGAGCGCCGCACTGTAAGACTGCTTTTTGTAAAACTTGCTCCTTTTTTATTCTGTATTTTGACGGTGGACTGAAAAGGGAAGAGATGTGTTTTGTCGGACATGGATTGTTGTTCTTTTTAAAAGCGAGTTTCTGACAATCATTGCTGTTTATGTAGTTGTTTCTTCAGGCAGAGAGGAATGTCGTGCAAATAGAAGCAGGGGGTGTGTATGAGGGAAATCCGGCCAGCAACAGGTATCTGTTTGGTCTGTTGAGTGGGGAACAGTTGTTGATGGTGACTGCTTTCTACCTGCCAACAACCGTACAACTAGCTCCCAGGTAGCTTGTGGGTATGAACGTTATGGCCAGAAGCCTTTGGACCTCTGAAGGGGAGGTGGTGCTGCTGTGTCTGCAGAAAGATAAAACCCTAAATTCTGAAGAAAGCCTGTTTATCCTCCTTCACCAGTTGCTGTAAGTTTTTCCTTTGAACCAATAACCTAGAGTCTTTATAAATAGTGAACCAGCTGCTCTGTGCCTCCCTCAATTGAATGAAAGTATTTAGAGAAGAGAAACCAAGGAGCAACAGGCCCTGGCCAATCGAAAGGATTGTCTGAGTGAACCCAGGGGACTGGGAACATTTCACTGCACTAATGTAACAGATGTGTTTGTGATTCCTGAGGTAGTTTGATACAATTGCAACATTTAAAAGGCATCTGGATGGGTATATGAATAGGAAGGGTTTGGAGGGATATGGGCCGGGTGCTGGCAAATGGGACTAGATTGGGTTGGGATATCTGGTCGGCATGGACGGGTTGGACCGAAGGGTCTGTTTCCATGCTGTACATCTCTATGACTCTATCTATGACTCTATACTAGTCAGGCCTTGAGCTGGATAAAGAAACTGCCATTTCAAGGATTCAAAATGTAATACGGAGAAAGTGTAGGATTGACTGTTGCCTCTTAAAACTGGCAAGGTGGAGTCAGGAAGAGCTGAATCCAGAAAGGATAGATGCAACAGGAATTGAGAATGAAAAATTGCAGGAACAGGCAATAATCTTGCAATCTTCTCTTGACTTGTTGGAGATGCCAGACCCACTGGAGAATTGCAAACATTGCAGCCATGTTCAAGGAAGGTTGTAAGGAGAAGCCCAGTAAATACAGACCAGTCAGTTTAACTTTAGTAGTGGAGGAGCTTCCAGAAACAATATGTTATTACAGAATTGGTCATTGCGAGACATACCTTGGGTTGCTAAGGGAGATTCAGCATTGAGCTGCTAAGCGAAAACAGTGTCCAACTATATTTGGTGGAGTGATTTAAAGAGATAACTGTAAGGCTGATGAGGGTAACATAGTTGACGTGGTATACACAGACTCACAGAAGGCTTTCCAAATAGTGCCCCACAATAGACTTTGGAGAAAAGTTACAGTCCTGGATTAAGATGGGCAATAGCGATGTGGAAACAAAACTGGCTGAGTGATAGGAAACACTGAGTAATGGTCAATGGATAATATTCACGCTGGGAGAAGGTTAGTAGTGAATTTCCCCAGAGATTCTGCATTATGTCCATTTCTGGAAATACATTATTTATTTGGTTTTTGGTATACAGCAGACAATTTCAGATGAGATTTAACTTGGACAAAGTTAAAAATTACACAACACCAGGTTATAGTCCAACAGAGTTAAAAATCACACAACACCAGGTTACAGTTCGTAAACAAATTCAGATTAAGTCTTTCATCTTTTAGAATGGGATACGGTGGTTTCGGTTCTTTCGTATATAAACCCCAGAATTACATTCTCAGGGTGGCGTCAGCTTATCTAATAATAAGTGTCATCTCAGCTCAGACAATGCATTAAATGTGTAAAGGTAAAGTCTGTACCACTGTTGAGTCAATTCTATTTTTAAAGTGGGGCTTACAGAATCTTACATGGATTTATGCAGTTTTTGAGCAAAATAAAATGTAACTCTGCAAATACAAATTTACCCCATAAAATAAAATGTGTGTGTGTGCAGGAGAGACAGAGTGGGTGTGTGTATGTGAGTGTGTGTGTGTGAGTGCATGTGACAGAGTGTGTGTATACTTATGTGTAAGCTTGGTCAAGCATGTGTGTGAGTGTGATGGGGTATGAGTCTGTGAGAGGGTGTGTGCTTGGGGGTGAGTGCAAGGGGTGCATGTGTGTGTGCATGAGAGAGAGCTTGTGTATGAGAGAGGGTGTGTTTTCGTGTGTGTGTGTATATGTGTGTGTGTAGTGCAGTGGGGTCACCTGTAGTGTGACATGAACCTAAGGTCCCGGTTGAAGCCATTCCCATAGTACCAAACTTAGCTATCAGCCTCTGCTCGGCCTCTTTGCGTTGTTGCCTGCCTCGAGGTCCGCCTTAGAGGACAGTCACCCGGAGGTCCGAGGCCGAATGTCCTGGACTTCTGAAGTGTTTCCCTGACGGGAAGGGAGCACTCCTGTCTAGTGATTGTTGCACAGTGTCCATTCATCCATTGTGATGGCATCGGCTTGGTCTCGCCAATGTGCCATGCTTCGGGGCATCCTTGCCTGCAGCATATGAGAAAGACAATGTTAGCTGAGTCACATGAGTACCTGCCGCATACATGGATTTAACTGGGAAGAATTGTAAACAATGAAGAGGACAGTGTAGAACTCCATAAGGACATAAACAATTTGGTGGAGTGAGCAGATAGTTGGCTGATGAGCTTCAATGCAGAGAAGTGTGAAGTGATGCATTTATGTGGAGAACATGGGCAGATAATATAAAACATGGGGTACAATTCTAAACATGGCTCAGGAGACGAGGAACCTGAGAATATACCAGAGTATGCGTCATTACACTGGACAGAATGGAGAAGAGATTTATAAGAATGATTGCTGGGATGTGGTGCTTTTGTTAAGAAGATCGATTAAAGAAATTGAGACTGTTTTCCCTGCAGATAAAAGGCTAAGAGGTGACCTAAAAGAGGTTTCCATAGAGGTCTGTACAAATGATAGGGAGGAACTGTTCCTGCTAATGAAAATATCATCAACAAGAGGGCACAGATTTAAACCATTTGCAAAAAGAGCAAATGTGACAAGAAAATACTTTTTCACCCAGGGAGTAGTTAGGGTCTAAAATGCACTGCCTGAGAAACTGTTGGATGCAGGTTTAATTGAACCATGCAAGGGGGGATTGGATGGTTATTTAATTGAACCATGCAAGAGGGGATTGGATGGTTATTTAAATGGAACAATGTTGAAGGGTTTTGGGGAAAAGGGTCACAGGTAAAGGGCTTTTACCCAAAATGTCGATTTTCCTGGTCCTTGGATGCTGCCTGAACTGCTGTGCTTTTCCAGCACCACTCTAATCCGGGAAAAGGGACACAATTGGTACAAACTCATGATGCTCAGTCAGGGAGCTGGTGCAGACACAATGGGCCAAATGGCCTCCTTCTGTTCCCTAACACCTCTGAGATTCTGTTTGTCCAAGACAATAATTGTATCAGACACAGCCCCATTTCGTCAGAGGTCAGAGAGGAGCCAGTGTAGCAACCTGTCAGCAGTGAAGGAGCCAGACCCATCCCCTGTGCAGGTTATTGAAGGAGAAACCCAGCAGTTACTCCAGAAGAAGGTACAATAAATGGGAAGTGTGGGCTTCATTTGTGTAAAGACTGCAGACCTTACCCCCAGCAGAAATGGTAGACGTGTGAAGTGGAGGGTGTTGTAGGTCCCTTCCAATAGATTTCAAGCACCTCTAGTATTTCAGACAGCAATAATGGGACCAGTGAGTCCGTAAAGATTCTAACCATTTTTTCTAAATGGACCTCTCAAATTTCAAATCTAATGTTGATCTTGATGTCTGTGCACCTTCTCTGCAGCCGTAACATTGGATTCCTCAGTCTGTTCTATTACCCTAATGCACTCTGTATGGTATGATCTGCTTGTACTGCACACAAAACAAAACTTTTCAAGAATGGTAATAAGGAAATCCCTGGCAATTACAGATCAGTCAGTCTGTGGTCAGCAAGGGTTTGGAAATAATTCTGAGGGATAGGATTTATGACTATTTGGAATAGCACAGTGTGATTAAAGGCAGTCAGCATGACTTTGTGAGGGGCAGGTCATGCCTCACAAATCTTATTGAGTTCTTTGAGGAGGTGACAAGACAGGTCGACGACGGTCGAGCAGTGGATGTGGTGTATATGGATTTCAGCATGGCATTTGATAAGGTTCCCCATTGTAGGCTCATTCATAAAGTCAGGAGGTATGGGATACAGGGAGATTTGTGTGTCTGGATTCAGAATTGGCTAGCTGACAGAAGGCAGAGAGTGGTTGTAGATGGAAAGTATTCTGCCTGGATGTCAGTGTTGAGTGTGCCCCGCAGGGCTCTGGTCTTGGGCCTCTGCTCTTTGTAGTTTTTATAAATGACTTAGATGAGGAGGTTGAGGGGTGGGTTAGTAACTTTGCAGATGACACAAAGGTTGGAGGTGCCATTGATAGCATCGAGGGCTATGGCAGGCTGCAGCGCGACATAGACAGGATGCAGAGCTGGGCTGAGAAATGGCAGATGGAGTTCAACCTGGATAAATGCAAAGTGATGCATTTTGGAAGGTCAAACTTGAATGCTGAATATAGGATTAAAGACAGGATTCTTGGCAGTGTGGAGGAACAGAGGGATCTTGGTGTGCAAGCACATAGATCCCTCAAAGTTGCCACCCAAGTGGATAGGGTTGTTAAGAAATCATATGGTGTTTTGACTTTCATTAACAAGGGGATCGAATTTAAGCGAGGTTTTGCTGCAGCTGTACAAGTCCCTGGTGAGACCACACTTGGAATATTGTGTCCAGTTCTGGTTGCCCTACTATAGAAAAGATACAGAGGCTTTGGAGAAGGTGCAAAGAAGGTTTACCAGGATGCTGCCTGGACTGGAGGGCTTGCCTTACGAAGAAAGGTTGAATAAACTCGGACTTTTCTCTCTGGAGAGAAGGTGGAAGAGAGAGACCTGATCGAGGTATACAAGATAATGAGTGGAATAGATAGAGTCAATAGCCTGAGAC
This sequence comes from Chiloscyllium plagiosum, assembly GCF_004010195.1. Taxonomy (NCBI): domain Eukaryota; kingdom Metazoa; phylum Chordata; class Chondrichthyes; order Orectolobiformes; family Hemiscylliidae; genus Chiloscyllium; species Chiloscyllium plagiosum. Next base: position 39,198,741 of record NC_057741.1, read on the forward strand.
TTTTCCCCAGGGTAGGATTGACTGGGGCAAGGGGTCATCGTTTTAAGATATTAGGAGAAAGGTATAGAGGGGATGTCAGAGGTAGGTTCTTTATGCAGAGAGTTGTGAATGCATGGAATGCGTTGCCAGCGGTGGTGGTGGAAGCAGAGTCATTGGGAACATTTAAGCGACAGCTGGACATGCACATGGATAGCAGTGAGTTGAGGGTGCGTAGGTTAGGTTATTTTATTTTACATTAGGATTAGTCCTCGGCACAACATCATATGCTGAAGGGCCTGTTCTGTGCTGTACTTTTCTATGTTCTATGTTCTATGTTTTACTGTACCTTGGTACATGTGACAATAATTAATCAAATCAAATCAATAGGAATCAGTGGGACTTGCTGTGTGTGGCATTTCGGCTGGTGATGCAGTAACTGGAAACAGAGAGAGAACAACAAGCTCAGATTCCAAAGAAAAGTCCCGAAACATTAACTCTGATCCTCTCATCTCAAACTCTGCAAAACCTCCCCAGTTTCCCCCAGTACTTTCTGCTTTTGTTTTATGTTTTAATGGGAATTAAGACGAGAAACTCAGCTGCCAATGGCGGGTTCCTCCTGGTGGCGCTGTCGAACTTTCTAGAATCCCAGGATCGTCTCATTCTGGACAGCAAGTTGCTGCAGATGCTGGAGATCACAGCGGGTCAGGCAGCATCCAGGGAGACAGAGCAAGCTAACCTTTTGAGTCTAGGATGATTTCTGCCAACACAACACCAGGGATTACCCTCACAGCTAATCAGAACGTGTGGTACACTGATAGAGAAAACCCATCAGAAAATATTCAATGAATGGTAATGTAGACAGCAAAGTTAATTTAAAGGCAGATTGACAGCATTTAGGCAGCAGCTATTTATTTTTTATTCACTTGTGGGACAGGAGTGTCACTGGTTGGGTCCAGCATTTATTGCCTGTCCCTTGTTGCCCCCCTGAGAAGGTGGGGGTGAGCTGCCTTCTTGAACCACTGCAGTCCATGTGCTGTAGGTGACCCACAATGCCCTTAGGGAGGGAGTTCCACAATTGTGACCCAGTGACAGTGAAGGAACGATGATATACTTCCAAGTCAGGATGGTGAGTGGCTTGGAGGGGAACTTGTAGAGGGTGGTGTTTCCATGTATCTGCTGCCCTTGTCCTTCGAGATGGAAGTGGTCATGGGTTTGGAAGGTGCTGTCTGAGGAGCCTGGGTGAGTTGAAGAACGGGTGGAGCTGTGAGGCACGACAGAATACAGTGGTCAATGGGACAGTGAGGAGGCTGGTATCTGCATGGAGACTGTTGGAGACCTCAGGCACGCAACACTAACATCAACTCCATCGAGCCAGTGCCTGGGAATGAAGCAGATCCTCTCTCCCAGATCTAGGTGCACAGTGATGAAGTTAGTGGTGTTGGCTCCCTGTCACAGAGAGGTGTCAGGAGCTACTGGATTAGGGAAAGTCAGAAAAAAGGAGAAGGGAAGTCCTGCATTTTAGTAGCACCCCTTTCTCACCATCCCCAGAGATCTCAACATGTTGTAATATAGAAAACCCAGCAACCACTTTGAGCACTACAACAAAGTGAGCAGTATCCAGGACAAATGATCAGCGGCTCCCAATGGGAGATCAGACCTCACGCAGCAGATTCCAATCAAAGGGATTGATCAGAGATGACGTGGAGATCAGTGGTGCGGTGAGAAGAGAGGATGAAAGCCTTTGACAACAGGATGACTGTAGACAGGCTGGTCCAATGGGCTGGACAGTGGCAAATGGAATTTAACATTGGAAAATGGGGGGGGCGGGGTGATGCATTTTGGGAGGATTAACAAGGCAAGGGAGTAAACACTGAATGTGTGCAGTTCTGGTCACCACACGTTGGCAGGGATGTAATTGTACTCGAGAGGGTGCTGTGCAGATTCAACAGGAGGTCGAACCTCCAGGATTACTTGAAGTGAACATGGTTATGAGCCAAGTGCTGGACAATGGGATTACAATAGATTAATACTCAATGACTGGAATGGACATGATGGGCCAAAGGGTCTCTTTTCATGCTGTAAAATCTCTGACTCCCTCAGTCATGGCCTGTTTAAGGAGCTATACATTGTGGCTAGTGGAGGGTCACTGTTATTTTCAATGTGCCTCATGCTGCCAACATACATTTATGTAAAATATAGAACATAGAGCAGACCTCAACTGGGAGACTTTATTTCTCAAAAGAAAAACGACAATCAGAAAAGTAACAGAAAGGGATTTCCTTACATGCTTGAGTCTCCCATTTTGATATTGAGAAGACCACTGTACCCTCGCTCCATTATGGTCCATTGATTAAACAAACATAATCAGCAAAGCCAAGTGTGTGAGTGTGGGGGGAGATGCTGATTCTGTGAGTGCATGCACATTTGGCTGCGGGGTTTCCTTGGTGAGGTAACTGAAGGACACTCAAGTTGGGTTTCATTATTGATGCTTCTTGCTTGTTGGTATCCAGTGAATGGAGTCACTGAAACTCTGGGAAATGAACTCTGTCACAGCCAAATACCAGGCATGTGTTTTGACATTTAGAGTTCATGTTCTAAATGGCAGAATTAGAATTGAATTCAACTCATAGTCTCCTTAAAATGAAAACAAGCCCCATCCAACCCATGTCGACACAAAGGGAGCATTCAGTGTAATGGGGAAAAAGGAAAGTTCAGTCAAGCCTATCGTGTCAGAGGGTAGACAAATAGAAGATTATTCCAGTTGTGGCTGGCTCTACAACTAATGGGGCCATCAATAAAAGACATGAATAGATCCAGTTGGAAATTCAGGAGAAGTTCCTCTATCCTGACAGTGGGGAGAAGGGGGAACTCACTCCCAAAGGAAGTGGTGGAGGTGCCCAGCATCCATATGGATCAGAAAGAAGGTGCTTTAGCATTTGACAATGATAGGAGTAGGAAATGATGATAAGGTGAGATGAAGAGTGGAGGAGAGAGGACATACGTATGGAGTGTAAACACCAATGTGGACCATTTGGGCTGAATGGTCTGTCACTAACAGAAAGTGGAGCATAAATGTAGGCTATTTGGCCCATTGAGCCTCCTCTGCTGTTCAATATCATTATGGCCAAGCTGATGTCAATCTCATCTCCACTTCCTGCTGTGACTATTATCTCCGTAGTCAATCAAAAACCAGTCTAACTCAGCCTCGGATACAATCAGTGGCCCACTGTGGTATAGAATTCCAAACATGATGACCCTATGAAAAAACTCTTCTCAGTTTTGAATGGGAGAATTTTTAAACGATTCCCCTTATTCCTAGACTCCCCCATGAAAGGAAGCTCTACTCTGTCAAACCCCCTCAAAGTCCTAAATGTTTCAATCAGATCCCCTTCCATTTCTCTGGGCTCCAATGAGGACAGGCCCAACAATTTGATGTAATACATGATCTTTTTCTGATGTTGTGAAAGACAAAGAGAAACAGAAAGTTTCTGTAGCACTTTACACAACCACTAGATGTCTTAAAGTGCTTTGCAATCCTAAAATGGTGAAGTCACCATATTCCTACCCAACCATGGGTTGCTGTCTCATTAGTGAGAGCTGACTGGTGGTGGTTTAACCTGAGGATCACCTCAACTCAGGCGAGGGGAGAGTTTGAGAAGGAGAGTCCTTCACGCTGGATTGCAAGCCAGCCGTCCAGCCAACTGAGCGGTCCCTTGCACTTCATAAAGTAAGATAGAATGATGGGAATGTTAACTGTGACTCACGGCTGGAGCCTCTGAAGGATCATGGTTAACCTTCAGCAAATGGGCTTGGTGGACAGTGGAAATGAAGGGAGAAGAGATGTTGAAGGATAGGAAAACCAAAATAATTTAATTAAGAAACAGAACTCTAGGGGTCACAATCTGTGCGGAACTTTCACAGCCACCATGATTTTGAGGTCACCCATATTTCTTGTGGCCTCTTGGACTGGCATTTGATGGGAGCTGAATCTTCCTTCAGGAGTCTCACATCTTTAGAAGGTATTTCATGGCCTCAGAAAGTCCGAGAACTTGGCATCAATTAAGCGTCCTTTTGAAGTGGACTCACTGTTGTAATTTAAGAAATTTAGACCATATGACAGGAAGAAATAGAGACAGGAGTTGACCATTCGGCCCCTCGAGCCTGCTCAGCCAATCAATAGGATCACGGCTGATCTGACATTCCTCATGTTCACTTCTCTGTCCTTTCCCTGTAAATCTTGCTTCTCTGACTGGGAATCTATCTACCCTAAATATACACAAAAACTCTGCCCCCACAGCTCTGTGTGGCCAGGAGTTCCTAGAAGCAATTTCTCCTTATCTCAATCCTAAATTGAGGCCCTTTTATTCGGAGACTATACTGTCTGGTCCTAGACTCTCCTATGAAGGGAAACTTCTTCTCAGTGTTGACCCTGCCACACCCCTTAACAATCCAGTACGTTAACTTGGTAGCTGATTTGTGCACAGCAACATTATACAAGCAACAATGTGATAATGAGCCAGCCAATATTTTTTGCATCGATGTTTGTTAAGGGAGATGTGTATTTGGCAAAGAACTCTCCGGCTCTTCTTTGGAATAGTGCATGGATCTTTTATATTTTACAGGAACTGGGTGGGAACCTTGAATTAACATCTTATCCAGAAAACAGACCCTCTAACAACGTAATATGTCTCCAACCCTGCCCTGGAGTTTTGTGCACCACTTTCTGAAGTGGGGCTTGGGCCTGACTTGTCAATTTTCTGTCTCAAGAGTGGATCTCTGAACTTCATCTAAAACCAAAATAATCTTCCTCAAAACATTCGTTTACACAGGCCTGGGTATTGAGGTGAACAGTGTAGATAGTGTTAGATGATTGCCTCCATTCAGTGAAATCCCACAGGGAAATTGAGATGGATCCTTTTATTTCGATTGTTTGGGAATAAAATTCTACACAAGAGAAAAATGAAATGAAGAGTTTGATCACTTCACTTAATGAAATGTCATTTACAAGGGAGAAGGCTGCAGAGTGTGACTTGAACCCTCAACCTCATGAACCAGAGGCAGAAGCTGCTGAATTATGGTTTACAATGGTCTAACCTGGCAAATGTTTGAGTAGGTCAGGGGTGGGGGTGAGGTACACATTGTTGGTGAATTATCCTAAAAGGCAGTTAGGATTGAAAGGGTTAACTGACATCACATTACAAGATCAACCCATCAGGATATAAAAGGCTGTCATGGAGAGGGGTGCATGCATACAAGAGCTCCAGGATTGTTGTAACTGCTATGTCTATGTAGCCAATTCTAACCTGAGATCTAACATGAAAGCCAGAACGAACGTAACTAGTTACTAAGTACTATGTAACAAACATACTCAAATGTCTCTTCTGCCAAACACTTTGGGTTGCTATCCTTCCTCATCTGGTATCAGGACGTCAAAGACTAATACCAATATGAAAGGTTGATGGTACTGAATTTACCCAGAGCACCCCAGAACAACACGTTCATAACAAGTGCCAGACAATCCCAGGTGCAGTGAGGTGGCACTATTATAAAGTTTATTTGTGGTACCTGTGGATATCCAAGAGCCATTTTATAGCTGATGCTTGTTTTACTAGCTTTTGGACTGGTCTGACTAATGTATTTGAAGATAGTGTCAATGTTGATGGTGAATCCACATTTCAAACTGTTGACATTTTATCTCCTCCAGTCCCCTGTAACCCTCCAAGGCAGCACTCACACACCCCACCCCCACTCACCCCGTTCTGCCCTTTTGTCCCTCCCCCTCCTCATTTCAATGGTTCCATTGCTGGTGGCCATACCTTCAGCTAGACCATCTGCAACTCCCTCCTTGACCCTCACCATCTGTAGCTCCTTCTTTTGAGATGCCCCCTACAACCTAGCCGTTAGCGAGTTTTTAAATCACCTGTTGTATTTTGTTGCGTGTCTCTCAGAGTTCAGTTTGGTTTTGCCAGTGTTCCTGTGAATCACCGTGGATCATTGTGCTGTATTAAACATACAACGTACAAAGTTGTTGGGAAGAATGTATTAAGCACCACCATGCTGAAGATAGGAGAGTGAGGAATTTCACACGATCGCTGCTTTGGGTTGATCTTAGCAGAGCTGACACTGTTGGGGGAGAGTGAATTATTGATTTAATTAAAATGCTAATTACTGGACAAATTGTCAAATCTAATGCCAAAGAAAATAAAGCATTGCACCCACCTTCCTCTCTGTTTCAAAACTCAGGAATGTGGTGAAAGTTATTTGCGTGTGAGCACTCAGTGGAAGGAAGGGAGCTGTTTGATGTCATCACTGTGGGTGTGATGCCCATCCTCTGAGGGTCATACCACATGCCCTACAGTCTCAGCTCCTGCCAGGAGACACCCACGGGCACCTTGCACTCGGGCACAAGTGCAGTCCTGTTGCCATGTCAGTAATCTTCGTGTCAGTACATTCTTTTTTAAAAAGTCACAATTAAAGTTACAATTTTGAATGTGTCACTCCTCACTGGGGGAGTGAGCTGGAAAATCAAACCACACTATTCCCAGAGTCTCCAGATTTGGTCAAATTCCCTGATTAGACCCAAGCTAACAGAGATCAGGGCTCATGCCCGAAACATCGATTCTCCTGCTCCTTGGGTGCTGCCTGACCTGCTGCGCTTTTCCAGCAACACATTTTCAGCTCTGATCTCCAGCATCTACAGTCCTCACTTTCTCCTAACAGAAATCAGGGATTGAGTTTCCATATTTAATAACAGTTACTGGTTATTACAAATACAGCAATTCTAACCACAAGTAAACAATTAAGAACTGCCAACATCTAAGTCTGCCAGTTAAAACTCTACCCTCTACCCCCTTATAAAACTGCACATGTATACAGTGAAAAACATTGGTGACATGGGGTGGAGGGAAGTAAAACTGGGGAAGGCAGTTCAATGGCACTCGTCCACAGGGTTCTCTGAGATGATCCTCTTTCTTGTCAGGACCTGCAGTTCTTCAGTCTCGTTTCTCCAGGTCCTTATCACTCTTCACAGGAGTCACAGGCAATTAGTTACATTAACAACCAAGTTCCTTAGTTACTGGTTAAAGGCCACAATTTATAGTGACTGGTGAGGAAAGTAAACCGAGTTCCCTCAGGCTTTGGTTCTTTTATCAGAGATAAAACCCACCATCCGCCCTTTACAGGAGTCCAAAAGCTTCCCCCTACATCGTTCACACCCACAAGCTGTCAGCTCCCCAGGAGCCAACCAGATAGTTGTTGTCAGGCTGATGGTCCTTTGTCATCCCCAACTGGGTACAACTCCACAAACTCACTCTGTACACACCTCCTGGTGTTGATCCATCTGCAAATAGAATTCCCTGCTGTTTGAATAAAGCAACAGTGTAAACACAACTTGCAATGAGTTTTAGTAACTTACTTTTTAAAAATACAACAACTCCTTCCTGACTCTTTGCTGTGAACCAGTCTATTACCCAATTCAGCCTACAATCAGACTTACAGAATGTGGAGAGACTGAAGAAGCTGGGATTCCTATCCTTAGAGTAGAGAAGGTTATGGGGAGGTGGTTCAAACCATGACATGTTGTGATAGAGTAAATAAAGTGACATTGTCTCCAGTTGCTGAAGGGTTGATATTCAAACAGCTAAAATATTGGATAATTGACAAAAGAGTCAGGTAGACATTGGGAAAAACCTGTGATGGAGTTAGGGTTAGGCAGCGAGCGGTTATGGAATGCACTGCCTTATACAGATTCAAAAATAAACCTGAAATGGAATTGGAGCACCACCTCAGGGGAAATAATTTACTGGGATGTGGGGAAAATGTCAGGGAGTGGGACTAACTAGATTAGCCTCGGAAAAAAGCCAAGAGAGACTTGATGGGCTGAATGACCTCATACTGTACTAGTTTCTGATTTTTGTTTGTTGTATGTACATTACCGTGGGATAGTTCTGCTGCTACCATTCTCCCGAAAGTGTAAGAATCTACAGGATCGACAGGGATCTACAGGGACAGCATGATCTAGTGTGGGAGAGAAAACCATGCCCTGGCCTAACTAGAAGCAGCTTTCGTCATTAACAGGTTGTTTATTACATGTTAACAGCTAGTTACAGGTAACATTAGTAAGGTAGATCTTTTACAGAGAATAGGACATTGATGTTCGAGATTCAAAACTGTTCTGCACAACAAGTCCAGGTGACACCATCATAGTGGGTGGTACGTAAGGAACTGCTCAGTATTATACCTTTAGACAACGCAATTAATGCTGTCACCAAACCCTGTTTATACATTAAAAACCAAAAAGAACTGCGGATGCTGTAAATCAGAAACAAAAACAGAAATTGCTGGAAAAGCTCAGCAGGTCTGGCAACATCTGTGGAGAGAAACTAGAGTTAATGTTTCCGGTCCAGTGACCATTCCTCAAAAGTGTTTATATATTAATTTGTTTTCAAATATTGTCCTTTTTTTAGTGAACATTTTAAACTTGCTGAAAAGATAAAATATATTTCTGTTTCTCTTTTGTCCATGTTTGTGGAGATGTCATAGTGAATTTCTTTAGCAACACTCAGATGACCAATATTGTGATTATGGCCATAATGAGTTATTCACTCTTCCTACATTTATAATGAGCTCAACTCTGTATTATCTAAGTTGAAAAATGTGTTGCTGGAAAAGCGCAGCAGGTCAGGCAGCATCCAAGGAGCAGGAGAATCGACGTTTCGGGCATAAGCCCTTCTTCAGGAAGGGCTTATGCCTAAAGAAGGGCTTATGCCCGAAACATCGATTCTCCTGCTCCTTGGATGCTGCCTGACCTGCTGCGCTTTTCCAGCAACACATTTTTCAGCTCTGATCTCCAACAAATGCAGTCCTCATTCTCTCCTCTGTATTATCTAAGCCAGCTGAAATATGACTTCTTAGGAGTTTCAAGTGTTAACATTTCACGTAGAATTTGCACCATATAAACAGGCCATTCGGCCTGACTACTCCACACGCACCTCCTCCTACCATGTCTTTATCTCATCCCTTCAGAAGATCTTTCTATCCTCCTCCTCCTTATATACAGTGTACCTTACACTGGAGAGTGTCTGCACTGTACACTTCCACCACTGACTGTGAGAGTGTATAAAACATTTTCACCACACTTTGAAAGTTTCCCTTGAATTTCAGGCCAGAATTGTCTGTCTGTGTAGAGTTTGCACATTCTCCCCGTTTCTGTGTGGGTTTCCTCTGGGTGCTCCTGTTCCCTCCCACAATCCAAAGATGTGCAGGTTATGTGGATTAGTCGTAGGAAATGCAGGGTTACAGAGATAGGGTAAGGAAGTTGAGTTTGGGTGGGATGCTCTTGGGAAAGTTGATGTGGACTTGATGGGCTGAATGGCCTGTTTCCACACTGTAGAGATTCTACGATTCTATGTTTTATTAATGACTATCTTTTGGTGATGAGCCATATTTTAGTCTCTCTCACAAATTAAACAATCCTGTCGATGTCAAAGCTGTTGGGCCCTTTCATAGTTTAACGACACTATCAGGTCATTCTTCAGCTTTCTCTTTTATGGATAAATGGTTCCCAAAGTGTTCAATCTTCAGTGTTTGATTCTTTTTGTTATGTATCAACCTCATAAAGTTTATTTTGTGCCTCGTCCAGTGTCTCCACATCCTTTATATAAATGGAGACCTGAACTTTGTAACCCATGTTGTTCAATTGTTACCTCGCTCACTGACTGACATTGACACCCGGTCTGATAACATCGTGACTTTTACAATTCTAAACCTGCTCACAGAATGCAGGAGGTTGAGTGAAATCTTTCTAAACTTCTGGCTAGACCCCTCCTAAAATATCATGCCCATTTCTGATCACCACACCTTAGGAGGGACATGAAGACCCTTGAGAGAATGCAGAGGAGGTTTATCCCCAGGATAGGGGAATTTTAGTGACAAGATTAGACCAGAGAGGCTGAGCTGTTATTGTGGTAAAAACAATGACTGCAGATGCTGGAAACCAGATTCTGGATCAGTGGTGCTGGAAGAGCACAGCAATTCAGGCAGCATCCGAGGACAGGCACGATTTTGCCTGTCCTCGGATGCTGAGCTGTTATTGTAGCAGGAGCAAGTGGCTGGGAGATTGACGGAAGATGCAAGATCATGACAGTTTTGAGACAGATTCTTTGTTTCCTAATCGTCCTGTTCAGAGATGTTAGTACACACTTCTGGAGTAGGTGGGACTTGAATCCAGGCTTCCCGGTTCAGAGATAGGGACACTACGACTGTGCTACAATCCATTAGCTGATGATGCGAGGGCTGGGGGATCCAGATTTAAAATTTTGGGCGAGAGGTACAGAGATATACAAACCTCATCATGTAGTGATTGGGAATGATGTCCCAAGGGTGATGGAAATGGGAATAATTGATGGGTTCACGAGGAAATCAGATGGAGGTCTCGAATGAGTAACTTACAGAGCTCCGAGGAACGACGGGGGGAAATGCAATCACCCCACAGGGAACCATCATGGACTTAGTGGGCTTGCTCTGTACCATCAATGATTTATATCTCTCCACCTCATGATGTCTGTAACCTCACCCAACACTCACAGCCTTCAAAATCTTGGCACATTCCCAACTCTGGTGTCTTGAGTAGCACGTAGACCTGTCCACCTCACTTTCCTTTATCCCTTTACAATCAATCCCTTTGACCAAGCTCTTGGCTCAGAGTACTTCCTGATGTGGTTTGATAAGGATCCAATGAAGTGTGTTGGAGTTGCTTTATCAATGCAATTTGTTGTTGTTGGTGGTGATCTATTTGTGGCATGTTGTATCATTGCAGTTATGACTTAGTCACTGTAATAGGGAACCACAAATGAACTAATCTTTGCCAAGACTCTTGTTCTCGGCTGGTGGCGACAGAGATCCCTATCACTTCCAGCACCCACCAGCATCATTGGCCCAAATACTGTCCCAGAGGGCGGTGTTATTTCCAGACTATTGTGAATGAATTCTGGTCAGTGACGATGTGCTGACAGTGCTAATCTTCACTGTTATAATCCAAAGCCTCAGACTAATATTCTAAACCAAGGTTAATGAATCCCAGCATGGCAAGTGGTGAAATTGAAATTCAATAAAAAACTAGAATTAAACCTGGCCCTCATGGTGACCAAGAAACCATTGTTGTTAAAAACCCATCTAGTTCGCTAATGTCCCTTCAAGAAAGGAAGTCTGTTGTCCTTACCCAGTCTGGCCGACCTGTGATGCACTATCATAAGTGTGAGGTTATCCCCTGAGTGAGCGACAATGAAGCATGTTATAACCTCAATGGCGATAGATTGGGAAATGGAAAGGTGCAATGAGACTGTAGTGTCCTCATGTGCCAGTCGTTGAAAGTAAGTGGGCAGTGAAAAAGGTACATTGGACTATATAGCAAGAGGATTCAGGTAAAGGAGCAGGGATGTCTAGCTGCAATTCTACAGGGGCATGGGTGTGACCACCCCTGGAGTATTATTCTGTACAGTTTGGGTCTCCTTATCTGAGGAAGGATGTTCTGGTGATGGAGGGAGTGCAGCGAAGGTTTCCCAGACTGACTGCTGGCTTGGCAGGACTGATGTATGAAGAGAGACTATATTCACTGGAGTTTAGGAGAATGTGGAGAGGGGGGATCTTATAGAAACGTATAAAGTTGTAATAAGACTAGACAGGAAGGATGTTCCCGAAGACCAGGAGTCCAGAACCAGAGGGTCACAGTCTCAGGATTTCGGACTGAGATGAAGAGAAATGTCTTCACCCAGAGAGTGGGGAGCCGGTTGGATTATCTGCTGCTGAAAATGGTTAAGCCCAAAACATTGAATGGTACAGTTCTTAGGGCTAAAGGGATCAAAGTATATGGGGGAGAAAACAGTAACAGGGGACTGAGTTGGATAATCAGCCACGATCATATTGAATGTGGAACAGGCTCAAAAGGCTGAATGGCCTACTCCTGCTCCAATTGTTTATCTTTCTATGTTTTTAACAGTGACTGCACACCATTGGCTGTGAGACGCTTTGAGATGTCCAAATCTGGGAGGGTGAATTGGTTTAGCGTTACTGGGTGAATAAGGACTTGGTGTGAGAGTATTCTGTTCAAAGGGTTTCCAATGAAGCTGAGTTTATAGGTGGTGAAAGCATGGGGATCAGCATGAGAACCCTAAAACAGATAAATCCACAAATGACAAAGACATGGATAAAGATGTCAGCAGCACATGAGCTGAAATGGGGCAGAATGGCGATGCTGTAGAGATGGAGGTAGAATCCCTTCCATATGGAAACTGGCCATTTGGCCCAACAAGTCCACACTGACCATCCAGACAGTAACCCACCCAGACACATACCCCTACTTTATATTTACCCCTGTCTAATGCACCTAGCCTACACCCCTGGACACTATGGGCAACTTAGCATGGCCAATTCACCTGACTTGCACATCTTTGAACTGTGGGAGGAAACTGGAGCACCCAAAGGAAACCCATACAGACACAGGGAGAATGTGCAAACCCCAAAGTTGGAATCGAACCCAGGTCCCTAGCGCCATGAGGCAGCAGTGCTAACCACTGAGCCACCGTGCTACCCATAGCGACGTATATGATTGGGCACTCACTTTATCTCTTAAGTCATCCAGCATGGGTGACTTGGTAATGTCCCTGTACTCATTGTTTAATTTTCTGATCTTTTCCTGCTTTACCATTAAATCATTGTCTTCTGGAAAAGCCTGAGCTAACGGCTCATGTTGCTGATCAACATTCATAAGGTGAAAAGTGTCAAAATGTCAGAGACATGTGTAGGCTGTGATTGAGGTGACTCTGTGACTAGGTTTTAGTGGCTGATAGGTTATTGGAAGATGGGATTCTGAGGAAAGAGTGAGTTGGATTGATTGGATTGGTCTGAGTCCTGATTTCAGAGCAAATCTGGATCCTCAGAGTCATTGAGTCGTAAAGCACAGAAACATACACTACAGTCTAACTCATCCATGTCAACTAAGTTTCCCAAACTTAACTAGTCCCACTTTCCTACATTGTGCCCCATAACCCTTTAAACGTTGCTTTTTCATGTACCTGTCCTAATGTCTTTTAAATGTTGTACGAACCACAAAGAGTCAGTGAGACAGCGATATCTCAAGGCTGTACTGACAGTGACAGAATTGACAAGGACAAGGAGTGATTGTGAGAGAGGGGGTATTGGGAAGCTAAAACTGGATGACAATATCCAATCAGACCACAGCGCATCCCTTACACCATCAGCTAGAACCGAAAGCTGGTGGATATTTCATGGTCGTGTCATTTATAACAAAACATTCCTTTCTGAAAAGTTAAGGGGTCAAGATGGACAAATGTGTTTTTAATGAATGGAATATGTCAGTCTCTACTTTATCTCTGTCTGCAGTTTGTTGGTCAGACATTGAAACGTGTGAATTGGGAGTGAAAGATTATTAGGATATAATCTTCAACTCTAAATAAATATTACTGTCTATGGTGGAAAATGTGTCATAAACTAGTTCTGGATTAGATGTCTGCCCCATGAATTGTCATTTTGACGGTAATAACTAATGCTTTTATCTAGAGTTCCCTGAATTAATTCTACAGGACTTTAGAAAAGGCCGTTTTGATGATCAGGGATGAAATTCCTTTTGTTGAGCGTTGTCGGAGCATGTTGGAAAATTGAGGAGGAAGTGGGCTCTCCCTTTCATCTGTCACATTCCAGGGAAGGGATAGTGTTACCCTCTGATCTTGTTGTGACTAGTCAATCAGCAATCATCTTGAGGGCTGCTTACTTCAGAGAACACTAACATCATCCACATCGCAAAGGACTACATACTTTGAACAGCCAGTATCCAAGTTAAGGATGTGCGACTTACATTTCTGTAGTACCTATCATTACCTTGGAGATGCCCCAAAGTGCTCACAGCAAATGAAGCACGTTTAAAATGCAGTCACTGTCGCAATGTTGGAAACACAGCAGCCAGTTTCTGCATAGCAAGATCCCAGAGGCGACAACGTGATAATGATCGGATGGTCTGCTTTGGTCACGTGGGTTGAGGGATAAACATTCCCATTAATAAGGAGAGATTGATGTCTAGAAGAATGAGTGAGGATTTAGTTGAAATGTATAAAGCTCAGACGAGTTTTGACAAGGTGGAAACTGGGAAAGACAGTCCCTCTAAACCAGGGTTCATTGGAGTGAATGTTGTAGATCAGAGCTGATTCATGAGGATGATCCCTGGGATGGAGGGATTGTCTTAGGGGCAAAGATTAAACAGGTTTGGACTCGACTCCCTGGAGTTTAGAAGAATCGGAGGTGAACCCATTGAAATATATTGGATTCTGAAGGGGCTGGACAGGGTCAATGCTGAGAGGGTGTTCCCCTCATGGGAGAGTCTGGGACCAGAGGGTACAGTCTCAGAATAAAGGAGCACCAATTTAAGATGGAGATGAGGAATTTCTCCTTTCAGAGGGTTGTGAGTCTTTGGAACTCCTTGCCACAGAGTGCAATTAGGAGCAGAATCTTCATGTATATTTAAGACTGAGACAGAGAGACTCCTAATCAGTTAGGGAATCGAGGGGCATGGGGAAAAGGCAGGAAAGTGGACGTGAGGAATGTTGGATCACTCATGACCGTATTGAATGGTGGAGCTGGCTCAAGGGGCTGAATGGCCTACTCCTGTTATTATTTCTTATGGTCTTGAGGCTGGGGAATCTGGAATGCATGTTGACAATCTCAGGATAAGGGATTAGGCCATTGGACTTCAGATGAGGAAAACTTCTTTCTCTCAAAATTTGTAAATCTCTAACTCAGAGAACTGTGGGTGGCCTATCCTGGGATAGCCGCAGAAGAGAGGTCCATGGAGTTTAGGTTAAAATGGGTTGGAGGATAGTGCAGGAAAATTAAGTTCAAACAGATGTCAGCCATGGTCTTGCCGAATGGTGCAGCAGGGTTGATGGGCTGAAGGGTTGACTCCAGCCCCAATTTGGTATTGGCTGTTCTTCTTAGAATGAGTGTTTACCAGAGAAAGCATACTTTCTTTACAGTTGGAAAGATTATTTGAGATTTAAATATATATTTAATTAAAATACAAAGATTGCAAAACTTACTGAGTGATGTCTTCTCTGCATGAAACAATATTCAGGCAGTTCTGTTATAACGTGGGTTTCTTCAACACAAATTGGATATACTGCTATTGAGGAATTTAGATTGTTATTTGTAGAATGTGAACTTTCCCCCACAGACAAGCCTATTACAATCTCCCTCTCAGGTCACAATTCTTCAAAGTGTCAGCCAGATTCCTCCAGCAGAACCTTGGGAAAGGGAGACCTTGGTGTCCACGTGCACCAGTCACTGACTGTCAGCATTGTAGGTACAGCAGATGGTGAACAAGGGAAATGGTACGTTGGCCAATAGAGCATGAGAATTCGGGTACAGGAGCAGGGACGTCTTGCTGCAATTACACAGAGGCCTCAGTGAGACCACCCCTGGAATATTATTGCATGCGGTTTTGATCTCCTTATCTGAGGGAGCGTGTTCTGGTGATGGAGGGAGTGCAGCAAAGGTTTCCCAGACTGATTGCTGACTTGGCAGGGCTGATGAATGGGGTGAGACAAGATCGGTTAGGACTTTGTTCACTGGAGTTTAGAAAAACAATGGGGGATCTCAAAGAAATCAATAAATTCCAATAGAACTGGACAGGGCCAACACAGGAAGGATGTTCTTGCCCAATGTTTCGGGTCTGTGATTTTCATTGGAATCTGAAAGATATTTCAGCTATAATTGCCTTTGAGAGATTACAGAGAGAGGAGGGAAAGAACAGAGGACAGCAGAGAATAAATGCTGAAAAGCGTGATGGTGTAAAGCAATAAGGAGATGGTAATGGGACAGGAGGTTGGCCAAGCGATAGTGTAAATGAGAATAGCAAAACCATTACTAACTGCTACTGTCCTGGAAGTGGGGCAGACATTGTAACCTGAAGTTGTTGAAGCCGTGTTGTGTCTGGCAAGGGGTCAAGAGCTGAATCAATGGGTGAGTTGCTGTTATGAAAACCTTCATTGACCTTCATTCAGATGGTCAGGTGGTTGAGAGCAGGGAGGTCAGGGTGTGAGTGCGATGGAGAAGTAAAATAAAACATGACTGAGGTCTTGAAGAGGGTGGAAGAGAGTATAACTGGGGTGGTCGGGGTCTTCGATTATGTTGGTTGGAGTTAGTGGATGGGAGCTGAAAATGTGTTGCTGGAAAAGCGCAGCAGGTCAGGCAGCATCCAGGGAACAGGAGAATCAACGTTTTGGGCATAAGCCCTTCTTTAGTGGATGGGAGGCTGGTTTGTATGACAGACAGGACTCTCTGTAATTGTTTGTAGTCTTAGGAAGACCAGTTGCCAAATCACACTGTGATGCATTCAGATAGGATACTTTCTATGGTGTATCTATAAAAATTGATAAGAGTCATTGAGGACATGTTGAATTTCCTTAGCCTCCTGGGGAAGTAGAGATGTTGTTGTGCTTTCTTGACCGCCATGTTAATACGAATGGACCAGGACAGATTGTTGGTGATCATCGCTCCCAGGGAGTTGATGCTCCCAGTTATCACCCCCTCAGCTCCATTGATCCAGACAGGGGTGTGCTGACATTGACACTGAGATTGCTGTCTTACACCACGCCACTAAGCACTCAGTCTCTTTCCTGTATTCTCTCTTGTCGTTGTTTGAGATCCGCCTGGGTCAGTGGCACTGTCAGCAAACATGTAAATGGAGTTGGGGTGGAATTTGGCGACTCAGTCGTGTGTGTATAAGGGGTACAGTAGGGGGCTGTGTACACAGCTTAGCAGGGCACCAGTGTTGAGGATGATTGTGGAGGAGACGTTGTTACCTACTCTTACTGATTGTGGTCTATGGGTCAGGAAGTCGAGGATCCAGTCACAGAGTGGGGAGCAGAGAACTGGGTCATGGAGTTTAGAGATGAGATTGTTTGGGATTATGGTGTTGAAGATGGAGCTGTAGTCAATACGTAGGAGTCTGACCTAGGTATCCTTGTTATCCAGATGTTCCAGGGGTAAGTGTAAGACCGGGGAGATGGTGTCTGCTGTGGACCTGTTGTGCCAGTTGGCAAATTATAAAGGGTCAAGGTGGGCCGGGAGGCTGGAGATGATGTGAGTCATGACAAACCTCTCGAAGCTCTTCATAATGACGGCGGTCAGAGCCACCGGGTGGTGGTCATTAAAGATGCTGCATGATTTTTCTTTGGCACCAGGTTGATAGTAATCTTCTTGAAGCAGGTAGGGACTTCAGATCAGATAGGGAGAGGTTAGTGATGTCTGCGAGCATTCTGATGGTATCGTGAATGGTGTCAAAAGAAGAAGAAGCTTTCATCAAATCAGAATCTTTTCACCTCGGGTCACAAGTTCCACAAGTAGGGACCTGCATCTCTGATTTCAAAGGAAACTACTGAAAATGGAAGATCAGATCCAGTTGTTTCAATGCCAAAGATTAGTTCTGCAAGTTGCAACTGTAAAGAACAAATTACTAAGGTTTCATAATCAGTCTGTTTTGGAGTCAGTATAATTGTCAAAAAGCTGATATTTCCTAACATCAACCTGTCTCAACTAGTGCCATGAATGTGGACTGCTGTCTGTCTAGTTATATGATGTACTCGGAAATCCATTATTAATTTGGAATTGGGAAAATTTCATCTTCAAGTGATTAATGTTACATCATTACAAAGATGAGAAGGAACTGCAACAATTCCAGTGCTCTTCCGGCCTGCTTCCACCCTCTGTAAACTTCAGTTCATCCAAAACTCCGCTCCGAAATCTGATCCACACCATGTCCCATCCATTGGTGAGTTGTGAGGATAAGTGACTAAATTTGGGAAGGTACAGTATCAAGAAAGATCTGAATATGCAAAATGATAAAGTGGCTGGTGCGGCAAGGAGTAGAAAGTACTCGTCTAAAAAACTCAACAAGCAAGGCTATAGGCCATGAAAACAGTCAAAATGCAAAACTATGGGGTCTGTCGCTGAACGGAGGCAGCATTTGAAACAAAACTGATGAACTGATGACTCCAGTAGAAATAAATGTGGTTGCCAGTGTCAAGATAGGGCTGCAGGGCAACATCAATTGCATCCTGAAGACTATATGACATTTGGGAAGGACAGGGTGCTGGGAACAGGTGGAGAGGTGGCTCTGTTAGTTTATGATATTAATATCAGAATAGAGTGATTCAGGAAAGTAGGATGTGAAAGCTGTTTGGATGGACACAAGAAATGATAAAGGCAGGAATCGACTTGTGGATGTGGTGTACAGGACTTCTAAAAGTAACCAGATGATTGGAAGTGTATAAAGAATGAAAGAATGGGAGCTTGGCAGAATTGCACAGTGATAGTCATGTGGGATTTTAATCTCCATAGAGTTTGCAAAAGTAAATAGTCAAATGCAGCCTAAATAAAACGTTTATAGAATGGAATGATTTGAGAACACTATCTTAGAGCACATTCCAGAGTTAACTATGGAGCAGGCTATACTGCAATTGGAATTGTGCAATGACATTGGACTGATTAGTGACCTCATTATGAAGGGATTTCTAGAAAGCAGCAATCCATAATATGATGGCATTTTATCTTCAGTTTATGGGTGAGAAGAGTGAGCCTGAAGTCATATTCTAACCTTAAACAAGGCTAGTTCAGAGGGCATGACAGCAGAACTGGATAAAGTGAACTTGACACTCTTGACACTCTCCACCTCAGCAATGACCAGCTCCTTCATTTCACTGACGTTGATGGAGAGATTCCTGTCTTTACACCACGGTGCTAAGCACTCAATCTCTTTCCTGTATTCTCTCTCGTCTGTTGTTTGAGAGCCGACCTACAATGCTGGTGTCATCAGCAAACTTGTAAATGGAGTTGGAAGTGGATTTGGCCACACATTGGTGAGTGTATAAGGACTGGAGTAGGGAGCTGAGTACATAGCTCTGCGGGGCGCCAGTGTGAGGATTATGGTGGAGGAGGTGTTATCACCTATTCTTAATGATTATAGTCTGTGGGGCAGGAGGTCAGAGGGTGAATTGACAAATTAGATTAAGGCAGTGATCACTACAGGCGCAGTTACAGAGTCATAGAGTCATACAGCACAGAAACCAACCCTTTGGCCTGACCAGTCCACATGGACCATGGTCCCAAACTAAACTAGTCCCACCTGTCTGCGTTTGGCCTATATCCCTCCAAACCTTCCTTATTCATGTACCTTTCAAATGTCTTTTAACTGTATCCACCACTTCTTCTGGCAGTTCATTCCACACACAAACCACTCTGTTTAAAAAATGTTGCCCCTCATCTTTTTAAACCTTTCTCCTTTTACCTTAAAAATATGTCCCTAGTTTTAAACTACCCCACCCCAGGGAAAATACCCTTGTCATTCACCCTGTCGGTGCCCCTCATGATTTTATAACCCTCAATAAGGTCACCCGCCAACCTCCTACACTCCAATGAAAAAAGCCCCAGCCTATCCAATCTATTTTTATAGCTTAAACTTCCCATTCCCAGCAACATCCTGGTAAATCTTTTCTGCACCCTCTCCAGTTGAATAATATCCTTCCTACAGCAGGACGGTCAGAACTGGGTACAATACTCCAGAAAATGCCTCACCAATGCCCTGTACAACGTCAACATGACGTCCTAACTTTTATACTCAAAGGTCTAAGCGACGAAAGCAAGTGTGCTAAACACCTCTTAACCATCCTGTCCACCTGTGATGCACATTTCAAAGAATTATATCAGAGATTTAAGGAGCTATTTCAGAAAACAACAAAGATGTATGATGCTGTTAAACTTGAAAGAGTGCAGAAAAGATTTACAAGGATATTGCCAGGATTGGAGGGTTTGAGTGAGAAGAAGACGCAGTGGTGAGGGAGGGGGCTGAGAGGGCAGATGTTGTTGGGGGGGGGTCTGAGCAGTTGTTGGGGGGGTCTGTAGAGCTGTCAGAAAGCTGTCCCCTCCCAGTGACAGTTCGTTCGATCAGACACTGAATGCCTACAAATGAGAAGCCCTGCTGCTATAATGGTGGGGAACAGGGGTGACAGATTGGCAACAGGTCTCTCATCAGTGAATGCTCAAACCCCTATTAAACCTACTGGCACACAGAAAGTAAAATTCAACTTGTGATAAAAGAGAGAGCATTTCACTTTGACAATGAAATATTTCTTGTGTTCTGTTGTGTTGTTCATTGAAATGTCCTGAACTGTTCCAGTTAGTTTTTGAAGCAGATTTTCTGTGAACAAACACAGTGACAAGCCTCAGCGAATTTTCAGGAAATATCCTGTTTCTGCACAAGGAAGTGCCAGATGACCGATTCAGTACTCTGTTCTAACTCCTGTTGGATGTGTATGAAATGTTGTTGAGGGGATGTTCTGAAGTCCTGTTACTGCATTTTTTCCTGCTACCTGAAGAGGGCAGTAGGGTGCCCATTTAGCATTTTACCCAAATAGTTGTACCTCAGGTAGTGTTGCTCTCCTTTGGTGCCACATTGAAGTCTCACCCTATGTTGTGCTGCTCCAGCTTCCAGAGTGCATTTTGAGCTGACATATGTCAAATCTCATAGAGCAAAGAAAGGCTACACAATGTGCTGTCCTTTCATCGGCACGTCCAGTTTATTCCACAGCCCAGCCTTTTCGCCCATAACCCTGCAAATTAGTCCACCAATACACGTCCAATTGTCTTCTGACTGACCGTATGAAATCTACATTCTCGACCCTAATACCCCTTTGTGTGGAGACACAGTCTCAATTTCCCCTGTAATTATTTTGCTGATTATTTTATATTTGTGACTCTGGTCAATGATATATCAAAACTCTTTATTCTAGAATCCAGAACTAAGGGGAACTATTTTAATATGAGGCTGCTTTAAAGAATGCACAGCAGCAATACCTTTCCAGGTCAGGATGGTGAGTGGTTGGTGATGATTTATGATGTATTGGTCTTCCTGTGTGTCTGCTCCATTAGAACTCCCCTTAACCCTCTTTGCTGAGACACCGGTTCCCTCTTGCTGCTGCACAGCCACCTATGGGTCTTAGTCTCAGGATAAGTGATCAGTTGTTTATGGTTGAGAAGAGATGCCTTCACTTAGAGGATGGTAAATCTTTGGTATTCGCTACCTAAAAGGGTTGTGTTGAATTGAATATGTTCAAGATTGAATCGCTTAGTTATTTGAGGGATTCTGGTGTATGGGGAAATGTGGCAGGTTAGAGCTGACCAACATGATCTACTTGAATAGTGGAGATGATTTGAGGGTCAAATGGTTGACTCCAGCTCTGTTTCATAGATTCCTTGATCTGAAGAAAGGAATCTCATCTCAGAGCTTCCAAAATCCAAAGCCCTTCCTGCCCCACCTTTGGTGTCAAGGGTCAAGGGTCAAGAGTGTGGTGCTGGAAAAGCACAGCAGGTCAGGCAGCATCCGGGGAGCAGGAGAATCGGCGTTTCGGGCATAAGCCCTTCATCCTTGGTGTCAACCCTGACAGGTTTTCTGCCTGATAGCCTTCTTAAGATTGACAACCAGAACTGGTGCCACCTTCCAGCTGAAGCCTAACTCAATTCCAGATGTGATTCATTGAGTTAAAGTCCTACAGCTGCTGTGGAGGGATTTGAGCACATGGGCCCAGCTCATTAGCCTGGATTGGCAGTTGGGTTAGGATGCTGCTGTCAAGCACATTGTTCTACCTGTCACACAATGAGTAAGGTACAAGTTTAGTGCTGGTGTGATGTAGGCCACCCATCCCAAAGATCATTCCAAACAACACATCTCTTTAGATGATACTGACAGATTAGCCCCAGTTTACGAAACGCAGTGTTCAACATTAGGTGTGATTCTGTAATTAGATAACATTTGTTATACAATCCTGAGTCCATTAGGAATTATGCTGACAACTAATTTAGGATTGTCAGTCAGCTCACTTGCCTATACTGGAAGATACATACGTGGAATGTCAGGCAGCATCCAAGGAGCAGGAGAATCGACGTTTCAGGCAAAAGCCCTTCCTGATGAAGGGCTTTTGCCCAGTACGTCGATTTTCCTGCTCCTCGGATGCTGCCTGACCTGCTGTGCTTTTCCAGCACCACACTCTTGACTCTAATCTCCAGCACCTACAGTCCTCACTTTCTCCCGTAAGTAAATGGGGCCTGTTCTTTATTGCTAGAAAGAACACCTACACACACTGCAGCTGTTTCAACTCAACAAAATATTGACAGCCATTTTCTGATTCATTCCTGAGGGCAATGTCTTGACTTATCAGAGTCAACCTACTAGGTTTAAATTTAAAGAAATTTCGCAGTAATTGTCACTCATCATCTAACTGGTATGTTCTCCGAGGTAATACCACTATAATAAGAGGCCCTTTGGCTACCAGTTAGCAATCTCCTCTCATACATTATAAAATGTTGGCTTCCCTTTGTAAGGGAATTCTTGCAAAATGTCTGGTGCATACGAGACAAAAAAACGCTTCAACTTAATGTATTTTTTCAGGAATACACCGTCTGTTTTGGTGATGGATAAATGTTGAGCCAGACACCAGAGAGAATCACACAGCCCACCCCTCCCCCAACTTTGGAAATAATGCCTCAGAGTCTTTTGCCTTCACGAGGGAGTGTGAGTCAGTACTCACTGTATCTGTACAAATTTCCACTGTCTTTTCTCTTTCCCCGTAACTATTTCCATAACCCACTTTCAAACATTTATCCAATTACTTTTTAAATGTTAATATTGGCTCTGTTTCCCTCATCCTCTCGGGCAGTGTGTCCCAGATTTCTGCTCTCGTTGTTTTGTAATTATCCTAAAGCGGTGATCTCTGGTTACAGAGCAGTTCTGGGTGACAATGTTCCATGCCTCTTGTGCTCCTGTTAATTCCTCTCTGAAGATAGCACTCAAAGTGGGCCCTTATAGAGAATGGTGTTCATAAAGCAGCAATTGTTCATTGTTAGAGACTGTGACACTGGGGAAGGGGATGCATTTTATGTTCCATTTTCCAGTGCAAATAACTTACAACCAATCGAGATAATGAGAATGAGGTACAATGAAACTCTTACAGAAGATTTATTTTGTATGAAGGAAATTTTTCTGTAAACCTGAATTAATCTGAGAGACAGATCCAGAACAGTTTAAGGAAAGAAAAATGAAATTTCAAGATTGGACGTATTTACCATGCAATTAAGGATGAGAATCTGGCTTCCAGTGAAGTGATTTATAATTCCTAATCCTGACTGAATGACAGACTCAGCTGGGAGGTAATATCACAACTGCATAGCCTCTGGGTCAAGTCCCAATGCATAGTGGGTGGCACGGTGGCATAGTGGTTAGCACTGCTACCTCACAGCGCCAGAGACCCGGGTTCAATTCCCGCCTCAGGCGACTGACTGTGTGGAGTTTGCACATTCTCCCTGTGTTTGTGCGGGTTTCCTCTGGGTGCTCCGGTTTCCTCCCACAGTCCAAAGATGTGCAGGTCAGGTGAATTGATCATGCTAAATTGCCCGTAGTGTTAGGTGAAAGGGTAAATGTAGGGGAATGGGTCTGGGTGGGTTGCGCTTCGGTGTGGACTTGTTGGGCTGAAGGGCCTGTTTCCACACTGTAAGTAATCTAACCTTAACTAAACATGAGTACAAGGATAAGGCAGACACTTCACTGTAGTACTGAGGGAACGTTGCAGTGTCCGAGGCGCTGGCTTTCACATGGGGCATTAAAACAAAGCCCACTCCACTCGCTGGGTGGGGCTAGAAGCACCTGTGTCACAGTCCAGAGGATGAGCAGGAAAGTTATCTTTCTGTGCCCTGACCCAAGATTTATCCCTCAATTGAAATCTAATAAACAAGTCATTATTGAGTCGCAGCTTTTGGGATCTGACTGGTTTGTTCTAAGACATCTGGTGGCTGTGGGAGGTGCTATATGAATGCAAGTCTTTCCTTTCTTCCCAGATGGAATTCTGACATGCCTACAGTTTGAGTGAGACAGCAGGGAAATGGCTTCAGGCTGATAATGAGCATGGAGTCACTGCTCACCAGCTTGGAGATTTGGGCTCCAATCTGGCCCAATGATCAGGTGCACAGCCTTTTAAAACATTTCTAATGGGCTGTGGGTGTCACTGACAATCCTGACATCTATTGTACACCTTTATTGCCCTTGAATTGAGTGTCTCACTGGGCCATTTCAGAGTCAACCCCATTGCTGTGAGACTGGAGTCACACAGGTAAGGGCAGACTGGGTACTGACAGCCAATTTCCCTCCCTAAACGATATTAGTGAACCCGGTAGGATTTTACAACAATCAACGATTATGTCATGGTCACAGTCACAAAGACGAGCTTTCAATTCCAGGTTTTATCCAGGAATTGTAATGATGGGATTTAATCATAAGGAATTAGCCTGGCCATCTGCAATCAGCATTCCAGTGACATCCCAGCATTCCATTGTCACCTTCCAAACTAACAGGCAGCTGTCACAACCAGTTCCTGGCTATGGTTCCCGACTGGGTTACTGTCCTCGATGGGATAATCCAAATCGCTAAGCTCCTGGTGAGAGGAGATGAACTAACCTAAGGGGTAACGTTTTCATGCAGAGGGTGGTGTGTTTATGGAATGAGCTGTCAGAGGAAGTGGTGCAGGCTGGTACAATTGCAACATTTAAAAGGCATCTGGATTCGTTTCAGAATAGGAAGAGTTTAGAGGGATTTACCTTTTATTACTTAGAGGGATATGGGCCAAACGCTGACAAATGGGACTAGATTAGGTTAGGAGATCTGGTCAGCATGGATGAGTTGAACCGAAGGGTCTGTTTCTGTGCTGTACAGCTCTATGACTCTATAACTCTACAAATCCCTTTCTCCATTCACACACACACCCCCCCAGATTGGCTGCAGCGAGGTTACTCTATCAAGATTGCCCTCCAGTTTTTTGTTCTTGGCGTGCATGTAGATGGTGTACAGGAAACCACCAACTGATCCGACCAAACACACTGATCAGAACTTTGGATCCAGTCCTTCAGAGCTCCCTACGCGCCCTCATCCCACGTATTTCTCGTGTAGGCGACTTCTACTGCCTTCCAAAGGTACACAAAGCCAACACACCGGGACGTCCCATCGTGTCGGG
>NC_057741.1:39226154-39228932 GCF_004010195.1 Chiloscyllium plagiosum
TCACCATTGTTAACAGCTAACCCGAGAATGCAACTTTTGAAAAAAAGGGTTTTGTGATTTACACATGAAAGAAGTGAAACTATCACTGTATTCTAACAGATGAAAGGCTTAACAGACAATCAACTTTTCAATGTATAATTTCAGTTACATCACACTGCAAATTTTTGCTATAAATTCTGTGTTACGATCGAGCCCTCCACAACCACCTGATGAAGGAGCGGTGCTCCGAAAGCTAGTGTGCTTCCAATTAAACCTGTTGGACTATAACCTGGTGTTGTGTGATTTTTAACTTTGTAAACCTGGGAGAGAGAGTGAATAAAGAGTGACTTGATGATGGGATACTGGTCTCTGTGGAGTTATCACACCTTGCTTCACATAGGGCTCTGCCAGACACCCACTGAATTCACAAGTTTCCGCTGTAGCAGTCACTTTTAAAGCACATGCTTTGGAACTAAAATATGCCCACAAATACTTGAGGGTTCGGATCTATCGTCCTGACAGCCCTGCTCCTCCACTGTGGGCAGAAGTTGCACATTTTTGACAAGAATTCTAACTTGCCTTTATGCAGCCCCTCCAATGTTCATAAGGGAATGTTGCCAGAAAACATGTAAGTTGCTGTTGTTAAAACCAAAGCAAAACACTGGAATCTGGGAATCTGAAATGGGAACAGAACGTGTTGGAGATCCTCCTCAGATCTGACAACTTCTGTGGGGACCGAAAGAGGCTCATTTAGGGTTGAGGACCTTTCTCCAGAAGCGTACTGAACACATTAGGGAACACATTAGAGAAAGTACAGAGTCAGGGAAAAGGAGTCAGAGTGGGAACAAGGAACACAAGAGAGGCTCTGAGATAGGGTGGGATTCAAAAGGAGTGATGGTGCGAGGATAAATAAAATGATAATGGGGCAAGTGAAGGAATAAATGTGTAAACTGAGAAAAGCAAATTATCAAAGGATGAATAATATTTCATTTGTCAAAGAGGGAAAACCCTCCTGCTTCCTTCCCCAGTGAATTTTTATGTGTAATTTTGTCTTTACTCCTTCCTTATGGAGACTGACTTAAAAAGAGACAATTTAATTCCCCCCTTTCCATTAAAGCTAAGTAACCCATCAGTGAGTGAGAGGCAGGGATGGGACCATACTAACGGCTACATTAACCTGAGAATGAAGCTGAGACATCCTGCTCCACCTTCCAACCCTGATGGGAGCATTAACCTGTGTTTTTACTTCTCACAGTGAAGCACTATTCTCTTGATATTTGAGCCCCAATGGTCCTTTCTTGCCCAAGTCCTTTCTCTTCTGCAGTTTTGTTCTCTCCTGTGGGCCCTGGGGTTTGTAGGACCTGACACATGGGGCCTCCCACTGCCTTGCGAAGCAACAATTCTATCCATCTATAACACGACAGTGAACTCAAAAAGCAAACACAAAACCTATTGAAAACAGGAGAGCTCTATAATTAAAAGTTGACCAATTTGTGGAAGGCTTCATGACTGTGATGTCTTTTGTTAATGTCCCTTTAACCTCAGGGAGAACAGTCTCGATCAGTGCAGTATCATTCTGGTCAATTGTTGCTGAAGTATCTCTGCTCCTGGGCCTATATAGTCCATTGCATCCTGTTTCTCCACACTAACTGCAATCCCCTTCAGAATGTAAAAGCAGAAAAACGATAAAGACACACAGTGTATATGTTATTCTCTGGAGGTGGGGGTCAGGGGGAAGCACTGGGGCAAGTTGACCCTCGAGAAAATCTCAGCTCCTTCTTCTTGTTTTGCTGATTGGGAACTGGGTGAGAAGGTTCATGGGAAGCTCTTTCCATTCGCCAACAGTTAAAGCCCTAAAATATTCAACTCACTGACACTTAAAATTCTCAACTCACCAGCTTCCTGAACATTGGCCTCCCCAGAGCATGGGAAAGTTGGCGGGTTTTGTACCTATCCTGTGAAGGTGGTAGAGTGTGATAATGGCTATTAGAAAGCAACACAGACTGCATTGAGATGAAGGCAATGGCTTTTGAAATGAAATCTGAATCGTGTTGGGGGCAAACACACACGCTGTAAGGGCCACTCAGTCACTCAGATCTACGCTGGAGGTTTCCTAGTTGAGAATATTCAAGTTGGAGATCCAAGATTTTTGCACATTGACAGAGTCAAGGGATATGGGAATGGGGCTGGAAATTGGTTTTGGGAATGTCCTCAATGATTATGCTGACTGTTGGAGGCTAGTATTGAAAGGCAGAAGAGCCTCCCACCGATCCAAACTCTTACATTTGCACAAGCAGCTATCCAACCCAATCTGACACTCCCCAATCTGACACTCGCCAATCTGACACTCCCCAATCCAACACTCCCCAATCTGACACTCCCCATTCTGACACTCCCCAATCCAACACTCCCCAATCTGACACTCCCCATTCTGACACTCCCCAATCCAACACTCCCCAATCTGACACTCCCCATTCTGACACTCCCCAATCCAACACTCCCCAATCTGACACTCCCCATTCTGACACTCCCCAATCCAACACTCCCCAATCTGACACTCCCCATTCTGACACTCCCCAATCCAACACTCCCCAATCTGACACTCCCCATTCTGACACTCCCCAATCCAACACTCCCCAATCTGACACTCCCCATTCTGACACTCCCCAATCCAACACTCCCCAATCTGACACTCCCCATTCTGACACTCCCCAATCCAACACTCCCCAATCTGACACTCCCCATTCTGACACTCCCCAATCCAACACTCCCCAATCCGACACTCCCCAATTATGATAC
>NC_057741.1:39232216-39234845 GCF_004010195.1 Chiloscyllium plagiosum
CTGACACAGGGCAATCCGACACTCCTCTATCTGACACTCCACAATCCGACACTCCACAATCCGACACTCCCCAATCTGACACTCCCCAATCCGACACACCCCAATCCAACACTCCCCAATCCAACAGTCCCCAATCCGACACTCCCCAATCCAACACTCCCCAATCTGACACTCCCCAATCCGACACTCCCCAATCCAACACTCCCCAATCTGACACTCCCCAATCTGACACTCCTCAATCTGACACTCCCCAATGTGACTCTCCCCAATGTGACTCTCCGCAATGTGACTCTCCCCAATGTGACTCTCCCCACTTGCCTGGGTAGGTGCTGCTCCAACAACATTCAAGAAGCTTGACACCATTCAGAACAAAGCAGCCTCCCCCTTGACTGGCCCCACATCCAGAAACATCCACTCCCTCCACCACCGACGCTCAGTCACAGCAGTGTGTACTATCTGCAGGATGCACGTCTGAAATTTACCAAAGATCCTCAGACAGCACCTTCCAAACCCACAACTGCTTCCATCTAGAAGGGCAAGGGCAGCAGATAGACACGAACACCATCCTGTGCAAGTTCCCCTCTGAGCCCCTCACCATCCTGACTTAGAAATATATTGATATTCCTTCAGACTCATTGGGTCAGAGTCCTGGAATCCCCTCGCTAAGGGCAGTGTGGGTCTACCCTATAGCACATGGATTGCAGTGGGTCAAGAAGACTAGTTCCACCTTTGCTAGGGGAGATAGAAATGGGCACCTAATGCTGGTCTTGTCAATGATGCTATTTCACAGGATTAATTCTCTTAAAATAAGAGATAATTATTCATGTAGAAATAAGGTTTATGTTGATGAAGAAAGCCCAGGAGATTGGTTGTAAGGTATGGTGCTCATTTGGAAAGCCAGTGTGCACACTATGGGCCGAATGGCCTCCTCCTATGCTGTACCAGTCTCTGATTCTTTAAGAACAGAGGATTTCTCCAGATCCTAGTCAACGTTTACCCCTCAACCCACCTCTCTACAAACAGATTATCTGATCATTATCACATTGTTTTCTATGGGCTCTTGCTGTGCTCAAAATGGATTCTATGTCCCCTGACCGTACAACAGTGACTATACTTTGAATGTATTTCATTGGCTGTAAAGTGTTTTGACGTGTCCTATGAGTGTGAAGGGTGTTATACAAATGCATTTTTTTTCACCCTTTTTGTATTTTGCTTCTCCAAGTGCAAGGCTTGGCAAAGAGACCTTGAAACCTTTACGTTCTGACAGAGTAACCTTTCGGCTGATTAGAAGCTCATCAGGACAAACGTCAGAGAAAACATTAATCCTTTATGTCCAACTTCGACAAATGACTTAACAGGTGCCCTCTTGTGTTTGTTACAGATATAACATCAACAGGGGAGAGAAACGCCATCGGAATCCTTTCGAATGTAAGAAGAATATCAGAGAAAATTATGACAGGTTTTGAGCGGAGAGGTGACAATTATTGCAGCTTTGACTCTTGAAAATGGACTAATATCAATGAGAGAAAGACTTGCATTCACATAGCACCTTATACAAGCTCAGCCCATTCCAAAGGCCTTTGTAACCACAATCAGCAGTGACCAGGTCATCGGTCGGGCTCATTTTGGTTGAGATAAGTATTAGTTTTAGGCTGAGCGGCGAGATATTTCCTGCTCTTTACTGGGCGATCTATTCAAAGACTGGTTGTAAAGATTTCTCTGTAAGCCTTTGGTTGCCCTTTATAATTCTGAACGCCTCGATCAAATCTCCCCAGACCCTCTTTGCTCTGAAGAGACATGTCTCTAGTCTGAAGCCCTCATCCTTTGGACCATTTCAATGAACGTTCTCTCAATTTCTCCAAAACTTTGACATTTTCCCCAAACATGCAGCTGGTTTGGGAAAGATTTTTAAAAAAAAGTTTAACACAACTTCACTCAAACAATGGCTAGACTGTCAGTAGGTGGGTCACTACCTGTGTTTATTCATTAAATCATGGCAGAGTCTGGGGGAGGGATCTAAGACCATGGTTGTTTACAGATGATGTAAACAATCTGAATATTGTAATATTTCCAAATTTGTTGATGATCTGTTGCTGAACAAAGAGATCTTGGGGTATAGGTTCATTGTTCCTTGAAAGTGGAGTCACAGGTAGATAGGATAGTGAAGAAGGTGTTTGGTATGCTTTCCTTTATTGGTCAGAGTATTGAGTACAGGAGTTGGGAGGTCATGTTGCAGCTGTACAGGATGTTGGTTAGGCCACTTTTGGAGTACAGGGTGATCTGTTACAATTTGTGTTTTGTTAACGCGATCGACAAATTGGGGATACTGTTTCTAAAGTGCAAAATTTTAAAATGTGTGTTGGCTGTAACGTGATTACATCGCCAACACTTTAAACGCTGTTTCTAAAGTGCAATCTTTCAATAAAACGGGGTTGTACAAGAACGCATCCATCATGTTATCAAAGAGCTACAGGTACTGCATTCCGTTCTGGTCTCCTTCCTTCAGGTTGTGAAACTTGAAAGGGTTCAGAAAAGATTTACAAGAATGTTGCCAGGGTTGGAGAGTTTGAGCTATAGGAAGAGGCTGAACAGGCTGGGGCTGTTTTCCCTGGAGTGTCAGAGGCTGAGG
>NC_057741.1:39234872-39255027 GCF_004010195.1 Chiloscyllium plagiosum
TTTGGATGGGTATATGAATAGGAAGGGTTTGGAGGGATATGGGCCGGGTGCTGGCAGGCAGGACTCGATGGGGTTGGGATATCTGGTCAGCATGAACGGGTTGGACCGAAGGGTCTGTTTTTGTGCTGTACGTCTCTATGCCTCTATGAATTGAAGTTGGATGAGAAGGTAAATCGTGCGGATGGTGCGAGAAGCCTTCAACAGGATGTGAACGAGCAATGGGAATGAGCTCAAACATGTCCGATGGAATGGAATGTGAATAGATGCAAAGTTATTCACACTGGTGGAGAAAACAGAAAGACAGGATATTTCTTAATTGCTGAGATTTCTAAAGGAATCTAGGTGTTCTTGTCCACAAGTGTCTGAAAGCAAGCGTGTAGCTGCAACAAGGAATTGGAAGGACAAGCACTAATTGGCTTCCATTTCCAGGGGATTTGAGTACAGGAGTAACAATGTTTTGCTGAAGTTCTGTCAGGCTTTGGTGAGACTGCAGCTGCAATGTTACATACACTTTTGGGCTCCTTCTGTAATGGAGGATGCACTCACCACAGATGGAGGCCAGCAGGGATTCTCCAGATTAATCCTTGCAACTGCAGGCCTGTCCTATGAGGAGACTCAGTCTGTATTCGATGGAGTTTCAAAGAATGTGAGGTGATTGTTTTGAAGCTTACAAAATTCTTACAGGATGTGGATCATAGAATCCCTACAGTGTGGAAGCAGGCTATTCAGCCCATCAAGTCCTTGATGAGCATCCCACCCAGACCCACCTCCTTGTCACCCTGCATTCCCCATAGCTAACCCACCCAGCCTGCACGTACAGGGTAATTCAGCATGACACTCTAACCTGCCCATCATTGGATTGTGGGAGGAAACAGGAGCACCCAGAGAAAACCCACGCAGACACGGGGAGAATGTGCAAACTCCACACAGGCAGTTGCCCGAGCGTGGAATCAACCCTGGGTCCCTGGCGCTGTGAGGCAGCAGTGCTAACCACTGAACCACCTATGGGATGGTGCGTCTAGGACCAGGGAAAATAATCTCAGGGGTAGGCCCTTTAAGCTGGAGATGATGATGATTTCCTTCACTCAGAGGGTGGTGAATTTTCTAGCCCAGAGAAGTGTGGAAGCTCAGACATTGAGCAGCTTCAAGGCTGACATCGCTAAGTTTCTGGGGACTAATGACATGGAGGGATACGGAGACAGTGTGGGGAAAATATGGCTGTAGGGATGATCAGCTTTGGTCTGAATGGTGGGATGTGCTAAATGGACTGAGTGGCTACTCCTGTTCCTGAGTACCGGCCTCCATGCCCTTTTAAAATGATAACTTAACAAAGTGAACTCACATTTAAACAACACTTTTATGTTGTAAAAGGTCAAAAGGCACTTCACAGAGGTGTGTCCTGGCCAATATTCATTCCTTAAGCAGCATCACTGAACACTTGTTTGCTGTGTAAAAGCTGGTTAATGTATTTACTACAATACAACAATGACTACAGTTCAGAAATACCTCCTCCCTATCTGGAAAAATGACCCTGAGCTTCCAGTTGCCTGCCACCTCAACACACCACTGTGTTCCCATGTCAACGTCTCTGTCTCAGGCCTTCTGCAGTGTCCCAGTGAGGCTCGGTGTAAGCTGGAGGAGAAGCTCCTCACTTTCTGCCTGGAGCCCTTAATAGGCCTCAGAACTCAACATTCAGTTTAACAAATTTAGAACATGACACATTCCTTCACGTTCATTACCTGGGGCCTGTACTCCCTGCTCAGCCAACACATCTTTAACCAGTTTCCAGTTGCCATACCACATGACGTTTCTCTCCCTCTCACCTTATTGTCAATAATCCCTGTGTTTGCCTCTCTAATTTCTGTCTCTCTCTCAGCATCTTTTCCATTTATTCTATTCACTCCTTCCTTAACCATACCCCTCTAACCCAAAAGCTGCTATTACTTCTAAAGAAGGATCACTGGACTCAAAACGGAGGAGACAGTGAGGCCTGCAGATGCTGGAGATTGAGAAAGTGGTGCTGGAAAAGCACAATAGGTCAGGCAGCATCCGAGGAGCAGGAGAGTCGACGTTTCGGGCCGGAGCCCTTCATCAGGAAATCCTGCTCCTCGGGTGCTGCCTGACCTGTTGTGCTTTTCCAGCAACACGCTCTCGACACTGGACTCAAAACATTAACTCTGTTGCTCTGTCTATAGATGCTGCCAGACTTGCTGAGTTTCTCCAGCAGTTTCTGTTCTCGTTTCAGAAGAGCCTTGGAACTGGGGTGAGGTGGGGGAAAGGGGAAATGAGGAAACCGGTGAAGTCCACATTGATGCCCTGGGGTTGAAGTGTTCCGAGGCGGAAGATGAGGCGTTCACCTATTCTGTCATTAGGGAGAACCAAACGATGGGGGTTTAACCTGAGGGTCACCGTGCCTCAGGGAGAGGTTGAGAAGGTGCATCCTTCATGGTAACCTCAGCTGGTGCAGGAATTGAACCCACACTGTTGGTATCACTCTGTTTGCAAACCAGTTTACCAAGCTGAAGCAACCCTCCCATTGTTGGCTCTGAAGCACTTTGTGATGTGTGGTGATCTTGAGCGACATGACTGAAAACCTTTAAAAGATGAAATTGTGATGGATGGCTCATAGTGTTACCTGAGGGAGCGTCACCTGTTAATGATCTTTGTACTACGCTGCCAGGAAATGTGCTAAAGAAATTCCTTGCTCACCTTGAACCAGTATGAAACAATTCCTTTGGTCAACTAATCGTTTAGTTTGGGAGGTGCCCAAGAAACGAATTCCACTGATGAGCCAGCCTGCTGTGAAGCAGGCAGTCAAGTATAGGCGACTGCAGAAATCGCTGCAAGTCACAGGAAGCTCTTTGTTATTTTAATGAAAATTCCTCTGTGCTGCGTAACCACAGATGCTGAGCTTTGAAGTGAATGTCAGGTTATTTCACCTCAGGCTCTGGACTGGGGGCATGTGGTAGTGTACTTCCATAGGCTCTGACGTTGTCCTCTCCTGACAGATCTATAAATACGAGCGCAGCAGCAAGTAACAACACAACAGAGAGACAGACGGTATGCTCCTGAGTGAAAGTGAGGTGAGAATGAGAATGGCGTCTGTCACTGGACGATCTTTCATCACACTGAGTGGTAAGGCACAGTTCATATTGCACTTGCGTGGATTTCTCTTTATCTGAACAACTTTTTAATCCTTCAGTCACCTCCAGAGGTATGCTGCAATATGGGAATTATCATTTCTCTAACCCACAAGGGAGAATTTGAGAGGGCTCAGAGCTGTGGAGTACATGTCATTCTCATCTTCACACAACAGAATGAGGGGAGTTCATAGGAACAAGTTTGTGTGTGTGTGTGCCTGTGTGCCTGTGCCTGTGTGCCTGTGCCTGTGTCTGTGTGTGCATGTGTGAGTGTGTGTCTGTGTGTGTGTCTTTGTGTGTGCGAGAATGTGTGCATGTGTGTGTATGTCTGTGTGCATGAGAGTATATGTGTCTGTGTGTGTATGAAAATGATTGTGTGTTTGAGTGTGTGTGTGTGCATCTGTTGGTGTGTATGAATGAGTGTGAGAGTGGGCTGGTGTGAGTGAGTGTGTTACTGAGTGAGCATTTGAGTGTGAGTATGTGTATATGAGTATGTGTGTGTGTATTGTTGAGTGAGAGAGAGTGTTTGTGCGTGTCTGTGTGTGCGAGAGGCAGTGTGTGTTTGTGCATGTGTATCTGTTTGTGTGTGAGAAAGAGAGTGTGTCTGTGTGTGTGTATGGGTCTGTGTATCTGTGTGTGTGAGAAAGAGAGTGTGTGTGTGTATTCAGAAATGTGATCCGAGGTTCCTGAGCCAGTCAGAGTGAATGAAAGTCATTTTGGGGTGTTCCTGAGATGTGATACTTCAGTGAATGTGGAGAGACTGGAGAACCTGGGATTGTTGTCCCGGGAGCAGAGCTGGTTAAAGGGAGATTTTAAGAGAGATGTTCAGAATCATGAAGGATTTTATTGGAACAAATAAGAGAGAGCAGTTTTCTCTGATCAGAGGTCAGAAAATGGGGAGAAGTAAATTGAAGACATTGGAGAAAAGAATCAGACAAAAGATAAGAACAATATTTTAACAGATCAGTTATTGTGATCTGGAATGTGCTGCCAGAACTGTTGGTGGATGCAGATTAAATAATGAATTTTAGAAATGGGGATGTAGAGCAAGATTTATGAAGGAGAGGTTTGTAGGGTTAGGGAGAGAGAACAAGAAAGTGGGACCAATTGACCAGTCGAATTACAGAGAGCCAGTATAGGACTGATGGGCTGAATAGTTTTCTTTGGTGAAAAATTCTCGACAGAGTCAATTTCATTCTTCAGTGGGAGGATCTACACATTCCATTCACAGGTAGTTCAGAATAATTCAGCTCGTTAGTTATTTATTTAAATACAGTAGGAACAAGTGATGCCAGAGTGAATGTCTACAGTAAAGAATGTCACTCAATGTTGCTGCTGAATATGAGGAAAGTTAGGGTGGCCTCAAGGATCTTTAGACATGGTGGTAATGTCCTTACCTCTGGACAAGGATGCGTGAGTTCACATCCCACTGCATGGAGCATTTATCATAAGATGTTTGAACAGCTTAATTAAAAGAAAATTATCTTTGGGTAAATCACATAGGAGGTAGGGTCAATGCTGAGGGAGTGTCGCACTGTCGGAGAGTCAGTGCTGAGGGAGCGCCGCACTGTCAGAGGGTCAATGCTGAGGGAGTGTCGCACTGTCAGAGGGTCAATGCTGAGGGAGTGTCGCACTGTCAGAGGGTCAGTGCTGAGGGAGTGTCGCACTGTCAGAGGGTCAGTGCTGAGGGAGTGTCGCAGTGTCAGAGGATCAGTGCTGAGGGAGTGCTGCACTGTCAGAGGGTCAGTGCTGAGGGAGTGTCGCACTGTCAGAGGGTCAGTGCTGAGGGAGAGCCGCACTGTCGGAGGGTCAGTGCTGAGGGAATGCCACACTGTCAGAGAGTCACTGCTGAGGGAGTGCCGCACTACCGGAGGGTCAGTGCTGAGGGAGTGCCGCACTGTCAGAGGGTCAGTGCTGAGGGAGTGCCACACTGTCGGGTGGTCAGTGCTGAGGGAACGCCACACTGTCAGAGGGTCAGTGCTGAGGGAGTGTAGGGTCAGTGCTGAGGGAGTGTCGCACTGTCAGAGGGTCACTGCTGAGGGAGTGCTGTACTTTCAGAGGGGTCAAGCAGCTGCTACCAGTGGTTGGGCAAAGGAGGTGAAGACCAGTGTGAGAGATCAGAATTTGAGAAACTATCTTAGTCAGTATTTCAGAATTATGTCGACTGTACAGGTGGAAACAGGCCATTCAGCCCAACTCAGCCAGGCTGTGTTTACACTCCATATCTGCCTCCTCCAGCTTGTCTTTATGTCACCCTGTCAACGTTTATTCCTTCCCCTCACACTTCTCCATAAAGGTATCTGTCATAATCAGCTCAACCACTCCCTAGAGCAGTACATTTCAAACTCTCACCACTCTCTGGGTGAAGAACCCTTTCCTGAATTGTTTGCATATTTTATAGTTTTGGCAGCAGTTCTGAGGGAGGGTACGGAGATGTGGAGAGAGTAGAACACAAGGCTGAGAATTTTAAGCGCAGTGTTTTGTCAGGGTGGGAGAGACAGTGTATCGGTGAGCAGTGAGCACGGTGTCTGGATGGGGCTCATTGTGACGATGGATATTAGCAGCAGAGTTCAGAGAATGGAGAATGTCCCAAAGAGAATTGGAGTCGACCGTTCATGTACCACCTACAAACAACCCAGCATAGTCTGTCGCTCATTCCATTTTGATTCTATTCATTTTTCATTCTGTTCCCAGTAATTTTTGCTGCGGCTGTTGCACCGAGTGAATTGACTGAAGTGCCCTTCACTGAATCCCTCCACACCCCTGGTGTGTCTGAAAATACATCAGCTACGCTGGAGCCTATCACAGGAGAGCACAGAGGTAAGCTACAATCATCTTCCAGCCTGAATACACTGGCTTTGTTTTGGTGGCAAGAGTCTTGTCTTCAATCATTTAAAAATCAATAACTTTTCCATTCTACAGATACAATTGTAGTTCTTTGATAAGCTGTATTATGAAGGTATATCCTCACTAGTTATAGTGAGGATACAGACATTCTAGTTTTAAATACAGAATCACCTTTCATTAATTGTAGATTAATCCCAGCACCATCCACAGACTTACTAACCAGATCCAGCTATTGCTGACACTCACATTGACAATAATTTTATTTCTATGATATGAGGAAGACAGTGTGTTGGTGCCACACTGAGTGACTGAGTTAGGCTGCGATGTGAGGGGCTTAGCCCACAAAGGAGTACAGGAAGCTTTCTCTCCATTGTACAGAGGTGCCTGAGAGACACCAGTCTGCAGGAGTGCAGTGAGATAAGGAGGGAGGTGTGTCCTCTGTAAATTTCCACAGCCAGGGCAGAGTTTGAAACCACACTATAAATCAGACAGTTCAGAAGAGTGCCTTCAGCCCATTGAGTCTGTGCTGGCAAACTACACTAAATCTACTCTTTCCAGCACGTGGCCCATAGCCTTGAATGTTGTGTGCTCATCCATATACTTGTTAAAGGTTGTGAGGTTTCCCGCCTCAACTACTCTCCCAGGCAGTGCATCCCAGACCCCTGCCACCCACAGGGAGAAAGAAAAATTCCGCAACTCGCTCCAAGCCTCAGCAGGTCATAGATTCAAATCCCACTTCAGGCACTTCAATATGAAATCCATTGTGACACTCCCAGCGTGAGAGTCTTTCAGATGTGATATGACTGAAACTCCATTTACTCTCCCAGGTAAATGTGGAAGGTGCCATTGCACCATTTCAAAGATGAGTAGGAGAGCTCTCTCTAAAGTCCTGGGCTAACATCACTGAATACTGCAGAAAAAGATGAAAATACTCAGCAAGTCTGACAGCGTCTGTACTGAGAAAAACAGAGTTAATGCTCAAGGTCAAAGGCCTCTGTCAGGCTTACTGAGCACTATTTTTTACAAAAACGGGATATCTGGTCATGATCATGTTGTGGGATCTTGCTGTGCACAGACTGATGGCGGTAATTCCTAGTGCTTTGCAATTGTTCTAAGATTGTGAAAAGACAGGATGGATAAAAATAAACTGTTCCCACTGGTTGGGGATTAGGGCCATACCACTCAGGAGAGGTGTTAGAAAGCACTGCTACACACAAGGGAACTCTCTTCCAAAAACAGCAGTGGATGCTGAACCAGTTGTTAATTTTAAATCAAGTTTTGTTGAGTATGTGTATTGGGGATATGGATGAAAGGCAGGTATATGCAGTTAGGTCGCAGATCAACCATAAATAGTGGGAGAGAATCGATGGGCTGAATGGAAGTGTGATATTAATGCAAACCTTTCTTTTCCTTTTGTAAAAGTATGAACAATTCCATCCAACGTTTTGATAACACAAGGTGTCACAGGACCAGCCTGTGTAGCGTTAGTGTGGATAGCTTTGCCATGTCAGCTCAGGACTTGTAAAGACCAGCAGAGG
Organism: Chiloscyllium plagiosum; assembly: GCF_004010195.1. Taxonomy (NCBI): domain Eukaryota; kingdom Metazoa; phylum Chordata; class Chondrichthyes; order Orectolobiformes; family Hemiscylliidae; genus Chiloscyllium; species Chiloscyllium plagiosum. Next base: position 39,242,398 of record NC_057741.1, read on the forward strand.
AAGTGCTGGACTCACAGGACAATACTTTTGGTCAATGGGTAAAATGATCAGAGTGACAGTTTGCAGTAAAGTGATCACCCCCTCCCCCCTTCAGGGATGTAGGTGTCATTGACAAGACTGACATAGATTGACCATCCCTAACTGTTCCTGATCTGGGTGCCTTGCTCAGCTATTTCCGAGGGCAGGTTAGGAGACAGCCACATTGCTGTGGGTCTGTACGCCAGACCAGGTAAGGACTGTCTGTGTGGAGTTTGCACATTTTCCCCATGTCTGTGTGGGTTTCCTCTGGGTGCTCCAGTTTGCTCCCACAGTCCAGAGGTGTGTAGGTTAGGTGAATTGGCCCTGGGGAATGCAGGGCTGCAGGGATAGAGAAGGGGTGTGGGTATGAATGGGATGGTCTTCAGAAGGTCGGTGTGGACCTGATGGGCTGAATGGCCTGCTTCCATACTGCAGGGGTTCTATGATTTAATCTATTGTCACATTAATAAATTGTAAACTCCACTCGCTACCATCCTGGGATTTGAACTCTTGGCCACAGAACCAACCTGTGGATTAGTAGATCTAGTGACATTACCACAACACGGTGAGTTTTGTGGCTTGTCTTTATCCAGAGAGCGGTGAGAATCTGGAACTCTTCAAAGTGAAGAATAGCAATGCATTTCAGGCAAAGCTGGATGAACACATGAGGGAGAAAGAAACCAAGGGTCATAGTGATTGGGTGGAATGAGGTCATGTGGGAGTAGACTCATGTGCATTAAATAGTATCAGCCAGAGGGGCCAAATGGCCTGCTTGGCAAGTGCTATATGAACAAAGCACTCATTAGAGATCAGAGTTGTCCATTAGAATTGTTAGGAAGCGTTTAGGGGTCTGGAGCCACTTCCACCTTGAACTGAACTTATCGGTGAGCACAACATCACTGTAACAGGTAGCTGATTTGATCTTTTGCATACTAACATTAGTCTGAACAGAATCCTGGAGTCTATGTGCTGATAATGTGATGTGGGAAAGCACCATTGGCTGACTAAGATATTTATAGAAACGTTGGATGTTAATTGCATTCATTGATGATGAGCAGTTCCCACAATAACAGCAACAACTTGCTTTTCAAAACTGCCCAGAGAGTAGCTGAAGATACCCAACAGTAATCCAGTACAACACCGAATGGTGTAAGGAGACAGGGGATCACATACTTGGTCATAGAGTCAGAGAGCCACTGAGCACAGAAACAGACCCTTCAGTCCTACCAGTCCATGCCAACCCTAATCCCAAACTAAAGTAGTCCCACCTGCCTGCCTTGTCCCTCCAAACATATCCCTTCTATTCATGTTAAGGTCAGGTTTAAGGAGCATCTTAAATGGAGAGGCATAGAAAGTCATAGATGTTTAGGCAGGGAATTAGATTACTTACATTGTGGAAACAGGCCCTTCGGCCCAACAAGTCCACACCGACCCACTGAAGTGGGCCCACCCAGACCCAATCCCCTACATTTTACCCTTGCACCTAACACTACGGGCAATTTAGCATGGCCAATTCACCTAACCTGCACATCTTTGGACTGTGGGAGGAAACCGGAGCACCCGGAGGAAACCCACGCAGACACGGGGAGAACGTGCAAACTCCACACAGTCAGTCACCTGAGGCAGGAATTGAACCCGGGTCTCTGGTGCTGTGAGGCAGCAGTGCTAACCACTGCCACCGTGCCACCCACATCTTGATCTTAGCTCCCAGGCAGCTGGAAGTAAGGCAGTCAATGGTGAGGCAATGGAAATTGTGAATGTTCATCAAAGGAGTGTCAAAATCTCAGGGGATAAGGTCGTGTGAGGTTAGAGAGAGATAGAGAGGGATAAGGAATAGAACAGGAATATTGGAGTAGACCATTCAGTCTGTCAAGCCTATACCACCATCCAAATCAATTATAGCTTCAAATGCCTTTTACCCACCCCATCCCCAGAACACCATACATGATTGGGTAATCAGAAATCTATCAATCTCTCCTCTAAACATCCTCATTGTGTGAGCTTCCACAACTCCCTGTAAAAGGGTGAATTTGAAAGGTAGGAGAAAGTGAGGACTGGAGATGCTGGAGATTAGAGTCGAGAGTATGTCGCTGGAAAAGCACAGCAGGTCAGGCAACATCCGAGGAGCAGGAGAATCAACATTTCGGGCATTAGCCCTTCATCAGGAATCTGAAAGGTGTCAACTGTCTGAATCTGAGATCAAGGAGCTGGTCGTTCAATGTTAAAATATATTTAGCCATGAATTTCATGTCCTTGACGATTATAACCTTTTACTGTTTGACAGGGTCGTCTTCATTGTACAGCCCAGGCTTCAGTACCTCCTGACCATTCTCATAACGCACCAGTGTAGTGATTATCGGGGAATATGTAGGGATGTAGAGGAGAGGTTACTGACTGGTGGGGTAGTATTGAAGACTGAGTGGCTGTGCTGCTTGTGTGATAAGACATGATGTATCAGCAGAGAAATTTGAGCATGCAAAATATATTTAACCTACCACACAATGTTTCTTAAAGAGCAGCACGGGGATGTGTCCCATCTCCAAAATGCAGCCACTCACTGTGGCTCCTTCAACACCACACAGACTCCAATGGATTAAGAAAACAGCTCATTGATTGTCTTCTCAAGGGTAATTAAGGATGGTCAACAAAAGTGTGAAGGTAAAGGATAATGCTTGTTGGCACAGAGTCCCTGGTTTGCCGCTGAGAGATTGTCCCGAGCTCAAGGATCTGCTAAAAGAACAGAGAAGATGCTGGCGATTCTAAAGTGCTGATCACAGACTCAGGATGTCCCTGAGTAAAGCCAATAGGACAGCCTGGCTGATGAAGGGCTTATACTTGAAATGTCGACTCTCCTGCTCCTCGGATGCTGCTTAACCTGCTGTGCTTTTCCAGCACCACATTCTTCGACGCTGACTCTCCAGCGTCTGCAGTCTTCCCTTTCTCCCAGGACAGCCTGGCTGTGCAGTCATGCAGAAAATTGCAACTGCTCTTTTGTGCACAGCAGGATCCCACAAAGGGCAATGTGATAATGATGAGGAAATCTGTCTTCATTGATGAAGGTTGAATATTGGACATGACACTAAGGGAGAGCTTTGAAACAGTGCCATGGGATCTGAGATGGTAAATGGGCCTTGGTTTCATTTTCGACAGAGCAGCTGTCCTTTAGTGTCGCACTGGAAGTGTCAGTCCCTAATTTATGATCAAGAATGAGTATTTATTTTTCTTCTTGCTTTTTTTTAGTCTGTACTGCTCAGAGTCCGGGTAAGGGCATTTGAAATAGATTCAATGGGAGCTTTCTAAAGTAATTGAGATAATTATCCGAAAAGGAAAACAATACCAGGGTGTGGACAAAGAAAGAAGGGTGAGGAAGGCATTCGGTATGCTTGCCTTTATCGGTCAGAGTACTGAGTACAGGAGTTGGGAGGTCATGTTGCGGCTGTACAGGACATTGGTTAGGCCACTTTTGGAATATTGCGTGCAGTTCTGGTCCCCTTCCTATCGTAACGATGTTGTGAAACTTGAAAGTGTTCAGAAAAGATTTACAAGGATGTTGCTGGGGTTGGAGGATTTGAGCTGCAGGGAGAGGCTGAATAGCTGGGGCTGTTTTCCCTGGAGCGTCGGAGGCTGAGAGGTGACTTTTTTGAGCTACAGGGAGAGGCTGAATAGCTGGGGCTGTTTTCCCTGGAGCATCGGAGGCTGAGAGGTGACTTTAAAGAGGTTTATAAAATCATGTATAGGGTAACAGACAAGGTCTTTTCCCTGGGGAGGGGCGTGTCCAGAACTAGAGGGCACAGGTTTAGGATGAGAGAGGAAAGATGTAAAAGGGACCTAAGGGGCAACTTTTTCACACAGAGGGTGGTGTGTGTATGGAATGAGCTGCCAGAGGATGTGGTGGAAGCTGGTACAATGACAACATTTAAAAGGCATCTGGATGGGTACATAAATTGGAAGAATTTAGAGGGATATGGGCCAAGTGCTGGCAAACGGGACTAGATTAATTTAGGATATTTGGTTGGCATGGACTAATTGGACTGAAAGATCTGTTTCTGAGCTGTACACCTCTATGACTATCACTAAGAGGATAGTTCTTTGAAAGAGCCAGTACCATGAGAATGGACCAAATGGTCTCCTTCTGTGATCTTTTATTCTATATTAAGAACATAGGGAATTATGAACGAAGACATTTCTTCCTCACCAATGTAAACTCCAACAGTTTCTCTGAAAGCAGTTCTGTGTGCGGAAATGTAACCTCTGCAAAATATTTCACATCCCTGTCTGGGTTTCCAGCATCTGCTATTCCCCCATCTCCTCTGCTCACGACCCTCACTGACCTGAGACAACAGTACATGGATTACAACATGCTCACCCTTGTGTTCAAATTCCCTGTGTTCTCACCTCTCCCTATCTCTGTCACCTCCTCCAGCCCCTACATCCCTCCTCCAGCCCGAACACCCCCTCCCTATCTCTGTCACCTCCTCCAGTCCGAACACCCCTCGCTATCTCTATAACCCCCTCCAGCCCTATCCCTGTAACTGCCTCAAGCGTGTACACCCTCCCTATCTCTGTACCTCCTCCAGATCCTATACCTCTCCCTATCTCCGTCACTCCCTCCAGCCTGCTATCCTCATCCCTCTGTCACTGCATTTCCTTAAATTCTGGATTCAGGAGTGTCCCTGAGTTGCATCATCCCACCATTGGTGGTCCTCCCATTGACTGTTTGGGCACTGAGCTCTCCCCCTCCTGCGTCCCTACCTCTGCCTCTCTTATCTCGTGTGAGATACACCCTAAAACCTACTTCTTTCATCAATCTTTGGCTACTTCTCTTCATACTGGTTTATAACTTGCTCAGCAATACTCATTTGAAATTCCTTAGGACCTTCTGCCACTTTTGAGATGCTATGTAAATGCCAGTTGTTGTTGAATTTTGCTGACCTCACATTTCTCCATTGAATAGGTAATCCCGAGACACCGAAGACGTTGAGAGTGAGGCAGCAGTGTTACGAAGGTGGTCAGAGCTATTGTATGAATGGTGACTGTAGATACCATGAAGATCAGGATCAAATCACCAATTATCGCATCTGTGTGTAAGTCAACAAGACTTTTAGTTTATTTTTTTAACCACATTTAAAACTCAGAGTTGACATATCTTGTTGGAAGAGAAGGTTAATCAGTTTCTCTAAGGATTGTCCAAGAATTAAACAGTAACTTCATGGGCAATGTAGGGAGCAAAATGGGCTGGGTGTGGAATTGTATGAACATTACTAGATTATGAAACTTTTAAGAAAATAGATTATTTGAGGTTTTGTTTGAACAGGGAGGAAGGGAGGGGAGAAAGGACTGTTTTAATGAGAATTGGGGGAGGGGGGGCGGGCAAGCAAGGAAACAGACAAAGGACCTGATTACCCCAGGGACGGTGGGGGGAAAATGGGAGTGGGGGGGTGTGAGGGGAGGGCGAGGGGGACCTTTGTTGAGGCACAATGGAGAAAAGTGAGAGCTTTTGATTCCACTTGCAGGAATCTGCCCAGGCAGAATTAGCAGAGGCATTTTCAAACACTGAAACAAAGAGAGCACTGGAGAAACTCAGGTGGTCTGGCTGTGTCCGTGGAGAGAAAGCAGAGTTAACACCTTGCGTCCGGTATAACTCTTAGACGATAAGACCATGAGAAATACGAACAGGATTGGGCTGTTCAGCCCCTTGAGTTGAAAAGGATGGTGTTGTAAAAGCACAGCAGGTCAGGCAGCATCCAAGGAGCAGGAGAGTCGACGTTTCGAGCATAAGCTCTTCATTGGGAATGAAGGGGCAGCCCAAGGGGGCTGAGAGATAAATGAGAGGGTACGGGGCTGGGGGGTGGGTAGCTAGGAATGCGATAGGTAGATGAAGGTGGGGAGTGAAGGTGATAGGTCAGAGAGGAGGGTGGGGCAGACAGGTGGGAAAGAAGATGGACAGGTAGGACAGTTCAGGAGGGTGGTGCTGAGTTGCAAGGTTGGACCTGGCATAAGTTGGGGGGAGGAGAAATGAGGAAACTGGTGAAATTGACATTGATGCCGTGTGGTTGGTGATTCCCAAGGAGGAAGATGAGGTGTTCTCCAGGCATCAGGTGGCTAGAGTTTGGCGGCGAGGAGGCCCAGGACTTGCAACTTGCGAAACATTTCAAAGAATGTCTCTGGGACACCCGCACTAAACAACCCCCCCCTCCCCCCCCAACCACACAGGATCAATGTTGATTTCACCAGTTTCCGCATCTCCTGTCACCCCCACCTTCTCCCAGATGCAACCCTCCAACTCAACACCGCCTCTTGAACTGTCTTACCTGTCCATCTTTCTTCCCACCTATCTGCTCCACCCTCCACTCTGACTTCTCACCATCATCCCCCCACCTTCATCTACCTATCACATTCCCAGCTACCTTCTCCTCAGCTCCAACCCCCTCTCATTTACCTCTCAGCCCCTTTGCTCCACCCCCATTCCTGTTGAAAGGCTAATGCTGACTCTCCTGCTCTTCAGATGCTGCCTGACCGGATGTGCTTTTCCAGCACCACACTTTCGAATCTGATCTCCAGCATCTGCAGGCCTCACCTTCTCCTTTAGGCCCTTCGAGCCTGTTCCACCAGTCAACAGGATGGGGGCTGATCTGACATTCCTCACGTCCACTTTCCTGCCCTTTCCCCATTCCCCCCGATTCCCTGACTAATCAAGAATCTCTCCCTATCAGCCTTAAATATACACGAGGACTCTGCCCCCACACCTCCCAGTGGCCAGGAGTTCCAAAGACTCACAACTCTCGAAAGGAGAAATTCCTCTTCATCTCCGTCTGAAATGGGTGCGTCCTTATTCTGAGATTCCAGAGGTGGTGATTGAAATGGTGATATGTAAATGATCAAACAGGACATGCAGATTTAGCGATGCTGATAACGCTGCAGACAGGATCCAGACTATACATTCCACCTGATTATGGTCTTGTCAAAGTTGATGAAGACTAAAAGCATATACACACGATTCACTGGATGCACTATATTTCCCAAGTGTGAATTAGTTTCAAAGTCACCTGTCCATTGCCTTCCTTAGAACTAAGTTAAAAACCACACAACACCAGGTTATAGGTAAAAACAATGACTGCAGATGCTGGAAACCAGAGTCTAGATTAATGTGGTGCTGGAAAAGCACAGCAGTTCAGGCAGCATCCGAGAAGCAGGACAATCGACATTTCGGGCAAAAGCCCTTCATCAGGATTAGAGAAACAGGATCAGCTCTAATCCTGATGAAGGGCTTTTGCCCGAAATGTCGATTTTCCTGCTCCTTGGATGATGCCTGACCTGCTGTGCTTTTCCAGCACCACTCTAATCTAAACACCAGGTTTTAGTCCAACAGGTTTATTCGGAAGCACTAGCTTTCGGAGCGCTGCTCCTTCATCAGGTGGTGTTGAAGAAGCAGCACTCTGAATGCTAGTGCTTCTGAATAAACCTGTTGTACAACCCAATCCAACACTGTCTCCTCCACATCATTCCATAGAATAGGTGTTTTATTTTAGTTGAGTTATTTCATGTTGTCCAAGTATAATCACCCAAATAGCGGGGGTGGGATAAGACAGCATTCCAATTGTCACAGTCTGCCAGATAACCTGCAACGAAACCTACCAAGGCAAGGCTGAGATATGGTCTGATAGAGGTCAGAATATTATCAAAGGTTTTAGCAGGAAAGACAGAGAGAAAACATTTACAGCTGTGGGGGAGACCAAAGCGAGGGGTCATTAATATGAGAGAGTGGTAGATAAACCCAGTGGGGAATTCAGGAGAAACCTGTTCACCACAGAGTGATGAGAATGTGGAACACACTCCCCTCCCACAGGGAGTGGTCAGTGAAAGCTGGATTGATCGATGAAGAATGGAAGGATATGCCGATAGGGTGAAATAAATGGGATGAGAGCAGTTTACACTGGGCACAAGTACTGTCAAGGAAATGTTGGGCTGAATGGCCTGTTTCCACACTGTGGGGATTTGAAAAAAAGGATTCAGATGGAGCTGCTCGACCTGAGTATGTTCCTCAGGGAACCACACCAATTATTTTGTGTCAATGCATTCGGGATTTGTGTCTGGTTCTGGGATCTACACAGTTTAGCAAGGATTTCCAGACTTTGGAGTTGGTGCAGGGGAGATTTACTAAGATAGGGGTGCAGAACTTTAATGATGTGGAGAAACGTGGGAAGCTGAGATTGTTTGCCTTAGAGAAGAGAAGTTTCAGGGAGATTTCATAAAGTTGTTCAGAATTATGAAGGGTGTTGGTAGAGTAACGATAGTAAAAATGATTCCACTGAAAGGAGGGTCAGTAGATAGAAGACACAGATAGATGATGGTTACTCAAAGAACCAGAGCAGAGTTGAGGAGATTTTGCTTTCAGTTGTTGTGATCAGGAACACAAGGGCAGTGAAAGCAGATTCAACACAAACTTTCAAAAGGAAAATCAAATAAATTCGTGGAAAGGGGAAAAAAGCTGTAAAGTTTATTGAGGAGGAGAACGGACAATGGGATTAATTGGATTGCTCTTTTAAAGAGCTGGTACAGGCACAAAGGGATGAATGGCCTCCCTCTGTCATAAGATCAACAAGTAATTACATCATCCTGACGCTGTCTGGTCAGCCGGATTCATGTGTGACTGTGGTGGGAACCCACAGACATTGTTCTGTCCTGACTGTACCCAAACGATGAGGAATGTTTTGGTGTCACACAAATATCCTGATCCCTTCTCTCCAGATGTGAAATGTCTTCAGTAAGAGTGGAAGGCCATGAGTCATAAACATGGTAAAAGTTGTTTAGTGGATGGAGTACAATAGCAGCTCATTAATTAAACAGGGTATTAGTGAGGCTGGATCTGGAGCCCTGTGCACTGTACTGCTCCCATACTTACGGACGGATGTTCATGTGTTGGACACAGCTCAGAGCAGGTTTCCCAGACTAATCCCTGGAACGTGGGGATTGCCTGATGAGGAAAGGCTGGACAGACTGAGACCTGTAATCTCTGGAGTTTCGAAGAGACAGAGGAGACCTTATTGAAACATTTCAGATCCTGAGGGACCCTGACCAGGTGGATGGTGAAAGGACGGCTCCACTTGTGGGAGAGTCTGGGGTCAGAGTTAAAACTGGGGGTCATATAAAATAGAGATAAAGGATTTTATTTCTCAGAGGATTGTGAGTGTTTGGAATTCCCTTCCTCAAAAGGCAGTGGGTGCAGAATCTGTAAATATTTTTAAGGCTGAGATGGATAGATTCCTAATGACCAAGGGGATAAACAGGAATGTAGAGTTGAGGTTCAAATCAGATCAGAGAGGATCATATTGAATGGTGGAGCAGGCTCGAAGGGCCGAGTGGCCTCCTCATCCATATGTTTGTATCACCACGGCAAACCCAAGTTGTATACCTCAACTAAAACAACAATATATGAAGTCAGAAGAAGAGTAACTGCACAGCGGGGAGGCTATTCAGCCCATCACATGCTTGGCAGAGCTCAACAGAGCAATGCAGTCAGTCCTGTCCCTTCCCACTGCCCACGGTCCCCTTCACCCTTTCAATATCCCTGTTATTTTATTTCCCTCAAGTGTCCATTCAGATCCCTTTCAGAATTTGTGACTGTCCGTGTTCCAGCACCCTCATAGACAGAACATTCCGGATCATTACTATTGCCACCTGCAATAAATTCGTCCTCACTTATATCTCTTACCTGAATCTTTAAATCTGTGTCCCTAATCCTCATGAAATCATCTGTGGGGGCAGGTTTAAACTTGTCATAACCTTGTGCTTCTTTTTCACATCTCCCTGTCAATCTTCTATACTCCATGGTCCCAGTCCCAGAGACTCCAACCTCACCTTGTGGCTAAATCCCCGGTAAAGCTCCCTCACATACCATCAACATGCATTTATATAGTGCCTGAGATATAACGAAACATCTTCACAGCACTGGTAATGATTGGAAACTTGATGTCAGGAGATATTAGAGAGATGTCTGAAAGGTCAATAAAAAAGGTTGTGTTTAAAGGTTTGGAGAGTTTACGGCTGAGTCATTGAAGGAACAAATAAAATTGAGGGTACGCAAGGGGGGGCTGTAATTGGGAAATCACAAAAGCTTGGAATTTTATAGGGCTGGTGAAAAGATGGGAATGTGCCCATTCAGCCCATCGGGTCTGCACTGCCAATCAATCAGATCAATGCTGATCATCCACCTCAACACTACTTTCCTACAGTCGCCATATTCCTTAACGTCATTAGTCTTTAGAAACCTACAGATTCCTGTCCTGATGATTGAGCTTCCACAGCACTCTGGGCTGGAGAATTCCAAAGATTTCCAGCCTGCTGAATGAAGGAATTCCTCCTTATCCCAGTCTTAAATGGCCTACTCATTCTCCTGAGATTATTTTCCCTGGTTTTAGACTCACCAGCCAGGGGAAACATCCCATTGATAGTCAGCCTGTCCCAGACTGAAAGAATTCTTTTGAGATTTAATGAGATCACTTCTCTCTCTTCAAAACTCTTGAGAGTAAGGTAGACGCAGAAACCCTCACAACAGGGATGAGGAATTTAGATGTGTGCTGGGAAATGGGATTAGAACAGTCTGGTGCTTGGTATTGGCTGGTGCAGATGTGATGGGCTGAAGGGTATTTTTGCTGAGCTGTAAATCTCTGGCATATGGAATGAACTTCCTGAGGAAGTGGTGGATGTGGGTACAATTACAATGTTTAAAATACATTTGGTTAAATACATGAATAGGAAAGGTTTGGAGAGACAAGGGCCAGGAGCAGGGCAGGTGAGACCAGTTTAGTTTGGGATTATGTTCAGCATGGACTGGTTGGGCTGAAGGGTCTGTTTGGGTGCTGTATGACTCTAATACAGACCCAGGGATGGAAACTGCTGTCTTTATCCAGTCTGGTCCATTTGTGTCTCCAGACCTACAGCGATTTCATTGACTCCTGGGCAATCAGGGATGGCTCAGCCAGCAACACACGCATCCTGTGATGGAATCAAAAATGAAAATTCCTCAAGTGGGAGTCGGGGAATTGAAACATTAACTCTGCTTTCTCTCCACAGAAACTGCCAGACCTGCTGCTTTCTCCAGCAGTTTCTGTTTCAGATTTCCAGCAGACTCAGCAAACAATTGTACTATTTCCAAATTTGTTGAAGACACAAAACGAGATTGGCACACAGACAGAAATTGCTGGAGAAACTCGGCAGGTGTTGCGGCATCTGATGAGAGCAATTAATTAATTAATTAATTAATAGACGTGTTGACTGAGACTAGTAGGGCGTGTTAGTGATTTTAGAACTAAGACGGGTGAATTGGTTCAATCTGCAAACCAGTGAGGATCTTAGTGAAACTGGGTGTGGAGCTGATAGATTGCCTGAATTTCCGGCTTCCTGATGTTCCCTCTGACTGCATTGTTCTCAGTCCAGAATATTTCAGGTGGAGATTTAATCAAACTGTTCAAAATGATGAAAGGTATTTTTACAGAATCTCTTCTGTTCCACCTTCCAGTTGTAAACCAGGCTACATGGGAGAGAGGTGTGAGCACCTCACGCTAACGACTCACACTAGCCTGGAATCGGAACGATACTTATACATCTCCATTGCCATTGGGATTGGCTTGGTCTTCAGTGGTCTCACTGTCCTTCTTTACTGCTGCTGTCGAAACAGGTAAGCTCAAAGAGAAGAAACTTGCATTTATATAGTGCCTTTCTCTCCCTCAGGAGGTCCTGAACCTTTTCAAAGCCATTAATATACCTCAGGAAGCGTAGTCACAGGTGTGTTGGATTAACAAAGGCAGCCAATTTACACATCGCAAAAGCCCATTATAATCCAGTTATTGTTGTCTGGAGGCTGAGAGTTGACCAACAGACAAGGAGGACCACTCCCCTCCTCTTCTTCGGCCGAGTGGCTGTAAGCTGTCTTGTGTCCAACTTGTGAGGGGGTCTACAACCCTTCCATGTCTTTGTGCCGCTCCAGGTCTGGTCTCGATGGGCTGAAAGGCCTGCTCCTTTGAGCAACCCCAATTTTACTCAGTCTACCACTGGTGGCTGTCAGCTGCCTTGAATCCCCACTTGACACCTGCTGACGACCTGCCCTCTGTTCCTAAGACACCTCTCCTGGCCTGGTGTCATAAAGCAGCCTGATAATCTCTGGTGAAGAGTGTGACGTTTTATCATTTTAAAGGAATACAACAGTTCTGTTCTGATATATCATTCATTTAGTGGTTGGTAGAAATATTATGGCCCCGAAGGAGTGGGCTCAGCACTGGCTCTCTGAGTGAGTCCTCACTTTCCATTGAACGAGGAGGTCGGGCTGGGGCTCCAAGTGAATGGCCTCACAGGCAGTTCATTTTCCATTCTTCCCTCTTTCCTCATCTCCAATGGATGTCCAGGCTTGGTCACCGTTTAAAAATGATTCATAAAAGAAAGACGTGAGAGACAAAGAAAGGGAGGTTTTAGAAGGAAGGTAGAGAACAAATGCTTTAGTTTCAGGCACAGAGTTGTTTTGTGTAAGGAGAGGTGCTGGAGAATTACTTGGAGCAGAGGAAGATAATGGGGATGGGGGGGAGCAGGAGAATGGGGATGGGGGAGAGGGCAGGAGAA
>NC_057741.1:39259372-39266026 GCF_004010195.1 Chiloscyllium plagiosum
AGGACAGTGGGGATGGGGGAGATGGCAGGACAGTGGGGATGGGGGAGAGGGCAGGACAGAGGGGTTGCATTTCGGGGCTGCCACTAGCGATGTGTTGGGCCGAGCAGCCTCCATTGCTGGTTACTGGTTTCCCTTCAGCGTTGTGACAGTGGTTGTACTTGTTTGCAGGTGTCAGAGATCGAAGTCAATGTACAACAAATGCTGTGAGGAGGCGAGAGTTTGACCTTCTCTGTGACTGATTCCCATGACCAGTGACAAAATAATCCTTGGTGCTTTTATCGACGAACGGCATTGAGCTTTGGTGGAACTTCTTCAACACCAAGAAATAACTTACAAGAGACCTCTGTCTGTTTGTGTCAACATGATGTACTTACATAGCTCTGGAAGAACAAAGCAGAGCATTACTTGTTGGATTTGTGGCCTTGAGCTCCTTAGTCAATGCAGTGATATTTCAGAAGGTCCTATGTCAATAACGATGAGACTAATTACAGTCTGCACACCAACTTCAAACAGCAGGCTGACTGCCCAGAACAACCCTCATCCAGGTTCCTTTCCTGGTCATGTTGGTCACAGAAGGAGACTCGGTCCAGATTGAAACCGGTTCCCAAACACTATCTGCCCATTCTGCCAGAAAGCCCACTTTTGGGTTTCTGTTGGATGAGACTGACTTTTTGAGGCCTAAGGTTTGATTTCCAGTTGCCATGTGTTACCTGACCCCTTGCTCCTCGTGGACTGAAGAGAAAACAGGCAAAGCTCCATCTACAGAATCCTGAAAATGTAACACAACAGGATGGCCGTCAGCCCAGAAACACTCAAGGTGCTCAACCAGGGAAAATGGTATAAGAAGAGGCCATTCAACCCATCAAACCACTTCCCTCCAATCATTTAGATAATGATCTGTGTCTTAAGTCCAGCTAGCACAGTCCCCTCACCCCCTTGTTTCCATAGTCCTTAAGATCCTTACTCAATAAAGGTTTTGCCAATCTTGGTTCTGAAATTTGCAACTGACCTCCAAACCCTCTGACCTCCAAACTCTTTGTGGGAGAGTTAATGTAACAGCGAACGAGCAGTCACGGGAACTGGTGTGAGTTGGAGAGAGAAAGGTTTCTGAGCAAGTAAGGGAGCCAGGAATAGAGGAAGGGGAGGAAAGAACAGATGGAATGTTACGCTTAAGGTAAGGGTTAGGGCTGGGCTTAGGGTTAGGAAGTTAAAAACCACACAACACTAAGTTATAGTCCAACAGGTTTATTTGGAAGCACTAGCTTTCAGAGCGCTGCTCCTTCATCAGGTGGTTGTTGCTCCGAAAGCTAGTGCTTCCAAATGAACCTGTTCGTGTAAAACCTGATGTTGTGTAGTTTTTAACTTTGTACACCCCAGTCCAACACCCGGCTCTTCCAAGTCATTAATCTTAGGGTTAGGATTAAGATTAGGATTTGGGGTGCAACAGGATGGAAAACCTGAAAAATTAAACGCAAAAGGGATAATGTTGCAAGGAGACAAGAGATGAAACAGGTCAAATGAAGAACTGCAAGGTGGGTCCAGGGTCCAGAGGAGGTGCAAAGAACAAGAGTAAGATTGTCACCAACAGCAAACACAAACAGACTCTCTCTGGTCTATCCTACGAAACCTTGAATAGATTACCCATTAAAGCCAGTACTTAGGGTCAGAGGTGATAGGGTCTTGTGGGGCCCTGGAGCTGCATGGTGGGTCTCCCAGCTGCAGGGCCCAAGTGGTCTCCCTCTGCAATGAGATCCTGGGATGGACTAAGGATGGAGCTGGGTAACTGCTGTCCTCGTTTCCATCTCCAACAGCCTGTCCTAAATCCTTCAAACACTGTGGAAGTTTCTCTCCTTGCTCCTGACTGGTGGTTGCTGTGCCTGAACACAGGAGTGTAACTGTCACCTCAGTATTTGACTGAAATAACTTCCCTCTTCTTCACAACCTCTGTCATCCTTTCCTGTACAGACAGAGAACTTACTGCCTCACACTATATCAAACTGAAGACCATGATAACTTACAAAAACAACACAAATGAAATTGTCAACAAACTTCATGCATTGTCAATATTTATTCATTGGAAAAATATAATTTATTTCTATTAAATGTAGAATCAATTAAAAGTGTAATAACTACATCACAATGTGTAGTAATATTCTTGGAAAATTGAATTATGTTTGAATGAACAGTATTTACATCATGGAACTGATATCTATTGTGGACTCTATTGTTTTTATAGGTTTTAAATCAATAATGTCATTTACTCAATGTCTCTAGTCGATCTTGAATATTACAGTTCTCCATGAACTGCCACAATCTACTAAACATCGAAAATGGGAACACCTTAGGCCATTCGGCCCCTAGTTGCTGCTTTGCCCATTCGTTATGATTATGGCTGATCACGCAACTCAGTGCCCTGTTCTCCCAATAGTCCTGGCTGCCTTTAAAATCTGAAAATGTTTCAATCTCTTTCTTGAACATATTCAGTGACTTGGTCTCCACAACCTTCTGCGGTAAAGAATTCCAGTGGTTCATTATCTTTAATCTCAGAGTAACGGGGCACCAGTTTCAGGCGGAGATGAGGAGCAATTTCTTCTCTCAGAGGGTTGGGAGTCTTTGGATCTCCTTACCGCAGAGAGAGCTGTGGGGGGCAAGGTCTTTGTGTGCATTTAAGGCTGAGAGAGAGAGATTCCTGGTCAGTCGGGTAATCAGGGGTTATGGAGAAAGGGCAGGAAAGTGGACGTGAGGAATGTCAGAGCAGCTCCGATCTTATTGAATGGTGGAGCAGGTTCGAGTGCCTACTCCTGCTCCTGTTTTGTGTGGTCTTATGGGTTTGAGTTAACAATGTTTTCCTTAGCTCAGTCCTAAGTGGTGTACCATGTATTCTGAGACTGTGAGCCCTGGTTCCAGACTCCCCAAACAGGGGAATCCTCCTCTCTACATGAGTCTGTCCAGGCCTGTGAGAATTTTATACGTTTCAATCTGATCCTCTCAGATCTTTCTAAACTCTAGTGAGTACAAGACCAGTTGGGCAAAGGTGCAGCCACAGTGCTGTCTCATGACACAGCTCCAGGGTTTGTACTTAGTGACACTGAAGGAGCAGGTGATACATGTTCAGCATCCAATTGGACAAGGTGATCGAGTTGTTATTTCACTGGTGCCTTGTTACCCCCTGCACTGTTTTCAGTTCACCCTGTCAACAAGTTACACTGAGGGGGTGCTGGGGAAATTCAGACAACTGGTATAGCTCAGTATCCCACTAAACTGTTTACATAGAGTCATACAGCAAGGATACAGACTCTTCAATCCAACTCGTCCAAGCCGACCAGATATCTTAAATTAATCTAGTCCCATTTGCCAGCATTTGGCCCATATCCCTCCAAACCCTTCCTATTCATATACCCATCCAGATGCCTTTTAAATGCTGTAATTGTACCAACCTCCGCCACTTCCTCTGGCAGCTCATTCCATACACGTACCACCCTCTGTGTGAAAAAGTTGCCCTTTCGGTCCCTTTTATATCTTTCCCCTCTCACCCTAAACCTATGCCCTCTAGTTTTGGACTCCCCTACCCTGGGAAAATGACCTTGTCTATTTACCCTATCCATGCCCCTCATGATTTCATAAACCTCTATAATGTCACCTCTCAACCTCTGATGCTTCAGGGAAATTAGCTCTAGCCTATCCACCCTCTCCCTAGAGCTCAAGCCCTTCAACCCTGGCAACATCCTTCTTCATCCCTAAGATATGGGTGTTACTGGCTGGGCCCGTCCCTAGTTGCCCCTTGAGAAGGTGGGGGGTGAGCTGCTTTCTTGAACCGCTGCAGTCCATGTGCTGTGGGTAGACGCACAATGCCCTTAGGGAGGGGATTCCAGGATTGTGACCCAGTGACACTGAAGGAACGGTGAGATATTTCCAAGCCAGGATGGAGGGGAACTTGCAGGGGGTGGTGTTCCTATGTATATGCTGCCCTTGTCCTGCTATGTGGAAGTGATCATCTGTTTGGAAGGTGCTCTTTAAGGAGCCTTAGTGAATTTCTGCAGTGCATCCTGTAGATGGTACACACTGCTGCTACTAAGCGTCCATGGTGGAGGGAGTGGGTACTTATGGAATTGGCTCACCACCTGCATCTGTTGAACTTGTATGTAACTGTGGTCAGTTTCTGTAGCAGATGTTAATCCACCTTGGAAAAGAACTCATGGCTTTTGAATGAGAAAGCACCACCTGGATTGTTTAATTTGTCGGACAGGCTGTATTTATTTGCTGGGCTTGCAGACCAGAGAGTTGCATAGTCTACAAAACTGGAAGATTTTTTTTACAAGCTGAAACTCTTAAGTGCTTTAAAACATTTCAAACTTTAAAATCTCACTGCGTCATGTAGCCAAATGATGGAAACTCAGATTTCATTGACAGTCACCATCTGATAAAACTCTGACAAATCGCTTCACATTTCACATCACCGCTGACGATGAGTCATTGAAATGTTAGCTTGCTCTCTCTCCATGGCTGCTGTCTGACCCGTTGTGATCCCTAGCATTTGCTGCTTTCTGACAAGTCTCTGTCTTTCCAATTCTGTACTTTGGTTTCATTGTGTCATCAAATTGCAGAATAGTATAACAGGAGGCCATTTGGCCCAGTGAGTCTGAGCTGGCTCTTTCAAGACCAATCCAGTTAGTCACCTTCTCATTCCCCATATTGCTGTGAACCTTGCCCCACAGAATATTTAATTGACTTCCTTTTAAAGGCTGCTGGTGAAGTTATTTCTCCTTGTCTACCAGGCTGCACATTCCAAAGTTTAACCACTTATTTCATAAAGACGTCTTCCTTCATATCATCGCTGGCTCTTTTCCCATTCGCCTCAAATTGTTTTGTTGTGATATTCAACCCTTCAACCACTACCTGTACCTGAAACACTGTGTGCAGTTTTGGACTCATTAGCTGAGGAATGATGATCTGGAAACAGAGGAATTCAAGAGAGGTTTACAAGATGGATTCCTGGGATAGCAGAGCTAACATACAACAGGAGAGAGACGGATCAATTAGGACCACAGTTTAGAAGAATGAGACAGGATCTCATCAAATCCGCACAGTGCAGATACAGGCCATTCAACCCATCGAGTCTGCACTGACCTTCCAAACAAGGTCCCACCCAGACCCACCTCATCCCTGTAACCACACATTTCCCATGGCTAATCCACCTGGTGTTCACATCCCTGGGCACAATGGGGCAATTTAGTATGGGGACACAGATAGTCACCCAAAGGCTGGATTCAAACCCAGGTCCCTGGTGCTGTGAAGCAGCAGCATTAACACTGAGCTGCCGTGCCACCCGTAAAAACATATCAAATTCTAGCGGAATTAGACAGTATAAACACAGGAAAAATATTAGCAATGTTGGGGGAGGTCCAAACCCAGGGATTACAGTTTAACGATACAGGGTGGGCCATTTAAGACTGAGAAATGTTTCACCTGGAGAGTGGTGAGCCTGTGGAATTCTCTGCCATAGCAAGTGGCTCGGGTCAAAACATTGAAGGTTTTCAAGAAGTTTTCTATATATAGTTCTTAGGGCTAAAGGGATCAAAGGGTATCAGGGAGAAAGTGGGGACAGGGTACTGAGTTGGCTGATCAATTGTGATGATATTGAATGGTGGGGCAGGCTGGAAGGGTTAAATGGCATACTCCTGCTCTGAGTTTCCATGTTTATTTATCTGAGCTGTTGATGTCTAGGTTGACCATTCAAACTTTAGAAAAGCCCCTCTCGATATGGGGTTGACTTATTTGTTGAGGTCAAGGGTAAGGGAACAGCCAGTTTAGGTTCGATTTGTCACCATGTTGAAATGTGTAAATAAAAATGGCTGAATGAGACACTGGGACAAGATTCATTGAACGAACTAAGTGTTCAAAGAAAAACTTTTAACAACAATCAAACCTGTCAAGTTTGTGTCATTGGCATTCAAATCAAACAGGGAGCATAACTTAGACTCCTGACCATCTTTATATTACGGCCTGGATTATCTGCTTCAGCCTTTGCAACAAATTACACGCTGCTGGTAAATCAACAGTGAAATCTTGAGGCTGACTAACTTGGTTAAAAAGTGGATGTTAACTCATAAACCCAGAATTTGAAAAAGCATGTGTTCTGGCACAGGAATATTGGATTTATCTTGTACACCAAGTCACCATTTCCAAATGTTTTCATCAAATCTCAAAGGGCATGGGAACACCATCACCCACACATTCCAAGCTCCTCACCATCCTGACTTCGAAATATATTGCTGTTCCTTCAGTCAGAAGTCGTTGGGTCAGAATCCTGAAATTCCCTCCCTAAGGCCATTGTGCACATGGACTTGCAGCAGTTCAAGAAGGCAGCTCACCCCCACCACCCACCCCCACTTTCTCAAGGGGCAACTAGGGATGGGCAATCCATAATGTACTGCGAATGGTGGAGCAGGCTCATTCAGTGATAGTTCCCTTCCTTGAGGAAGTTAAAAATCACACAACACCAGGTTATAATCCAACAGGTTTAATTGGAAGCACACTAGCTTTCGGAGCGTTGCTCATTCATCACAACCACCTGATGAAGGAGCGGCGCTCCGAAAACTAGTGCTTCCAATTAAACCTGTTGGACTATAACCTGGTGTTGTGTGATTTTTAACT
>NC_057741.1:39266083-39267227 GCF_004010195.1 Chiloscyllium plagiosum
GGTGCTCTGGTTTCCTCCCACAGTCCAAAGATGTGCAGGTCAGGTGAATTGGCCATGCTAAATTGCCTGTAGTGTTAGGTGAAGGGGTAAATGTAGGGGAATGGGTCTGGGTGGGATGCTTTTCGGAGGGTCGGTGTGGACTTGTTGGGCCGAAGGGTCTGTTTCCCCACTGTAAGTAATCTAATCAGTTCAGAGAAGGTTCACTAGATTAGTAGAAGGAGGCCATTCAACCTTGAGTCTGTTCTGTCATTTGATAAGATCATAACTGATCTCACCTTTGTTTTAACGCCACTATCCTACCCTCTCTCCAACCCATTTTGAATTCAAAATCTATCCATCTCCTCCTGAAATTTATTCAGTGTCACAGCATCCACCATACTCTGAGGGAGTGAATTCTACAGATTCTCACCATTTGAGTGGCATGGTGGCTCAGTGGCTCAGTGGTTAGCACTGCTGCCTCACAGCACCAGGGATCTGGGTTTGATTCCAGTCTTGCGTAACTGTCTGTGTGGAGTTTGCACATTTTCCCCGTGTCTACCTGGGTTTCCTCCGGGTGATCCAGTTTCCTCCCTCAGTCTAAAGATATGCAGGTTAGGTGGATTGGCCAAGCTAAACTGTCCATAATGTTCAGGGGTGTGTTGGTTAGTCATAATGAATGTGGGGTTACAGGAATTTGGTAGGGGGTGGATCTGGGTGGGATGCACTTTGGAGGGCTGGTGTGGACACGAAGGGCTGAATGGCCTCTTTTCTCACTGTTGGGATTCTATGATTCTTCAGAAAGTAATTTCTCCTCTTTGCTGTTTTAAATCTGCCACTTCCTTATCTAAAACCATGACCTCTCATTCTAGATTACTCCACAAGGGGAATCATTCTCCCTACATCTACTCAGTCAATCCCTTTGGGCATTTTATAGACCTCAATTAGATCTCCTCTCATTCTTCTAAACTTACGGGAGAATTAGTGCTAAACACTTCCATCTCCCTTCATAAGACAATGTTAAAAATCACACAAAACCAGACTCCTTTTGGGATGAGGAATCTCCTCACTTACTTCCACACTGCTTTGTATGGGCTCTACATTCAGCAACCCTGCTGCGCTTTTCCAGCAACACATTTTTCAGCTCTGATCTCCAGCATCTGCAGAC
>NC_057741.1:39268010-39313214 GCF_004010195.1 Chiloscyllium plagiosum
GACTGAGACAAGGTGGGGGGAGGGGAAATAAGGAAACTGGAGAAATCTGAGTTCATCCCTTGTGTTGGAGGGTTCCTAGGCAGAAGATGAGGCGCTCTTCCTCCAATTGTCGTGTTGCTATGGTCTGACGATGGAGAAGTCCAAAGACCTGCATGTCCTTGGTGGAGTGGGAGGGGGAATTGAAATGTTGAGCTACAGGGTGGTTGGGTTGGTTGGTCCGGGTGTCCCAGAGGTGTTCTCTGAAACGCTCCGCAAGTAGGCGGCCTGTCTCCACAATATAGAGGAGGCGACATCGGGTGCTGCGGATGCAGTAAATGATGTGTGTGGAGGTGCAGGTGAATTTGTGGTGGATATAGAAGGATCCCTTGGGGTCTTGGAGGGAAGTAAGGGGGGAGGTGTGGACTCCCCCACCCCAGGGGAGTTTTGCATTTCTTGCGGTTGCAGGGGAAGGTGCCGGGAGTGGAGGTTGGGTTGGTGGGGGGTGTGGACCTGACGAGGGAGTCACGGAGGGAGTGGTCTTTTCGGAACGCTGATAGGGGAGGGGAGGGAAATATATCCCTGGTGGTGGGGTCCGTTTAGAGGTGGCGGAAATGACGGCGGATGATCCGCTGTACATGGAGGTTGGTGGGGTGGTAGGTGAGGACCACCAGGGATCACCCTCACCTTGACCTCCTTCCACGTATCGCATTTCCAACGCTCCTCCCCCAAGTCCCTCCTCCCTACCTTTTATCTTAGCCTGCTGGGCACATTTTCCTCATTCCTGAAGAAGGGCTTATGCCTGAAACGTCGATTCTCCTGTTCCTTGGATGCTCCCTGACCTGCTGCACTTTTCCAGCAACACATTTTCAGCTCTTATACATGGAATGGCCAGGACCTGGGGAGTGTGCTGAACAAAGAGAGCAGTTCATAGCTCCTTCAAAGTGGAGTTGCAGGTAGATAGGATAGTCATAGAATGATAGAGACGTACAGCATGGAAACAGACCCTTCGGTCCAACCCGTCCATGCTGACCAGATATTCCAACCCAATCTAGTCCCACCTGCCAGCACCCGGCCCATATCCCTCCAAACCCTTCCTATTCATATACCCATCCAGATGCCTCTTAAATGTTGTAATTGTACCAGCCTCCACCACTTCCTCTGGCAGCTCATTGTGATAGAAGGTGTTTGCCTTTAGTGGTCAGAGTATTATGTACAGGAGTTGGGAGGTTGTGTTGTGGCTGTACAGGACATTGGTTAGGCCACTTTTAGAATATCGTGTGTGATTCTGGGCTCCCTGCTACAGCGAAGCTTGAAAGGGTTCAGGAAAGATTTACAAGGATGTTGCCAGGGTTGGAGGATCTGAGCTGCAGGGAGACGCTGAACAGGCTGGAGCTGTTTTCCCTGGAGCGTCAGAGGCTGAGGAGTGACCTTATAGAGGTTTACAAAATTATGAGGGGCATGGATAGGGTAAATAGACAAAGTCTTTTCCCTGGGGTGGGGGAGTCCAGAACTAGAGGGCATAGGATTAGAGTGAGAGGGGAAAGATATAAAAGGGACCTAAGGGGCAACCTTTTCACACAGAGGGTGGTATGTGTATGGAATGAGCTGCCAGAGAAAGTGGTGGAGGCTGGAATAACTACAGCATTTAAAAGGCATCTGGATGGGTATATGAATAGGAAGGGTTTGGAGGGATATGGGCCGGGTGCTGGCAGGTGGGACTAGATTGGCTTGGGATATCTGGTCGGCATGGACGGGTTGGACTGAAGAGTCTCTTGAGGAGAAAGTGAGGTCTGCAGATGCTGGAGATCAGAGCTGGAAATGTGTTGCTGGAAAAGCGCAGCAGGTCAGGCAGCATCTAGGGAACAGGAGAATCGACGTTTCGGGCATAAGCCCTTCTTCAGGAAGACTGAAGAAGAGTCTGTTTCCATGCTGTACATCTCTGTGACTCTATGACTCCGCAATTCCTTCCAGTAACCTCTCATCCTCTGTCTCACCTCAACATCCCTGAAAACCTACCCCACAGAACTAACGTTTCGGTAAAGCACCCCGAATTTGTGGCTGAATGGAAAACTAGATTTGGTAAAGGGTATAGTGAAATGCTGTGATGCAGTAAAGGTGCTATATAAATGCAATTGTTGTCACCTGGCTCGTTTCTCTGTTGCACATTGGAAGTAAACCATTGAGAGTGGGTTGTGTTACTTTTGTTTTAAACATATTTTGAAGTGACCGACGTGATTGCGGAGAGTTTGCTGATTTGACGAACAGCTCCAGGGAACCAGATGACAATTCCGGGGGAGCTGTTGGCTGTGGGTTCGATTCCCTCTGTGGAAATGCAGCAGTATTTCAACTTCATTGTTCCTGAGTAGTAGCCAAGCTATTTGTTTTGGATCAGTATGTTGACACATGCAAAGGAAATCAGCAATTTCCATACTACAGGGGTGAATATTACAATCAGAATGGTTTACACTGTTACTGGTGTTGCAATTTCCGGCGTAATTGACCTGAATACAAATACCTGCTCTACTGGAAGTGGGCAGGGCCTGGGACAACGGCACTCAGCAAGAGGCACAGAAATCCTTCCCTCTGCGGGAGTGGTTCAGGAGTGCTGCAGTATCTGTCTCTCTCCTCTTAACCCATGGCCAACTGCACCTGGTCGATGTGGACTCTGCTCCTTCTCCCAGGTAAGGGCTGGGGCTGTTTTGTGAAGATGCACACAACAGGGTACAGGGACTAAATTATAACCGAAAGAACTGTGGATGCTGTAAATCAGAAACAGCAGCAGTGCTTGCTGGAAAAGCTCAGCTGGTCTGGCCTGGGTACAGGGTCAGTCAGGGTCTGGGGGTTCCCGGGGGGGGAGGGCAGACCCCTGCCTGGCTCTGGCTGGGGGATTTGGGGCAGGGAGGGAGAGTCAGCACTTTTCGGGGATCCCCCACGTTGAAGGTCCGAGTTCTAAACTTTAATGTATTGTTTGAATATTGAAAGGGTTGGCACAAGACAGTGTTCCCTACCACTTGGGGAGTGGGTGGGGGGTTTACTGGACGGTTATGACCCATCTCTGTCTCATCTTCCATTCAGGGAGACCGGAGCCTATTTAACACAACTCTCCACAGACTTGGATTGGGTCTCCCTGAGTAAAACACACAAGTCCCTGTGTGTCCCAGACTGAGTTTTACTGAGATCGCATGTTTCATGAAATCTGTAGTTTAAAGTTTAAAACCTACTGTGCTCTCCCAGAGAAACGGGGCTGGGAACTTTACATTTACCTAGCGCCTCTCTGGACTAACGAATGCTTTCCAGTGCGTGACTTTTAAAGCGTTGTTGCTAGTGGAGAGTTGGAAGCTCCCACAGAGTGAATAAGATCAGAGATTGGATTGGATTTGGCAAGGTGGGTAAGGGATAGACTTACTGACCATCTCCCTGTTCCGGGAACAGCCCCCAGGCTGATGAATGTTCACTCAGAGAGCAGGCACATCCATAGTGTACTGGCTTATTGACTCCAACAGAACAGCATTCCCTCAGGATTAAATCTGTGTGCATTCCTCTAATCCTGGCTCATAAAGTCATACAGCACGGAAACAGACCCTTCGGTCCAACCAGTCTGTGACAACCATAATCCCAAACTACACTAGTCGTACCTGCCTGCGCTTGGCCCATATCCCTCCAAACACTTCCTATTCATGAACTTATCCAAATGTTTTTTAAATGTTGTAACTGTACCCACATCCACCACTTCCTCTGACAGTTCATCAAACCACTCTGTGTTTAAAAATACCATTGCCTCTCATGTCTTTTTAAAATCTTTCTCCTCTCATCTTAAAAATATGCCCCTAATCTTGAAATTCCCTGCCCTCAGGAAATGGCACCTACCATTGACCTTATCTAGGACCCTCATGATTTTATGAACCTTTATTAGGTCACCCCTCAACCTTCTACGCTCCGGTGAAAAAGATCCCAGTCTATCCAGCCTTTCCTTAGAACTTGTGTCACCTCAGCTTCCTCCAGCCACCTGAGCTCTTTAAGATGTGCAATTCCCTCCCTGAACATCTCCTGCTCTCATCTTTGCTGTCTCTTTCTTTAAATTTCTAATGAAAATCTCTTTGTTTGCCTGGGCTTTTGGTCTTCTGCCCTAATGTATCTTTCTGTGGCTCATATCTATCTTTAGTCCGAAAACTCCCCCAATCAGTGACTATGGATATTTTCCTATATTAAATTAGCTATTTCACTGCGAGTTGTTGTTGTTGTTGTAGTCTTTCTTTTTCCCCAGTAAACATGTTCTAACAATGTTTCGGTTTTCAAACTTGCTGACGATAATAAAGTAAGGGACCTAACAGTGACAGAAACGATGAAAAGGCAAGCTTTAAATTTACCACAAAAATGATCAGCTTTGTTGTGTGCACATCCTGGTGTTGTGGAAGGTCCTAGTTAAGTGCAATTTTGTAGCGCCTTCACAACAAAAGCAGAATATGGCAGAGGCTGGAGATCTCAACCCCAGCAAAAAGCCCCCCCAAAAAGTGCTGGAAATGCCCAACAAATCAGGCAGTGTCTATGGAGAGAGGAGTGTTTCAGAAACAGGGAGAGAGTTAATGTTCCAAGTGGATGACCTTTGTCACATCATGATCTCAATTCATTTGAAATAATAATGTTTATCTTCTTTTATATTTTGTAAACACTGATAAGTCCACCCCTTAGCTACCTTCCTCTGAGAGAGTAGTTTTGAGATTTTGCAATTTTTATTCCTCCTAACGCAGTCATTTTATCATTAGGGTTAGTGTTTTCTCCATCCTCTCGACAATGTCTGTACATCACCTTGTGAAATAGTGTGATCGACTTTGCTCACAATATTCTATCTCTGCTTTCCGTCATGTGCTGCCAAACCTCTCAGTGACTCCTGATGAACAGAGCAAAACATTCCTGAACTCTATTCATACCTGCGGCACTTTACTCTTTTGTGTTAGTGCTGCCATTGTTATGTTCACTGTTACATCCAGATCGTTATTCAGATCTCTCTGGACTCAGATTATTTCCTTTAGATTTATGGCATACTTTATACAGCTATGTATGTCAATGTGTGTTACTTCACCTTAAATAGAAGCCTCCATCAGTTACGTTGCCATTCAATTGCATGACTCACTTGTTAGGTCAGTTGCAAAATCTATTTGTTCCATCCAATTGCAAAATCCTTGATCTATATTCTCAATTTAAACTGGAGGAACAGCTTCAAATTTAACAATTTCCAGCTTCAACATTCAGATCAACAATGTCAGATCATAATCACCACTCTCGTTCTTTTCAGGCCTGCTGTTGCTATCTACACTTCCTCCAAACCCACCTTGTTCCATTCCCCAGCTCTTCTGCCCTTCAGTATAACCTATCCTGCCATTCTCTATCGTAGCTGAAAATGTGTTGCTGGAAAAGCGCAGCAGGTCAGGCAGCATCCAAGGAGCAGGAGAATCGACGTTTCGGGCATAAACCCTTCTTCTTTTGGGCTCATGCCCGAAACGTCGATTCCCCTGCACTTGGATGCTGCCTGACCTGCTGCGCTTTTCCAGCAACACATTTTCAGCTCTGATCTCCAGCATCTGCAGTCCTCACATTCTCTATCGTAGACCTTCTCTTTTATTCACCCCACCCCCATCTCCTTGTTTTGCTTCAAATTCTGGTGAAAGACTGTTGACATTGGACTGTGGCTTCGGGACATTGATGCTTCCCAGCATGAAATCAGCTGCTAATCCTCCCAGAAACATTGGCTGGTACCCTCCCCAATCCGCCCATTGGCTGGCACCCTCCCCAATTCTCCCATTGACTGGTACCCTCCCCAATCTGCCCATTGGCCGGTACCCTCCCCAATTCTCTGATTGTCTTTTGCCTCCCCTAATTCCTCATTGGATGGTTCCAGCATCAAACCCCATTGGCTGATGGCCTTTGCAATCTCACATTGGCCGCTACCCTCCTCCAGCTCCTGCCTTTCCTGCAGTGGTCTCAGAGACAAAGAGCCTTAGATTTGTGAAATGACAGGGAGAAGCTGTGCTTTTCTCCTTTGAGCAGGGAAATTAAGAGGAAATTTAATAGAGTAGACAGAGAGCTGCTGCTTTCAGAGGGTTGGAAGCCAGTATTGATGGTTTTAAAGTGATTGGCAAAAAGAACCAAGGTAAATTCAAATCAGTGTAAATTAGGGCAATCTGGAATGTTCCATCTGAAAGGCTGATAGAAGTAGATTCAATTGTAACTTTCAACAGGGAATGGTGAGATGGTGTGCCATTAGACTAGTAATCCAGAGACCCAAGGGTCACCACAGCATTAAACAAATCTGGACCATAACTTCAATAACTGTGACCCTGAATCTATCATCCATTGCTGTAAAACCCATCTGGTTCACTAATGTCCTCAAGGGGAGGAATCTGCCATTCTCACCTGTGTAAGTCACCGTAGTCTTACCAACCATAGAGCTGCTCTCTCATTAGAGAGAGAGACAATTGGTAGTAGTTTAACCTGAGGGTCACCGGACCTTAGACCAGGGGAAAGGTTGAGAAGGAAAGTCCTTCATGGTGACCTCAGTCAGTGTGGGAATTTAACCCACACTGTCAGCATCACATTGCTTTACAAACCATCCATCCAGCCAACTGACCTAACCCAATACCCCGATATGTGATTCCAGAGCCATTGCTCTTGGAAATGGCTGAGCAAGACTTTCAGTGCAGGGGGCAGTTAGCGATGGGATATGGCAAAACTGGTATTTATTGTCCATGAAAGAATAAAGAGCAAAAAAACTAACCCAGAGCAGGACATTACAAACTAAGAATGAAACTCCCAAGGCTTTGTTGACCGCATTCTGTGCAATAGTCTTGTTGCTACATGTGAGAAGCAAAGGAAAAAATGCCGCATTTTTATTTCTGCGAGGTGTTTGTGGAATGCAGAACTGCACCCACACAGAAATATTTATAACCTTCAACAACATGACAGCGGACATTGTGCTGAACCGAAAGCAAGTGATTGAGAGTCGATGATTATAATATAGGTGGGCACACGTCTTGGGAATGAAGGGCTGTTGTGGCACAGTGGCAATGTCCCTTCCTCTAAGCCTAGGAGACTGAGGTTCAAGCCCCTCCTGCTCCAGGAATATGATTTAGCAATATCTGTAAGGTTGAACATGACAATGCTGATAAGGGTTTTTGTGGTGCAGTGGTACGTCCCTATGTCTAAGCTAGGAGACCAAGGTTCACGTCCCATGTGCTCCAGAGGTGTGTAATCACATTCTCTGAATAGTTTGAACAGAAAATATCGACATCTTGGCATTTTGTTCGATACCATGTCATGAATTAAACTATCAATTCCAGGCATTATAGAATGTAACCCTTTGTTTAACATAGATAGCTGGACATCTTTGAGGAGAAAGTGAGGTCTGCAGATGCTGGAGATCAGAGCTGGAAATGTGTTGCTGGAAAGGCGCAGCAGGTCAGGCAGCATCCAGGGAACAGGAGAATCGACGTTTCGGGCATAAGCCCTTCTTCAGGAATGAGGAAAGTTTGTCCAGCAGGCTAAGATAGATAGCTGGACAGCCACATGAGGTGGACAGTGTTAGACTAGTACAGTGAGAGGAGAAGAGGATTCCAAACTCTGATGGATTCCAAACTCTGGCAAGGCTCAGTGGGGCTGGACTGTTTCCAAACTGCAACATGAGAAAAGGTCCCATTGACAGTCATTCATTCCAGGTCTCGGGGTATCACTGACTGGTGAATGGCCTCATCTAGTGGAATGGTCACACCGAGACCTGGCCAGCTCAGTAATGACAGACGCACAAAAGCCAAAAGCCGAAGCCACCCACAGCTGAGGGGCTATTTCCCAGCTGCATTATCCAGTGAAGAGATGATGCTGCAGATAACCACACACTGAGCAGATACAAGCTCTGAATCATTTCAATGGTTTCACCGAACACCCATCTGAATTTTGACAGGAGATCACTGCAAAGAGCTCATGGGATGTTAAACTTAGAATTGGGTTGTGCAGAGTCACAGCAGACAGCATTTTACACAAAGGCTGATCAGTGTAATCCTGCAAATTACCCCAGTGAAGGGATCCCTGAGTCTCGGTCTCACCTACGATGAGGGAGAATAGCGGCTCACATTATTGCTCGATTTTAAAGGTTTCCTCAAGGAGTGTACGAAATGGGCATGAGCACAAGTTTCAGCCTGACACTCCCATTACATTACTGAGAGAGTGCCGCACTGTCGGAGGGTCAGGGCTGAGGGAGTGCCGCACTGTCGGAGGGTCAGTGCTGAGGGAGTGCCGCACTGTCGGAGGGTCAGGGCTGAGGGAGTGCCACACTGTCGGAGGGTCAGTGCTGAGGGAGTGCCGTGCTGCAGGAGGGTCAGCACTGAGGGAAGCACCACACTGTCGGAGGGTCAGTGCTGAGGGAGTTACAGAGCTAGGGAGGGGTGTAGGGTCTGGAGGATGCTACAGAAATAGGGAGTGAGTGAAGCTGTGGGGATTTGTAAAGAAAGATGATGATTTTTGAATCCTGATTTGTTTCACAGGGAATCAGACTCTACACATTTGATTGTTTTGAATTCACACTGTAGTCAGTCAGATTTACTGAAGTGCAGCTTTTGAGTAAATGGTGAAAGGATGCAGTCTGGAAGGTGAACAAATGTAAGAGGGGAAGTGAAATTGGCCAACATTGAGACACCTGGCTTGCTCCTGCAACAGATATCTCTCAGAGACACGATCTTGTTTACATCAAGGCTTAATCATTTTCAGCCAAATGTATGCAGTATGTTCGTATGCAAATAGTTTCCAACATGTCCATACAAAACTGGGACTGTCCCCTCAGGCAAACCCCATTGTTTAATAACATGCAAATCTAATGTCTGTCATGGAAACGTGCCTTTGGACACTGCACCCTCAGACCTGAGAAAGGTCACAGTGGGTTGAAACCCCGTAAAGCTCTGTAGCATGAACCAGAGGGGAAAGGGGATTGTCTTAATTCAGTGAGTTACTGTAACCTGGAACTTGCTGCCTGTCAGAGCCGTGGGCGCAGATTCTGTGTTAACTTTCCAAGGGGAAATTGAATAAGTTCTAGAACAGGAATAAATGGAGGTTTCAAATGTGTGAATATTGAAGAGCTGTTTGAAAGGGTTGGCTTAGATGGAATGGGTCTAGATTAGAGTGGTGCTGGAAAAGCACAGCAGGTCAGGCAGCATCGGAGGAGCAGGTAAATCAATGTTTCGGGCTGAATGGCTACTCTCTGGGCCAGATGATTATAAATGAGGTGTTTTGGATATCAGAAAGAAATGGTTTGCCTCAATCTCAAAATAAGCTTATCTTCTCACCTTTGACCTTGACAAATTTTGTCTCTTTTTGTTTATAGTGTTTTGTGTGTATCGCCTCTGTGACACTGCAACCATCATCCCAAGCTGTGTGCCTGGACAGCAGGGTGGTGAATGCAACAACACAGGTAAATAACTTATATTGTTCCCCCTTTTACACTTTGTTCGGTATCTCATTCACTCCTGGAGTTTAGTTTGAGAGAAGGATCCATTGCAAACGTTTGCACTGTCTGATTGGCTGTCTCTCTCTTCAGTTCTGAAGAAGGGTCACTGGACTCGAAACGTTAGCTCTGTTTCTCTCTCCATAGATACCGTTGAGTTTCTCCAGCAATTTCTATCTTCAAATTTCAGATTTCCAGCATCTGCAGTTCTTTGTCGGACGTGCTGTGCTTGGGATGACAGACTGGATGTGGAGTCCAAAATGCGGTGCCGGAAAAGCACAGCAGGTCAGGTAGCATCCGAGTAGCAGGAGAATCGATGTTTCGGGCTAAAACCCTTCATCAAGCAGTCCTCACTTTTGCCTAGACCGGATGTGGGCCCAAGGAGACTGCCTTAGAATCCATAGCACCCTCTTTTTGTTTAAAGAAAAACAGGTTTCTCCAGGTATCTCAGCCAATAATAATCCCTCAGCTGAGGTCACTAAATCCAGATCATTTGGCATTGCCTCTTTCTAGGTGTGGGAACCTGCTCTGTGCATCTTCCTGCTACATTTCTATTATCATCTTGGACTAGCCGATCGAATTTATAACACCTTCTGTCTAGGGACCTGTTACCTTTCCTTAAAACTGGACAAAGCGTGAAACCTCTGTACTTACAAAGAAGTTCCATGTTTTGAAATAAACAACAATAAAATTTACTGTACAATATTATAATATTTATAAACACATTTTATGCCATAACACCCAGAACTAACCAAAGGTGACACACTGTGATTGAGCACATAGAGTCATAGAGATGTACTCGACCATGCCGACCAGATATCCCAACCTAATCTAGTCCCACTTGTCAGCAACTGGCCCTTATCCCTCCAAACTCTTCCTATTCATATCCCATCCAGATGCTTTTTAAATATTGGAATTGTACCAGCCTCCACCACATCCTCTGGCAGCTCATTCCATACACGCACCACTCTCTGCGTGAAACATTTGCCCCTTAAGCCTCTTTTAAATCTTTCCCCTCTCACCCTAAACCTATGCCCTCTTGTTCTGGACTCCCCCACCCCAGGGAAAAGACCTTGTCTATTTATCCTGTCCATGCCCCTCATGATTTTAAAAACCTCTATAAAGTCATCCCTCAGCCTCCAACGCTCCAGGTAAACAGCCCCAGCCTATTCAGCCTCTTCCTACAGCTCAAAACCTCTAACCTCGGCAACATCCTTGTAAATCTTTTCTGAACCTTTCAAGTTTCACAATATCCTTCCTATAGGAAGGAGACCAGAATTACACATGATATTCCAAAAGTTGCCTAAGTAACGTCCTGTACAGCTGCAACATGACCTTCCAATTCCTATATTCCATGCTCTGACCAATAAAGGAAAACATACCAAACGCCTTCTTCACTATCCTATCTACCTGCGACTCTACTTTCAAGGAGCTATGAACCTGCACTCCAAGGTCTCTTTGTTTAGAAACACTCTGTAAGACCTTGCCATTAAGTGTTTAAGTCCTACTAAGATTTGCTTTCCCAAAATACAGCACCTTGCATATATCTGAATTAAACTCCACGTGCCACACCTCAGCACATTGGCTCACCTGATCAAGATCCTGTTGTAATCTAAGGTAACCTTCTTCACTGTCCACTACACCTCCAATTTTGGTGTCATCCGCAAACTTACTAACTACACCTGTTATGCTCACATCCAAATCATTAATTTAAATGATGAAAAGTAGTGGACCCAGCACCGATCCTTGTGGCACTCCACTGGTCACAGGCCTCCAGTCTGAAAAGCACCCTCCCCCACCACCCTCTATCTTCTACCTTTGAGCCAGTTCTGTATCTAAATGGCTAGTTCTCCCTGTATTCCATGAGATCTAACCTTGCTAACCAGTCTCCCATGGGGAACCTTGTCAAGCAGTAAACCTTAAATGCCAAATAGTAAACTTTGTCAAAGGCAGATCCCATGGATTTCTCAGCAACTCCCAGGTGTCAATCACATTGTGACATCAAACCTAACTAAACCCTTCACAAGGAATCATGATTCTTCATTTTTGACCTCCTGGTCTTAACTCCCTCAGGATGCACTCCATCAAACTCTGCCTGAATGATTGCTCATAATCTGGAATTTCACCTTCTTTTCTCTGGTCAGTGCTCCCTTGGATTTGGAAATTGCTCTCCAGCCCTTGCTCCCACATCTAACTCCAGTCCTTCAAAGGCAGTTACTGTCATCACCAATGAATGATATAAAACTCCTGGGTATTTTTCCTGAATTTTAATCTTGCTTGGCTACACTAATTGACTCTGAGGATGTCTTTGGGACCTTTTCCAGAATCCCAACACACAGACCTGATGTAGTTCAGCCCATTCTCAACGGATCGGTGAAACGGTAACACTGCTCACCATGAAATCTGCTCCTGACTCTCTCTTTCAGACACTGCCTTACATTCTCTGACTTCTATTTTGACTGATTTATTGAAATCCTTGCAACAAGCTCCACCCTTGTTTCTTGGAAACATTGAATGTAATTAACATTTCAAACAGCCAAAAATAGCAATGCCTTCAAACTCTCTGTTCCTTGAATATTAGTGTTTTTAAAGATTGCTGTTTAAACAGGTGAAATTGCATTCAACAAAGAGGATTTGGTTACAATTTTAGACCAACCGCGTAGAAATGAGAAATGTCTCAGGATGCTTGTGTTTTTTTGTTGTCCATGTTTTAACCCTCTAACTTAATTTCAAATACTAAGGATGTTTTACTTTAAATTTGCTACTTGGCTAATGCTTACTGTTTTATAAAACAGAGACAGCAGTTCTGACTTCCCCAACCCCTGAGGTGAAAAGATCAAAGTGTCCACTTTCCATGGAAAATTATTGTCTTAATGGAGACTGTGTGTACATTCCACACGAAAACATTCACTACTGCAGGTGAGGACAAATTAAACATGGTGAACTAGTCTAATTCCTATCCAGAATTGCTCAGTTGTAATAAATGCTGTGTGCAGCTGTTGTGAACTTACAGGAGGGGAGAAACTCGAGCTAGCAAAGTTAACCCTTTAGGCTCAAGATGACAACTGAGAGGCAGGTTTTGAACCCAAATTATCTTTGAGCATGTGACTATATTGACAATCTTATTGCCCGGTGCACCTATTGATCTTCCAAGTGTTTCACAGCAACAGCACTGTTTTATTCAACAACATATGGGCGGCACGGTGGCACAGTGACACAGTGGTTAGCACTGCTGCCTCACAGCGCCTGAGACCCGGGTTCAATTCCCGCCTCAGGCCACTGACTGTGTGAAGTTTGCACGTTCTCCCTGTGTCTGCGTGGGTTTCCTCCGGGTGCTCCGGTTTCCTCCCACAGTCCAAAGATGTGCAGGTCAGGTGAATTGGCCATGCTAAATTGTCCGTAGTGTTAGGTAAGGGGTAAATATCGGGGTATGGGTGAGTTGCGCTTCGGCGGGGCGGTGTGGACTTGTTGGGCCGAAGCGCCTGTTTCCACACTAATGTAATGTAATGTAATCTAATCTAATCTAATTTCTTCATACTCAGGAGAAAGTGAGCACTGCAGATGCTGAAGAGTTGAGAGTGTGGCACTGGAAAAGCAGAGCAGGTCAGGCAGCATCTGAGGAGCAGGAGAGTCGATGCTTTGGGCAAGAGCCG
The DNA here is from genome assembly GCF_004010195.1 of Chiloscyllium plagiosum. Classification (NCBI taxonomy): domain Eukaryota; kingdom Metazoa; phylum Chordata; class Chondrichthyes; order Orectolobiformes; family Hemiscylliidae; genus Chiloscyllium; species Chiloscyllium plagiosum. The sequence continues at coordinate 39,281,127 of NC_057741.1, forward strand.
TTCATCAGGAATTCCTGATGATGGGTTTATGCCCGAAACGTCGACTCTCCTCGGATGCTGCCTGACCTGCTGTGCTTTTCCAGTGCCACGCTTTTCAACTCTGACTCTATCCTACAGCATGTCACTTCCTCCTCCTTCCACAAGTCCAGCCTTTCATGAGCCAGCATTTCATATCGGGTTAAATGAGCAATGTTGGAGGCTGCAGGATCTGTAATTTGTACCAATTCTGTATAAGTATGTTTTAGTAAGGAAATGGCATAGAAGATAAGCAGCAGTCAACCCCTGAGATAGTTCTCATTTCCATCCAGGTCATCTGAAATTGGAACAAAATCCTCTTTTTTTTTTACTGCCTTCAATTGGCACCATGTAAGCCAGCAATCTGTAAAAATTGTAACATTCAGGGAATAGAATTGCCACAGTTGACTTTTCCAAAATACTTGTTACTTTTAGTATTTACAAGGAACTGGGGTGAGGCTTGTTGCAAAGAATTTAATAGGTCATTCACAACAGTTCATGGGAATGGTCCAGTTGTTCACGATTTCCGATTTTGCGCTTATTGTATTAAAATACCTATAGAGGCATGAGATGCTAATGCAGATAGAAACAAGAGAGACTATTTAGCCCCTTAATTAAATCCTGGACAAACTAGGAATTAATTACACCCACCTGCATGAGCACAGAAGGATGGAGCCCAGGGATTTCTCTGGTGAGTTGGTGGTAGGTGTGAGGAAGGCCTATGGTTAATTCTATAACTTTCCTCCTACAGGTGTGCTAAAGGTTACAGTGGTGCCAGGTGCATGCACCTTGAACTGGTCCGGCAACCAATGAGCAAGCAAGATGTGGCACTGACGGTGGCGATATTATTTCTTGTCGTTGTGGGCTTGCTAATTGTCTCTTTCTTGATCTACAGGAGGTATTTATTGACTGCCCAGTCTTCAGAATCTAAAGTATGACAATCCCTTGCTTTATTTAATTGCACAACCGAAAAATTGTAGAATTACATAAAATCGCCCAGGTTCGATTCCAGCCTGGGTCGATTGTCTGTGTGGAGTTTGCATGTTCTCCTTGTATCTGCGTGGGTTTTCTCCGGGTGCTACAGTTTCCTCCCACAATCTAAAGATGTGCAGGTTATGTGAATTGGCCATGCTAAATTGCCCATAGAGTCCAGGGATGTGTAGGCTAGGGGATATAGGGTAGGAGTATGGGTCTGGGTGGGTTACTCTTCAGAGGGTCGGTGTGGATGCGTTGGGCCGAGAGACCTGTTTCCACATTGTAGGGATTCTAATTCTAACTCTAATTTGCAGCACCGGTATAAGTCCTTATCTGAACTAGTGTTTGCATTCCATATGACCTCCCTTTATCCCATATCTCACCCAATCAGTCTGTCCTTTTCCTACATTTTATCCTATGTGAATATCCAGTTTTCCCCTTGAATATATCTACATTAGTCAGAGAAACATAGAAAATAGGAGCAAGAATAGATCATTTGCCCCTTTGAATGTTTTCTGCTATTCAGTATGACCGTGGCTCATTCTCTAACTCAATACCATGCTCTCTTTGTTTCCATATCCCTTGATGCCTTCAACATCTCAAAATTTATTCACCTCAACTTCCCATAAGAGCATAAGACCTTTAGACATAGGAATTGAAATGAGGCCATTTGGCCCATCGAGTCTGCTCTGCCATTCATACATGGCTGATAGGTTTTTCAACCCCATTTTCCCACTTTCTCCCCATAACCTTTGATCTCCTTGGCAATCAAGAACCTATCTCTCTCTGTTTTAAATATACTCAATGCCTTGGCTTCCACAGCCTTCTGTGGCAGTGAATTCCATAGATTCCCCACTCTCTCTCCATTCTAAAATGTCTTCCCTTTACTCTAAGGCTGTGCCCTTGGGTCCTCGTCTCTCCTACCAATGGAAACAACTTCCCAATGTCCACTCTGTCCAGGCCATTCCCCATGGGAGCAAGTCCCACATTCTGATTTACCTATTGTCACGTGTATTCTCAACACTCTTTGGCTGAAGAAATTTCCCTGAATTCCTGATTAGATTTCTCTGGTGATTATCTGACATTGCTATTCTCTGGTTTTATGGATGGGCATTCTAATTGCAGCTTCTGGGTTATATCTTGCCCTTAAAGCCTTGCTCACAAAGTTAGTGCACAGAGCTAATACCTTGGAAGCTTGCATTTTAGTCACACTGTTACTGTCTTTGAATTTCAAAGCATTTAGAAAGGACAGTTCTTTCTCCTTTCCTTATAGTTTCAAAGTCTATGAGATCCACCATCTAGAAATGAGGACAGCAGAAATATGGGAATACCATCCCCTGCAAGTTCCCCTCCAAGCCACTCACCATCCTGACTTGGATATATATCGCCGTTGCTTCAGTGTCACTGGGTCAAAATCCAGGAATTCCCTCCCTGAGGTTATTGTGGGTCTACATACAGCACATGGACTACAGCGGCTCAAGAAGGAATGTTCCTTATCACCTCTGGAAGGCAGATAGAACGAGCAATAAGAGTTGACCCAGCCAATGATGAACCTACGCCAAGAAGTCAATTAAAATAATGATCAGAAAGCCTTTTACCCTCTTTGTATAGTACACAGGCCTCAGATAAACATTCACATCAATTAAGATTCACATTAATGGTAGGGCTGATTCCTGCGTGGCCCAAGTGACCATAGAGATGTTAGCAACAGGAATGGAGCATTTGGCTCTTAAACCTGCTGTGCTATCCATGTGGTTCATTGTTGATTGATATTTCAAATCACTTTACCCACTGTTGACCCTTATCTCCTGATATCCTGCCTGAACAATATGCATCTCAGTTGAGAAACTCTAATGATGCTAACACTTTGAGGAGAGAGCTCCAGAATCTTGATTTCCTTCGTGTGGAAATTGTCTTTTTGCGATTTCAGTCCTGAATAGCCTGGTTCTAATTTTAAGATTATTTCCCTTTTTCCTTAATTCTGTTAACCAGATGGAATCCCAATACAATCCACCTGAGATGGTATGAAGGAAGACTAGATCAGTTAGGACTATATTCACTGGAGTTTAGACGAATCAGGGGGACCTCATAGAAACCTATAAAATTCTTACAGGTCGAGCAGGGTCAGCACAGGAAGGATGTTCCCAATGAGCAAGGAGGTTTGAACAAGGGGTCGCAGTCCAGTATATGAAGTGAGCCATTTAGGATTGAGATGAGGAGAAGTGTCCTCACTCAGAGAGTGGGAAGCCTGTGGAGTTCTTTGCCATAGAAAGTGTATGAGGCAAAGACACTTAATGTTTTCAAGAAGAAATTATATTTCATTCTTTAGGGCTAAAGGGATCAAGGGGAGAAAGTGGGAACAGGGAATTGAGTTGGATGACCAGCCCTGCTCATATTGAATAGCAGAGAAGGCTCAATGGGCTGAATGGCCTACTCCTGTTCCTATCGCTAATCTTCCTTCCATTTGTATCTCCCCTTTATTAAACCTCTCCTCCACATTCTCTGCTTCAGGAAGAATAATCCCAATTTCTTGAGGTCTATTCATTTAATCAAACTCCCTCATGCCTGGAACCATTTTCAGTAAATCTTTTCCAGTCTTGACCTTCTTCGTAAAAGATGGTATCTAGAATTGCACACAGGGTTGATGACAGGACCGCAATCAGTAATTTATAACGATGCTGCATAACCTCCTCATAAATTCTTTCTCTTTGACAATAAATGTGAAAGATTTCCACAAAGATATGGCCTCCACCTCACTCAATCCCCCTGCGCTGACAGCATGATTGTTGGCAGGCATAGGTTCTCTACTGAATATGTAGCATGTTACAAGATCTGTTTTTTTTAATTTACAGATTTAGTAAAAACAGATCTAAACATCAATCACAAGACACAAGAGAGAAAGATCCAACCAAAACTGAATCTAAGGAGTCGTTCTTGGGGCAGGATTCATTACCTCCAAGCGAAACATTTCACAACCTGCTCCACTGCTAAACACAACCAGTAACTTGGAGAATGTAACATAAATGCACTAAAGAAATGGTGTGGCATTATGGGTTACCTTCAGCTGAAGGCGTATTGGTTTCTGTACATCTAAGACAAACAGTTTGAATTACTGTGAAAACCATTCCTTTCCTTTTAATCCTCCTGTTTCTCACGAAGAAGTTGACTTCTTCAAGATTTCTGAGATGATTTTGTCTGTTGGCCTCCTCCCTTGAAGATGTGAATTGTTTCCTAAGGTCTATCCCTTGGAATGAAGGAGCTCATATCCTGTTTGAACCATTGTGTCATTTAGTGACAGTATGAGGGTGGAGGGACATATGTGTGTCAATACCATTCTGTTCCCTTTTGCCATTATTTACACTTACAGCACGGTGGGTAAACCTTTAAAGAGGAGTCAGGGCACTGGGAGATTTCCCCCTTTTACTGGGCTGAAATTGATCCACTGTGCTTGAACAAACTAAAACTATCAAAAATACATCAATATTCCACTGCTCCAGTTAACTTTAACTTTTCCAAATGTCAACTTCATTTTCAGTGCATAAAGATCAGAGTGCTTTTGTGTTTGGAGCAGTTTCCTGAAGGACCTAGATTTTAACACAAGATCACTCTCGTTTCCTTTTCATCTTTTGTGACATGTTCATTTACAGTATTTATTCACAGCTATATATTTATGATGTATTCTGTTTTGCAACTGACAGACAAATTGCCTTGAACTCCAGCAGAGGGCAATGTTTCTTTAACTGACCTGAACCAGGGACTGAGAATCTGAAGTTTGCAGTTTGACCTGGGTCTGTGTTTGTTTCTTTTGGATGAAAGTTTCAGAATTTTGACATGAGCCAAAAACAGACATCAAGTACAACTCCAAAATTTCTCCAGATTACAGAAATAACTGATATTAACATTTTATAAGTTAAATACATATTTATTTATTAAGTACTTTAATACAACGTTATAGGGAAGAACGACAAGAGCCAACCGAAACTCAACTGAAAAGTTTTAAAGAGGATGTACAAACAGAGGAAACTTTGCTTAAATCTTTGGCAGTGGCAGGACATGTTGGAGAAACTGTCAAGAGGTTGTAGGATCCTGAAAGAGCTCTTGTGGTGCAGTGGTAGAGTACTTTCCTCTGGATCCAACAGTCTGAGTTCAAGTCCCACCTGCTCCAGAGATGTGTCACAGCATTTCTGTACAAGTTGGCTAAAGAAACTGCAGGACCCTGGGCTCTATAAAGAGTGACATGGCAGACAAAAGCAAATAACTCCTGCCAAAATTTGGTAAATATTGTGCTGATCTCAACTGGACTATTGTCTAATTCTGGACACTGTGCTCCAGGAGTTACTGAAGATCTTGTAGAGGGGATTTACTAGAGCAGAACCAAAGCTGAGGGACCTTGATGCATGTGGAGAAGGGGCTTTTGATGGATATATTAAACGGCATTAAGGATCTGCACAAATCTCACAGAGACAATTGACTCTGGTGTTGCTGTAGGGACATAGGTTTAAAGTGGTTGATCAAAGAGCCAGAGGGAAGGTGAGGAGTATGTTTGTTTTCCTTGTGATTAGACATGCTCTGCCTAAAGGATAATTAAGTGCACCTTCAATTAAAAGCTTTTGAAAGGGAAGTGGATAAAAATTAAAATGGCTATGGGGGAAAGAGCAGGAGAATGGGTCTAATTGGATAACTCTTCCAAAGAGTGAGCACATTGATGTTCGCTGGCTGGTCTCCCTCTGGTCTCCCATCTCTAATTATAAAGGTGCACTTTTCAAATCCATGTTTCTGATGGAGATCTACACTTGCTGGGATCACCGGTTAATCAGCGTTACAGAGTTTGTAAGTCAGTCTCTGATCCACACTCTGTAACAGCATAATTCATTCTGCGATTACTGAAGCACCCGAACAATATGTTTCACTTGTTTATACCACATTGAAATTGGAGCAACATTCAATAATTTCTTGCCAGATGGAGGGTCAAAGGGTAGAGGGGTCAGATAGGAACATGGAGATCAGGTCAGCCAAGTTCTTACCAAATGGCAGTGTAGACTAAAAGGGCATTCCCCTAAGTCATGTGTTTTGTTGGTATATGCTGTTTAGTAGATGTAATAGGAACTATTGACACAATTCCCAGTGCCCTTATGGCACTATGGTCTGAAATTGAGTCTGTCCCATACTGGGCTGAATGAGTGATTGAAAAATCACCTTAAAATACATTACTTTGTAAATAATAAAACTAAAGGCTGGAATGAAATTGCAATTCTGGCAAGATATATGCAATATTTTTATGCTTTGATCATTTTGATATCTCAGAACAGAGGATTGTGGAGGTCCAGTCTTTGAGTATGTTTAAGATATTAATAGATTTATGATTCCCAGTGATGTACAAAGTTATAAGGATTGATTGGATAAAAGGCCCCATAGTATTCTATCAGTCATAACCATTATTGATAGGGAAAACCTGATGGGCTGAATGGCCTACTCCTGTTCATACTCCTGTTTGTACTTTCACCTCCTTGAACTTCACACACTAGAGGATAATATCTGATCTCTTTAAGTACTGTCACTACAAAGAATTTTTAATCTATGGTGCTATAGATGTCAACTAGGAGAAAGTGAGGATTGCAGATGCTGGAGATCAGAATTGAGAGTATAGTGCTGGAAAAGCACAGCCGGTCAGGCAGCATCCGAGGAGCAGGAGAATTGACGTTTCGGGCATAAGCCCTTCATCAGGAATCAGTTGATGTATGTAGATAAATATTAGTGCTCTTTTTTTTAATTGGGTCTCTGAGGAGATGATTGACTATATGGGGTCTTGGATTATTTTGAAGGTGGAGTTAGATAGATCTGTGACCAACGAGGGAGTCAGTGCTCTCAGGGAGAGGTGAGCACATAGGCTGGAGGCCACAATCCATTCAGCCCTAATCTTATTGAACAGTAAGGCAGATTTGAGGGCTGAATGGCCTGCTCCTAGTTTATATGTGTATATTACATCAGTTGTGGGCATTGAGGGAACTGAAGGAAGAATTGTTCAGCGGTAATTCTCAGGTTAGTGTAACGTGTGGTTAGACTTGAAGGATGATCTCCACTTTAGGAATCTGGCTGCCACGTGCTGGTTACTTTCCAACACACGGCATGCATCTTGAAGATTGCAGAGAGGTAGAGACAGTGACTGTCATTCTCTGTAACTAGACTATTAATAGGCCAAATCAAAGACTTTTTCATCATTCTGTCACAGGACTGTTAACTTGCCAAATACAAATATCTCAAAAGCAATCAGTGTTGCATCAGCGGCTTGAATAATTCCCAGTGCCTTCCCAATTCTAGTCCCTTCCTTTGTCAACGTCTTACCTTCCAGTCCAGAGCTTCTTGGGGATCTGTTAGTTTTCTAACTCAAGAGAATTGGATCATATTATGTTGGTGCACGGTTTCCAGCGTGGGAGTTAAGTTGGCTTGAGACAAAGGAGTGAGAGAGAGAGAGAGCCAGGGTTGTTGGGCCCGGATCTGGGGTGGTGAGGGATAATTAAGGGGGATCATTCCTGCTCCACCTGACTGACAAGGAATGCTCCCCTCTGCCTGCCCTCCCCTTGCTGTAGCTGCCAGTTATCCGCAATGCAGGCTGACCACAGTTAAATACCTGCTGAGCAGGTTAAACTTGATCTTTGACAGCATACCTAAAATCAACGAGGTAAAAACAATGACTGCAGATACCTAAAATGCCAGTCGGGCTCCTATCCCACATGAGGAAGGGCCAGAATTCAGGAGTTGCAGCATTTTTGGGGAAAAATAAACCGCATTCAAACTCAATCTCACCCCCTCCCTAGTGCTAAATCAAGCTACCCACCATCCCCCCCCCCCCCCTCCAATTTTATCAAAGTACGTGCCAAATTCTTAATTTGATATTGGAGAACCAGCATACTGTAGGAGTTGGCTAGTATACCTCTAGTGCTGAAAATGTGTTGCTGGAAAAGCGCAGCAGGTCAGGCAGCATCCAGGGAACAGAGGAATCGACGTTTCGGGCATAAGCCCTTCTTCAGGAATACCTTTATTCAATTGCATTTTTCATTAAATTTCTTGTTTTGATTTTTTTGTTTCTATACCTTAAATATTTAGTATTTATTTATCATCAAAATCCAATGAAGTATCTCAAAAGAAAAATACTGCCGATGCTGGGAAACATCTAGTAAAATTGCATGATGGGAACATTCAAGTTCTTTATATTGTGTTTTCAAAAGTTGAATCAATCTATGTGCGGTTATTTTTGTTGTAATATTTTTGTGCTGAATTTTTCAGTTAAAGTATGATTTGTTAAATAAATTTATTTTAAAATGTGAATGTGGTGGTGTCTGACTAATCTGTATAATCACTGATAGTCTTTGCAGAGTTACTGGTTGGAGACAGAACCGTTCTGGATCAGTCTGAGCCTTAGGGCCAGGTTACGACGATCAGGAAAGAGTGAACAGGCTGGACTTGTTCCTTCTAGAAAATGGAAGCCAAGGGCTGACCTGATCATAAGACAATAAGAAACAGGAGTGAGCCATTCGGCCCCTCAAGCCTATTCTGCCATTCTATAGATTCGTGGCTGATCTGCCATTCCTCACATCCACTTCCCTGTCCTTTCCTAATAACCCTTGATTCCCCGACTGATCAAGAATCTATCTATCACAAAGGTGTTTGAACTTGTGAAGGTTGACAAGGAGTTTGCAGAGAAATGGTTTCCACTTGTGAGAAGTCCAAATTTAGTAATGTAAGATTATCTAAAATCAGTGGGAAAATTCTCTTTACCCAGAGGCGGTGAGTGTGGGGAACTCGCTCTGACAGAGAGTGGTTGAGGTGAATTATGTAGATACATTTAAGGGGCAGGTGAATAAACATGAGCAGAATCAAAGACAAGGATATGGTGATTATGGTGATATGTGGAGCGTGGGAGAAGGCTCATGTGGAGCAGAAACACTTGCATAGAGTAGATGGGCCAAATGGCCTGTTCCTATGCTGTATGATTTTATGTAATATGTGAATGTATTGAAGTCTCTTGGTTCACTATCTTGAGTGAATGCTGAGGTATAGAGGGTACTGTCATATAGTGTTTAATAGAAATGTAATGGTGTACTGAATGGAAATGCATGAATTTCAATGTGGCAAAGCACACATATAAATATTTGTATAAATGTGTATGGTCTCAGGGAGAGAGCAAGGATAGTGGGAACAACAGAACAGTGTGTTCAAAGAGCCACCACAGTATTAATGGAGCAGACAGCCTCCTCTGTCCTGGAGATAGTTAATGATTCTATAACAACAGTCCTATTAATTAAACTAAGAAAGTATGTTTGGAGCATGAAGCTTTAAGAAGAGGAAAAATCCATGGGAAGTGTCAATTTTCCACTGCTGTAAATTGACATGTATATATACACACACACACAGAGGCACACACACACACACACAAGCATGGACATGCATGTACCACATGCACTTGTATACATGTACACAAAGCAACATAATAATTAACAAATAAAATATTTATCTTTCTAAAATAGTTTTGAATTCTACAGTATGTTAGATCCCTTTCTATCACAGTCCTCCCTTAATCCAGAGCAGAAATCAGGAGCCTCCTCTGACTCACCTCCAATCTATTCACATCCTTCTGGGAGTAAAAACTGCATACAATATTTGAGATGCAGTCTCGCCAGTGTCCTGAATAAATGAAATGTAGTATCCTTATGTTTATGTTCAATTCCTCTCATAAAAACAATAGCATTCCACCAGCCTTCCCAATTCCGTGCTGTACCTGCGTACTGACGCTTTGTGACTCACACACCAGATCTCTCTGCACCTCAGCGTTCTGCAGTCCTTCGCTGTTTAAGTAAGTCTCTGCCTCTTCATTCTTCCTGACAAAGTCAACACATACACACTTTGAAGCAACTGCCAGATTTGTGCCCACTCCATCAGCCTATCCATATCCTCAGTGGCTCAGTGGTTAGCACTGCTGTAGCAGAGCACCAGGAATCCAGGTTCGATTCCAGCCTCGGGTGATTCTCTGTGTGAAGTTTGCACATTCTCCCCATGTCTGCGTGGGGTTTCCTCCCAAAGACTAGGTGAACTGACCATACTAAATTGCCCATAGTGTTCAGGGTGCTGGGTAGGCTAGGTCCATTAGTTAAGGGTAAATGTGTAGTAATAGGGTAGGTAAATGGGTCTGGGTGGGATACTCTTCAGAGAGTTGGTATGGACTCATTGGGCCAAATGGCCTGTTTCTACACTGTAGGGATTCTATGATTTGCAAACTCCTGATGTCTTTTACACAACATTCTTTCCCACCCCATCTTTGTGTCATTTTAAATTGAGCCACCCCCCTGATCCAATCATTGATGTAAATTGTGAAAAGCTGAGGGCCCAGCACAGGTCCCTGTGAGACTCGTCATGTCCTGCCAAACAGATAAAGAAACTGCAGGTTAGAAACAAATCACTGGAGAAACTCTGCAGGTCTGGGAGTGTCTGTGGAGAGATAAACGGAGTTTGGATCCAGTGATACTTCCTCAGAACTGTTTAAAGCTAGGATGGTATGTACGCTGAAGATAGGGTAGGGGGAGAGGGGGAGGGAACGGAGAAAGGAGTAAATGATGGGTGGGGTTAGAGCCCAAAGAGAGATAGAAACAGTTGGGTAAACAAGAATGGATAAAGGTCAGCCAAGGAGAATAAATCAATTGGTTGAATGAATAGTGGATAAAGTGTGGAGCTGGAAAAAGCACAGCAGGTCGAGCAGCACCAGAGGAGCAGGAGAGTCAACGTTTCAGGTCGGAACCTTTCCAGCATCTGCAATCCTCACTATCTCTAGGTCGAATTAATAGGCTGACAGTGGGTTGCATGTGGTAGCAGCCCATGTGATGACAATGCCTGGGGGTAGGGCTGGGTAAAGGACATGGAAGAAGGTGCTCAGCTTCTACAATTATAGAACTCAAAACTGAGTTGCAAAGGCTGCAGGGTCCCCAAATCCGAAATGAGGTGCTGTTCTCCCAGCTTGCTCTGAGATTCACTGGAGCACTGCAGCAAGCCTGAGACAGAGATGTTGGCCAGGGAACAGGGTGCGGTCTTTATATGGCAGATAACTGGAAGCTCAGGGTCTTTTTTACAGATAGAACGTAGATGTTCCGGAATGTAGTCACCCAATCTGTGTTTTGTCTCCCAGTATAGAGAACCAGATTGTGTGAAGTGCAGGTAAATCACTGCTTTACCTGGAAAGTAGGTTTGGGCCCTTGAATATGAGAAGGTGGAAGGTATAAATGGGCAGGTGTTACACCTCCTGCGGTTGCAGGGCAAGGTGCTATGGGGCTGCGGGGAAAGCGGGGCTGGGTGTGTTGGGAGTGAAGCAGCTATGCACCCAGGGTGTCTCAGGGGGAATGGTCCCTTGCAGAAGGCTGACAGGGGAGGGAGGGGAATATGTGTCTGATGGCTCCAAACTGCTGGAGGTGGCAGAAATGGAGGCTAATGATCCTCTGGATGTGGATGCTGGTGGGATGGTGGGGGAAGACAAGGGGGACCCTATTGCTCCTATGGGAGGGAAGAGAAGGGGTAAAGGGGGAAGTGCGGGAGATGGGTCAGATCTGGCTGAGGGCCCTGTCAATTATGGTGCTGGGGAATCCTTGGTTGAGAAAGAAGATGGACACTTCAGAGGCCTCTTTTATAAATTGGCATCATTAGAGCAGATGTAACGGATATGGTGGAACTGGGCGAATGGAATAGAATCCTTACAGGAAGCTGGGTATGAGGGTTATAGTCCAGGTAACTGTGATAGTCGATGGGTTTGCAGTGAATATTGGTGGCCAGCCTATCCCCAAAAATGGAAGCAGAGATGTTGAGGAAGGGAAGGGAGGAGTCAGAGATAGACCAGGTGAAAGTGAGGGCAGGGTGGAAATTGGAAGGAAATTGATGCTTTTCCAATTCCATCGACGTCATTTATATACCGGAGAAAGATTTGTGGGTGTGGGCCGTATTAGGACTGGAACAAGGAATGTTCCACATACCCCACGGAGGGGACAGTCATAACTGGGACCCAGCTGGGCACGCATGGCCACTCCTTTGACCTGAAGAAAGTGAGAGGAGCTAAAAGAGAAATTGTTCAGGGTGAGCACAGCCTTGGCCAGGTGGAGGATGGGGTCAGTTCAGCCCGTTGTTCCAGGAGGAAACAGAGACCTCTGAGACCATCCTGATGGTAAGTGGACGTCTAAGGGGATTGCATGTCTCTGGTGAAGAGGAGGGCGCTGGAACCTGCAAGCTGGAAATTCTGAAACTGATGTAAAGCATCAGAAGAATTACGGATGTAAGTGGGAAGGAACCGGGCAAGGAGAGGAGAACTTGAACCGAAGCAGGAAGTGATGAATTCTGTGGGGCAGGAGCAGGTTCAGACAATGGGTCTGCCCAAGCAGTGCTGTTTGTGGGTTTTGGGAAGGAGGTAGAAGGGGCTGGAGGATCTATCAGCTTGGAGGCAGTGGCAGGGAGATCACCAGATGAAATGAGTGACCATGGTGGATATAATAACTTGGTGTTGGTGTCATGGTCCAGGGGGAGATAGGAGGAAGTACCTGAGAGCAGGCATTCAGCCTTTGCAATACAGAGGTCAGTTGTCCAGACAGCAACAGCACCACCAACACTCCTTCATTAGAAATAATCGTCAATCGTTAATCGTTGATTTGACCAGAGTGGGTTATATTGGGTCACGTTGAGAAATAAAACTGCAATAATCTCATAAGCGGAAGCATGCAGCAAATAGAACATGCTGTTTAACCAGGCACTGATGTCCTCCCCTGAGTAGTTTAGTCTGAAGTTTTAATTGCCTCATTTTGCTACTTCATTACTGACCTACTTGACTGCTTCTAATGATGCTGCAGTGACCATTTTTGAGCCTCATAAAATTTACCCAATTACTTTCACCCAGCTCTTAGATTTCCCTTTAAATTGCTTCCAATGTGTTGGGCTAAATTTTGTTCTGTACGTAAGAGAGGATGTAAATCTCTCACTAATGATTTCTGACAACCATTCAGTGAAAGAATTTCCCCTCTGGCATTATATGTAAAGTGAAATGAACAGGAGGGGGCTGGGGTCAAACAAGCCCAGACCTTCAGCGTGTGGCAGTAGACCAATAACTTGGCTTCCTGAACATAATTTTTCTCTCGCTCCATGAACATCTGTGATGATTTTGAACAGAATAACAGATATTCCCTCACATTATTTTCTCTAATTCCTCTCTCTCTCTCTCTGACTATTATTTTCATCAAAAGGAAAATGGAAGACAATTGAAGAGCGGAAGGTCATTGAGCTATAGAGTTTGTTCTATCCAATAGACCAGAAAGAAAGAGCGATCATAATGACCTTTTAATTTATTTGAATTTCCTGAGGAAGGTGATTAAATGCAGGTGAAACTTCCAAGACCCTAAAAGTGAGACCTTGCTCCAGGTGATAATGGTCACTTTTTCAATCATAACACGTGCACAATTTCGAGCTGAATTTAACCTTCAGTCTCACTTCTAGTTAAATTACTTGCCAATCCTCCTTAAAATAGATCCATTATAACAGCATTAAAACATTCGAAAGGAAGTTTTCATCCCCCTCCAGAAAAGCAGTTGAGTTGGTAATTTTATAGACATGTCCTCTGGCGTCACACCCACAGCTGAAAGTTAAACTTTCTATTTCTTTCTTATTATCCAACTCTTTTATCATTTTGTATCTTTATCGGTTTTTCTTCATTAACACAATTTGAGTTGTGAAAATATACCATTAACATTTATTGAAATTTTGGAATTCTTGTAATCATTCATTTATTTATAATTGATATTCTAAATGTGGCATCATCAATGAATTATAACGTGTTTATATTTATGTTTAAAACTGAGATTTATCAGAAACTCTTGAACAATATTTTTAAAAAACAACAATTGTTTTGCTTTTCCACTATGTACTTCTATTGCGGTGCATTTTTCCATTTTAAATCCCACTTATGCCCTCCCTTAGTCTATCTGCTTACTTCATGAATGTTTTTGACTAATATTGGAAAAGTAATGCAGAGTATGGTTAGATCATCTGCTTTTTGCAAAATAGATTTGACAATGGGTAAAGTAGCAGAGGAATTTAGGGGTTCAAATCCAACAATTATCAAAAGTAGCAACACATTTAATTAAAAACATAAAATAGCAAATAGATCACTGGACTTTATTTCTAGGAAGAGAGAGTTAGAAAGCAGAGAAGGTACTTTATGTTCAACCTATATCTAGATTTTATTTGACCACACTTGGAGAACAGTAAACAGTGAACATATTAGAGAAAGGATACTGAAGGAGGTGCAAAAATAAAGATTTACTGGAATTGAGAAGTTTTAACTATCAAGAAAGACTGCACAAGTTGGGGTTCATTTCTGTTGAAAAGGGAAGATTAAAATTCGGAAGGAATTTGATGGCTTGGATGTGGGAACTTGTTCCTACGTGTCGGGATGTTCCAGAATCATGAGCCATAAATATAAGGCATTGACTGATACATCCAGCAGGAATTCAGGAGTAACTGTTTGTAGTATGTGCAACAGAGTGCTGCTGAGGTAAAGAGCAGACAGGCATTTAACAACAAGTTAATTGGCATATGAAGGAGAAAGGGGCAGAAGGATATATCAGTTGGGTGAGATGAATGTGAGGTGGGAGATTCTCATGGAGTACAGACACTGGTATAGACCTGTTGGATTGATTGGCTGACTTCTGTGTTTTAATTGCTATTGCAATACAATTGACCATATCACTTGATCACTTCTGTAACTGTTATAATGATGTATGAGATACACTCAATTTCCTATTATTAATCAACTGTATACATCACTAACCCTCTGCCAGCACCATATCATTTTCAATGCTGTCTGCTGTCTACCATTCAGACAAATGTCTCACTATCTATCAGCTTTACTAGAATTTACATTTTGAATAAACTCTACAAAAAGACCCTGATGCATTTTGTAATTTATAGAAGTTCCTCAGAAGTGGGGTATCATTGACAAAAGAATGTTCATGGTAAACCCCTGCGCTTCACTGGGAGTCAGTGTTAATTCTTTTCAATGAATTCCTACTGCCAAGCCTGGGGATACACTGCATTTTATTAGCACCGCATTTGTGATCATTAGAGAAATAGCGGGCAGAATATTAAAGATATTCTCAGAACTAAATGCGATAACAGTATTAATAGTGTCCCAAAGAAAAATTACAATTTTCCAACAGTAGGGAATGAGTGAAGTATATGTTTCTGGGTAGTTCTTGTCATATGATGCATGTTCTATGATTAAAAACTGTTGGATATAATAGAGATGCATTTTAAAAAGTTCCAAGTAAATTTCACATTTTTAAGGATAGATTTATTTTGACCATGGATGTTGTATCCTGAAGTTAAGTTCAGGTAGTTGACATAAAGTTCTGCCTGATTCTGTTTTGATGCATTGTTTGAGAGACAGAGGACAGTCTGGTACTCTGCTCCATTTCCAATAGTTTTGTGGAATCCTGTATGGACACCTGAACAGCGGGATGGGCTGGCATCCAGTTGAGACACAGCCTTAATTGGTGACTCCCTAAGTATGGTATTTCAGGATGTAGATAAATCCCTTCAAGTTCCTTTCCCACTTTGATCTGGAAGAGGTTTTTTGGTAACCATGGTGAATCAATATAATCATTAGTCATATTTATGGTCTGGTCTAATGATTAACCAAAGTATTTTTTTATAAATGGTCTGTGCTGACACATGCCCTGAGGGTATAAGGACGAGAAGACAGAATGAATCCTTTTATCTTCCGAGGAAATCCCATTGAACTATTGTACTTTTGAAATGTTGATATTATTGCAATACAAGAACACTGGCAGCCAATTTATACTCAGCAAGCTCCCCAGTGTTAGAATAGTCAGATTATCTGTTCCTGTGTTGTTGGTTGAGTGACAAATATTGGCCAGAAGAGATTTCCCTCACTGTGCATCAAGATATGGCCGTATTTAGGACCTTCCACATTTGTGTGAGAGGGCGGACCGGATTTAGCATCTTATCTAAAGTACATAACCACTGAATCAGGCTGCCGTCTAGATTTTGTATTTAATTGTCTGAAATGGGTTTTGATTGATGTTCTGACTGAGGAGGCAAAATTTCTATTCACAGGCTTGGGTCAAGATTTTAGAAGAGTTTATACATAAAGTTGGGAGTGGGGTTATCAGAAGAGTGTGTTTGTTTGCCCCTACAAGTATTCAAGTCTACACCCCTTAAACACAAAACAGAAAATCTCCACTTCCAAGTTATACAGAGTCAGAATCAAAAAGCGTGGAGCTGGAAAAGCACAACAGGCCAGACAGCATCTGAGGAGCAGGAGAGTCAGATGAGTCAGCTCTGAAAGCTTGTGATTTGAAATAAACCTGTTGGACTATAACCTGGTGTCATGTGACTTCTGACCTTGTCCATCCCAGTCCAACACTGGCACCTTCACACCAAAGTTATACAGAAACACACCTTTAACAGTTTTGTGTATTAGCTTGGCTGAGAGAGGTCACAGTCTGTCCTCTACCATCTGGAGGGGCTGCTCCCCAATCTCATTTGGGTCCCATACTCCTCAGCTTTGATGGTATCCTGGTGTAAGGGACGTGGGGGGTGTAAGGGGGAGGTTGGGGGAGATGGAGGTGACCGGCAGGGCTGGGAGATAAACACACTATAGGAATTCATGATGAATCTCATCCTCACTGGAGGTATTGAGGAGTAAGTGCTCGTCTTTGCACCTCCCTGTCAGGGTCTCTGTCAGGGTCTCTGTCAGAGGCTCTGTCAGAGTCACTGTCAGGGTCTCTGTCAGGTTCTCTCAGGTCACTGTCAGGGTCTCTGTCAGGGTCTCTGTCAGGGTCTCTGTCAGGGGCTCTGTCAGAGTCACTGTCAGGGTCTCTGTCAGGTTCTCTCAGGTCACTGTCAGGGTCTCTGTCAGGGTCTCTCACGTCTCTGTCAGGGTCTCTGTCAGAGTCTCTCAGGTCACTGTCAGGGTCTCTGTCAGGGTCTCTCAGGTCTCTGTCAGGGTCTCTGTCAGAGTCTCTGTCAGAGTCTCTGTCAGGGTCTCTCAGGTCTCTGTCAGGGTCTCTGTCAGGGTCTCTGTCAGGGTGTCTGTCAGGGTCTCTCAGGTCTCTGTCAGGGTCTCTGTCAGAGTCTCTCAGGTCTCTGTCAGGGTCTCTGTCAGGGTCTCTCAGGTCTCTGTCAGGGTCTCTGTCAGAGTCTCTGTCAGGGTCTCTGTCAGGGTCTCTGTCAGAGTCTCTGTCAGAGTCTCTGTCAGGGTCTCTCAGGTCACTGTCAGGGTCACTGAGGGTCTCTGTAAGAGTCTCTGTCAGGGTCTCCATCAGGGTCTCTCAGGGTCTCTGTCAGGGTCTCTGTCAGGGTCTCTGTCAGAGTCTCTGTCAGAGTCTCTGTCAGGGTCTCTCAGGTCACTGTCAGGGTCTCTGTCAGGGTCTCTATCAGGGTCTCTCAGGTCTCTGTCAGTGTCTCTGTCAGGGTCTCTGTCAGGGTCTCTCAGGTCTCTGTCAGGGTCTCCATCAGGGTCTCTCAGGGTCTCTGTCAGGGGCTCTGTCAGGGTCTCTGTCAGAGTCACTGTCAGGGTCTCCGTCAGGGTCTCTTAGGTCATTGTCAGGGTCTCTCAAGGTCTCTTAGGTCACTGTCAGGGTTTCTCAGGGTCTCTGTCAGGGGCTCTGTCAGAGTCACTGTCAGGGTCTCTGTCACGGTCTCTCAGGTCACTGTCAGGGTCTCTCAGGGTCTCTGTCAGGGTCTCTGTCAGGGTTTCTCAGGTCTCTGTCAGGGTCTCTGTCAGGGTCTCTCAGGTCTCTGTCAGGGTCTCTGTCAGAGTCTCTGTCAGGGTCTCTCAGGTCACTGTCAGGGTCACTCAGGGTCTCTGTAAGAGTCTCTGTCAGGGTCTCCATCAGGGTCTCTTAGGGTCTCTGTCAGGGTCTCTGTCAGGGTCTCTGTCAGAGTCTCTGTCAGGGTCTCTCAGGTCACTGTCAGGGTCTCTGTCAGGGTCTCTGTCAGGGTCTCTCAGGTCTCTGTCAGTGTCTCTGTCAGGGTCTCTGTCAGGGTCTCTCAGGTCTCTGTCAGGGTCTCTCAGGGTCTCTGTAAGAGTCTCTGTCAGGGTCTCCATCAGGGTCTCTCAGGTCTCTGTCAGGATCACTCAGGGTCTCTGTAAGAGTCTCTGTCAGGGTCTCCATCAGGGTCTCTCAGGGTCTCTGTCAGGGGCTCTGTCAGGGTCTCTGTCAGAGTCACTGTCAGGGTCTCTGTCAGAGTCTCTCAGGTCACTGTCAGAGTCTCTCAAGGTCTCTGTCAGAGTCTCCGTCAGGGTCTCTTAGGTCATTGTCAGGGTCTCTCAAGGTCTCTTAGGTCACTGTCAGGGTTTCTCAGGGTCTCTGTCAGGGGCTCTGTCAGAGTCACTGTCAGGGTCTCTGTCATGGTCTCTCAGGTCACTGTCAGGGTCTCTCAGGGTCTCTGTCAGGGTCTCTGTCAGAGTCTCCATCAGGGTCTCTCAGGTCATTGTCAGGGTCTCTCAAGGTCTCTGTCAGGGTCTCTGTCACGGTCTCTCAGGTCACTGTCAGGGTCTCTCAAGGTCTCTCAGGATCTCCGTCAGATTCTCTCAGAGTCTCTGTCAGGGCCTCTCAGGGTCTCTGTCAGAGTCTCTATCAGGGTCTCTGTCAGAGTTTCTGTCAGGGTCTCTGTCAGGGTCTCGTCAGGGTCTCTCAGGGTCTCTCAGGGTCTCTGTCAGGGTCTCTGTCAGGGTCTCTCAGGGTCTCTGTCAGGGTCTCGGTCATGGTTTCTCAGGGTCTCTGTCAAGGTCTCTGTCAGGATCTTTGTTCGGGTCTCTGTTGGGGACTCTGTCAGGGACTCTGTCGGGGTCTCTGTCAGGGTCTATGTCAGGGTCTATGTCAGTGTCTACATTAGGGTCTCTATGCTGCTGTCTGTCAAGGTCTCTGTCAGGATCTCTGTTGGGGTCTCTGTCAGAGACTCTGTCAGGGTCTATGTCAGGGTCTATGTCAGGGTCTACATTAGGGTCTCTGTCCTGGTGTCTGTCAGGGTCTCTGTCAGTACAATGAGGATTTCTGTTGCTAGGGGACTGAAGGTTCAATGAGCTACTGTTTTCAGGCTGGATTGTCATGTTTGACCTTGCAACTGCTCCTGACCTGATGGTTTTGAGGGCAAGTTTCTCAGCAGCAATTTTACAAAGTTTTCTCCATTGAATTGTTTTACTGACGTCTGTTTTTAGTCCACTGAACAGTGAGGGGGGTGAGTACAACGTGTCCTGACTGGGGTCAATTAGGAAAGGGGCCGAGTTTCCCTGCACACTTTGGGTAGCATCACAGACTTGAAGGGGGTTGGGCACGATTGACGTCACTGTGGTTTTAAGTGACAGCCTGTTTAAATGGGAGGCGGTGCTACAGGTAAGTGGCACACCTGTGGGGAGCACAGCACTCTCCTCTGCGATTCAACAACAACAGCGGCTTTGAAGGGAACACCTCTGACCTGTCCCTGAAATCATTGAATGAAACATGAAGAAACTGGCAGCTTTGTCTCAGTTGTTACTGGTCGTGGTAATTGCTGGTAAGAAATACATTTTATTTAAACTTTGTACATTAGGTTCCGAAGGATAAGATGTTTCTTCAACATGCATATGCAACAAAATACATTGCAGTGGATTGTTTGCAATGGAAAGAGATTATAAACTTGCTTTTCTTTGCACGGACAGAGCTGTGTTGTTACTTCACTTTAGAATTCAACAGGGATGAACTATTTGCAATTGTAATCAAAATGTTTTTAAGATTTAAATTTGTCGTATTTCTCAATTGCTCCCAGCTTCTGCTCAGCACTAATGTTTCTGTAAAGTCTCAACTTTGTCATGTTTAAAAACCAAGACTGTTGTTAGCATTCGATTCATCTTTGATGTGGAATCCAGCTCTTGATGTCATTGCTAGGGACAAACTGATTTGTGCCCAGGACACATTTCAATGTTTTAACTGTTCAAACAATAACCTTTATGTTGCAGTCAGTCTGGGGACAGTGGGAGGTTCCACTGAAATTCCAAATGAACTGTCAGTTCCCTCTGTCGCTCCAACTTCATCTCCCTCACCGTCCAGCCCCAATAGCTCCAGGGAGGATTATGAGGATTATGAAGATGATGATTATGTGGATGAATATGATGAATTGACACCTGAAGAACTGGAAGATGGAGTGTTGCCAGTGAAAGGTTTATACATTTCTTTATAACCTTTAACCCTCCCTTATTAAGTCAGAGAATTTCAGAAGTTACACCTAGGCTTTGGTGTGTTTTCAGTGTCTAAGATCAATCGTTTAAAATGCCCAAGGTGTATGTACTGTCATTAGCAATGCAGGAAGTGAATGTTATAGTTGAATCTCTCCTGAACTCTAATAGCCCCAGAATGCTTGTACTGTAAATGGATCAGTGGCTCACTGGATTGTAGCAATTTAAACTTTCAACTCAGGTTTCTGAATTAACCGATTGTGGTGACACCAGGTTACCTGTCCCAGTGACCTCCATCAGTATCTTCAGTACATGTTTAGTCTCAGTCCAATGACTTAAATGTTATTTAAGAGAAAGTTCCTTTACCAAAGCTGTTTAGTACTGTAACTGAAGTTGTAGTTACATCAAAAGCAAATGCTATGAAGTGGGTTTGGTTTGACACTGATGTAACTTTATTCGGTCACATACTGGACCAGTCCGCATTGACTGGAGAGGCAGATGGGATGTCACTAGTTTGACTCCCTGTCGAAAATATAACCAGGTGTCCATTTCAGAAATCCTGTTCATATGTCAGGAGATGATTTGCAGTACACTGGATTATTGGTTTGCAATTACCTTTCGGACTTTCCTAAACATTACAAACTTTTAACTACTTGGAAAGTAGTTTGACACTGCAACCTGAGAAGGAAGTTGAGCATTCCTATCTAACTCTGTAACTGCACTTTACCTGATGAGACACGGGTCTGTAATAAAAAAACAGAAAATATTGGAAATGCTCCAGTGAGTTAGGCAACAATTGTAGAGAGAGCAATGTAATTGAGGAATGTTTACGATCAATAAACATTCATTAGAACAGTGAGTGACCTTTGACTGATGGTGACAGAGTAACAGAAAGGATCCATCACAATGGAATTGAAGTGAGGTGATACGTAAGGATTTTGTCGACTTTCACCAGGTATAGTTCAGGGGATTCTGAACATCTGACTAAAATAGAAGTTGGAGTTTGTCCACATAGTATTAAAGCTCCAAACAACTTTAATTGAACAATATGCTACAGATCCCGTAAATGGGAGATAAACCCAAGAAAAGCTGGAAGTGCTCAGCAGGTCAGGCAGACCTATCTGAAAGAGGAAACCAATTAAGGTCAATGACCTTTCAATGCATGATCTAAACTGTAGGAATTGCTAGTTTAATGCCAGCACATTTTGAAAGAGCTTTCGCTTATCACTGTCAAAGACAGCAATGAGAATAAACTCAGAAATGTATTGCTTCATCTTGAACTGTTTCACTGAATCTAGGCTTTGTGATAATGATGATTCCAACAGTGGAATGCCCTTTCACTTATATTCACAAAGTGGAACTCTCCAAATGAGCACAGCAAATCTAACTCATGTTTTTGTCAGTCCTAGGGGTGTTTTGTGTTCTTCAGTAACATCTTACTTCTAAAGTTACAAACTGGAAGTTAATCCTGAAGTTACATCTTCTGTTCTGACAATTTGTCAGGTTGTCCCCAAGTATCTACCTGAAGCTACTGGTAAAATGCAGCCCCATTAAATGGTGGATCAGACTCGAGGGGCTGAATGGCCTACTTCTCTTCCTATTTCCTATGGTCCATGAAACATTGCTCCAGAGTATTTTCACTTTGAAGAATTAAAATTAAAGCTTTCACCTCATTTCACCATTTATTCCGAGGCCCTAGGAACCTGGATCACAGGAAAACAAAATAAACCACCTGGGTGTGGAGAGGGTTTTTTTTTGCATTTCATTGCTGTAGTGATTGTAGAATTATAGGGACACACCCACAAAACACATTGATAAAAATTCTGTTCAGAACAGATTATTGTTTCTCAATACCAGTGGCAGTCCAGGAATCAGAAATTGTTACCTGAGGTGAACTATTTGTGTAATAAAGTTAGAAACTTAATCCATGTGCAGCCAAACACTCTTGCGTGGAAGTATATGGTCTATATTGTGAGAGTGTAGATATAGATAATAATAGAGGAAAATCTGTTTGTGTTTTTCAAAGAGGTTAGATTAATGCAAACCAATGTTGTTAAACTGGGTGCGGGACATGGGTCATGGGTCAGAGAGGGTGAGGAATGCCTCAAAAAGTCATTTGTTCATTTGTGCTTCCAGTCCAGCCAGTTGTTAAACCCAAGAACAAAGCCGGGAAGAAAAAAGGCCTGAGACAATTTAGGAATAAGGCAAAGAGGAAAAGGACTGGAACAAAGAAGCAGAATGATCCATGTAAGGCCGAATACAAGGATTTCTGTATTCACGGGAAATGCGTCTTCTTGAAAGAACTCAACAAGACATCATGTATGTAAGTGAATCACTGCGCAGTGGGATCTTCCAAGATACTGGGCCATGTTTCTTAATTTCCGTCACTCTACCAATGGGGTCTATACCGTCAGCTGACTGAGCTTAAGGATTTTCTCCCTGAACCTTTCCATCTCTCACTGTCTTCCTATCTGGTCTCTCTCTCTCTCTCTGTCTTCTCTCTCTCTCTCTTGGAAATGCTCCAGTGAGTTAGGCAACAATTGTAGAGAGAGCAATGTAATTGAGGAATGTTTCCGATCAATAAACATTCATTAGAACAGTGAGTGACCTTTGACTGATGGTGACAGTCTCTCTCTCACTCTGTCTGTCTCTCTGTCTCTCTCTCTCTCTGTCTGCCTCTCTCTTTGTCTCTGTTTCTCTGTGTCTCTGTCCCTCTGTGTCTCTTTCTCTCTCTGTGTCTCTGTATCTCTCTGTCTCTGTCTCTCTCTGTCTGTCTCTCTCTCTCTGCCTCTCTCTCTGTTTCTTTCTCTCCGTGTCTCTCTGTCTCTCGTCTCTGTTTCTTTGTCTCTCTCTGTTTCTTTCTCTCTCTCTGAATCTCTCTCTCTGCCTCTTGTTTTCAGGATGTTTCTTAAAATCTATTTCTTTGATCAAGCTTTTGCATTCTGATACTCAAGAACCTGTTTATCTCCGTCTTAAACACACTCAGTGCCCTGGTCTCCATAGCCTTCTGTGGCAGTGAATTCCATCGATTCCCCACTCTCTGGCTGAAGAAGTTTCTCCTTCTCTCCGTTCTGAAAGGTCTTCCCTTTAATCAAAGACTGTGCCCTCAGGTCCTAGTCTCTTCTACCAATGGAAACACCTTCCCAACATTTACTCCCCTTGTAATGTCACTGAAGTAGCAATCCAGAATCCCAGACATTTGAGATAGCTTTGAATTCCACCATCGCAGTTAGTGGACTTTGAATTCAATGAAAATAAATCTGGGATTAAAAACCAGAGTGATCTTGACCAGGCGTTCATTGTTGTAAAAACTGATCAATAATGCCCTTTAGGGAAGGAAATCTGCCATCCTTACCCTATCTGATCTACACTTGACTCTAGACCCACAGCAATGGCCTAGCAAGCCACTCAGTTCAGGAGTAATTATACTTAGCCCAGCCCATCATACCCCTTCATAATCTTAACTCCTACTATCGGGTCAGGAGAAGAGAGTAACAGCATAACCTTGAATGTCCAATTTGTCCTGATAATTATACCTTCTCAGTCTCCTATCATCCTCAAATACTTTATGCACCTTCTCCAATGCCCCAGTAGCTGTTGTTTTTTATTGATATTGAAACTGGAACTGAACAGAAGGCTGTAGATGTAGCTACAGTATTGGTGTAAATATAATATTTCATCAGAAGTATATGATATTCTACTTGAAGTTTTGCTGATTTTGTTTTTATATTTAAAATTCTGTTCGCATTTAGATGTCTTCCTGGATACCAAAATGAACGCTGTGGGATAAAGACATTGTATACTGGAACAACCAAAGAACGGATTAATAGCCTCTCGATTGTCCTAGTGATAGCAGCTGGGATGCTACTTGTCTTTGTAATAGCTGTGACTGTTGTTGCAACGATGCAGTAAGTACAGCATCAGAGGATTTTCTTAGGTGTCAGGAAATAACTTGTCTGTTAGCATCTATAGTTCCCATCACTTAGAATAGTCATGTTAGTGTCAATGTAACCACCCCACTATATGCCACAGCTGCTATAATGCCTTATTTTCATCATTAACAAAAATATTCCTTCATATAATGATTGTTTTCCCATTGGCACCAGCATTGAGCTGTATCTTGCTAGTTTCAGTGCTCCTGCTACTAAATGTAACCAATTTGTATAGCAGGGTGGCTCAGTGGTTAGCGCTGCTGCCTCCCAGCACCAGTGTTCGATTCCAACCTCAGGTGACTGTCTGTGTGGAGATTGCACATTCTCCATGTGTTCACACGGGTTTCCTCCCACGGTCCAAAGATGTGCAGGTTAAGGTGGATTGGCTGTGCCAAATTGCCCAGGGATGTGTAAGCCAGGTGGGTTGGCCATGGGAGTCTCCCGATGCAGGGTTACAGGGATGGGGCTGGGTGGGATGCTCTTTGGAGAGGTTGCGTGGATTCAATGGGCCAAATAGCCTGATTACAAACTGTAGGGATACTATGAATTGAAAGGGATTCACAGGGTCTAAGTACACAAATTAATCTTTAATGAGGTACTATTTACTTGTATTCAGAGAAACCTAACTACGTGTCAACTTATGAGTGAATGCAACCATTTCTTAATAACAGAGAGCATCAGAGACAAATTTGCAAATGATAACTATGAAATTGATGTTAATAGAATTAGTTAGTCACTTCATGGCTAATTATAACTAGGTGCTCATTTTAAACGTGGAAAAGCAAAACAGCGAGGGTGCTGGAAATCTGAAACAATTACAGAGAATGCTGGAGAAACTCAGCAGGTCTGGCAGTGTCTGCGGAGAGAGAAAGAGAGT
Organism: Chiloscyllium plagiosum; assembly: GCF_004010195.1. Classification (NCBI taxonomy): domain Eukaryota; kingdom Metazoa; phylum Chordata; class Chondrichthyes; order Orectolobiformes; family Hemiscylliidae; genus Chiloscyllium; species Chiloscyllium plagiosum. The sequence goes on from NC_057741.1 coordinate 39,306,181, forward strand.
GAATGTTTCGGATCCAGTGATCCTGCTTCAGAACAGAAGGGGGCTGGAAAAGAGCTGAGGCTAATAAGGCACAGAGAAAGTGAGGGCTGCAGATGCTGGAGATCAGAGCTGAAAATGTGTTTCCTGAAGAAGGGCTTATGCCCGAAACGTCGATTCTCCTGTTCCTTGGATGCTGCCTGACCTGCTGCGCTTTTCCAGCAACACATTTTCAGCTAATAAGGCACAGCCTGGGAGGGTGGAGTTTGTAAGAGAAATGGAAGCCAGGGGGTCAGCCTCTGAAGTAGTGGAACTCTGTAGTGGTGAGTCCTAGAGGCTGTAAACTTGCTAAGTGGAAAATGAAGTGTGGTTCCTCCAAGTGATGTGGCCTATTGCTCAGTCTGTTCCTTTGGTGCTAGTAAGGTTTCTGGATAGGAATATAAAGGAAAAAAAAACATTCCTGGTTCTTTACATTCCAGGCTATAGTTGGGAGGGAGGGCTATTTGCAAACAATACACTGACCAGTGTGTGACAAAATACCGACATAGGAACGATCCCTGTCATTTGGTTACATTCTCCGCAAACTTCTCTCAATGTACCTTCTCATTTATTTCTCCTTCATGGGTTAAATAACTGTTCTGTCTTCATCACTGCATTTATAGAAGCTAGGAGCAGGCCATTCAGCCCTTTGAGCTTGCTCCCTCATTCAGTATGATCCTCTATCTCAATGGTATATTCCTATTTTCACTCCATGTCCCTTGATGCCTAAAAAAAATCTAAAAATGTCATTGAATCCCTACAGCATGGAATCTAGCCATTTGGCCCACAGCACCCAATCGAAGATCATCCTACCCCGCATCCCTGTAACCCTGCATTTCTCATGGCCAATTCACCATAACTTGCACATCTCTGGACTGTGGGAGGAAACCGGAGCACCTGGAGGAAACCCACGCAGATACGGGGAGAATGTGTAAACTCCACACAGTCAGCTGCCTGAGGCTGGAACCGAACCCGGGTCCCTAGCGCTGTGAAGCAGCAGTGCTAAACGCCACATGTATCTTTCACTATATTGAATATATTCAGTGACTTCTAATTTCTAATAACATCTCTCTTTTTCAGCATTCGGAGAAAAGTGCAGACGGGGCATGATGTATTGAGTGAAGAAAAACAAAAACTGAGAACAGAGAATGGAAATGTAGTTTAAAAACGTAAGTTAAATGACATCTATTCTTATATAAAAGAGAAATTAGACCTCGTGAGTTTTTTAACACTACTTGAAAAGTGAATTATATCGGTATTTAGTTAAATTTAAATGGATTGTCAAATCTACAAATGGACCTCTACAGACCAGAATTTCTGAAATCAAATCATATGTTTAACTCTTGGGTTTAAACTTACTTCAGATGTAGTCTGAAACTTCCAGACTTTTGAATTTCTTCATGATGAGTATCCTCTTTGAGAAGTGTCAAGCTCTTGTGAATTTTTCTTTCCTTCAAAATGTGTAACATTTCCCTGACTCTCCTCCTTACTTTATTTTTAATGTCATTTTGAACAGAAAGTTTGAAAGTTATCATGAGAAGGAAATTTAAGGGTTCCCAGTTGATACCTCAAAAATGACCTGCCAACATGACCATGGAATACATTTCTGGAACATGGGTGCAAGACAGCTGTAGGCACATGTATTCCACTCTGTGTGCTGCCCACCATCTTGGTAATGGGTTCCTGAAATAGGTGTTGGACCCCTTTGAACATCCCAATGAAGTGCCCAAATTCTTTCAGACATTATTCCAATATTGGGCTGTTGTTGGCCTGTCGCCTCTGAGCTCAGTAGAGCTGTCCGTGACCTAACTACTGGTCTGTAGGAGCCAGGATGCTCTAAATTCAGTCTTTGTTTTTGAAAGAAGTAACAATTGTCTGACAACTGAGCTGGACAATTCCAGACTGCCCCTTGTCCTAAGTTTGAAGTGATGAGCATGCCCTGTCCAACCTCAATCCATCCCCTTGCTGTTTCCTGGTGCCTGGCTAATTTTCATCTTCCATTACCTGGTTGTTAGACTGAGAGGAAACTCGCCTGTCTGGGTGTGCCCACGGTCAGAGCATTCGTTTCCAGGACACCGTGGTTATTAAAACAAATCTCAGAAAAATGACAGGGGCAAGGAATTTCTTTTTCATTGAACATTTCTGTCTCAGTTCTCAAAATATCAGAGATAAAAGGATAGGAAACATGGATCACTGAATCATCCAATTGGTTAACAATTTTTGGCTTTGGATTGGCTGTGGGAAGGTGGGGCATCATGATAATGGACATGTTGAGTGGTCAATGGTTGGAATGTGTTGGTAGGGCATTAGGTCATGTCATAGTGTTGGTAAAATGAGCAGCACACTTGGTCTGGCCATGGGGGAAGACCATCACACCTCTCTAATCAGGAGAGCAATCTCACAGGCAGTGGAATGGCTCTCTGACTGGAAATAGCAATTTTCCAAGAAAGGGGAATATTTGTTTCTGGTGACGTCCTGAAATATTCCCAAACCTGCTGGAGTTGATGCTCCACAGGAAGGAAAACCTGGAGGAACCCAATGTTCTCGAAATAACGCTGCCGCAGCCAATCACAGTGGGGCTTCTTTGTATCTAACTTGAAATGCAAACTGAAGATAAAAATGACCAAATTCAGAGGGAAATGATCTACTTTTGAATGTTTTACCTGAAACACATATTGAACTGAATCACCGATACTAACAACTGATAAACTTGTATTTACAGGAAGGACCGCATCAGACGTTTCTAACCTGAAGAAATCATCCAAACTATCAATCTCCCACATTTATTTATGAGATGACCACTCTCCCTCCCTCTCCTGGTTAATGCCTGCTGTTGATGTATACAGTTACTTAGAACAACGTACACAGTCCAAAGTCCAGTGATATAGCTAATGTATAAGATGAACTAAAGAATAACAACTTGAATTTATGTAGCATCACTTGAAATTATATATTGTCCTGTGACCCCACACCCTTCTAACTGGCAAAACAATTGGCACTGAGGGTCAAAGAGAACAGTGAAGTTGCCATTGTCATGCCAGACCATCGGGCTGTTCTCTCACTCAAGAGAGACAACTGGTGGTGGTGTAACCTGAGGGTTACCATTGTCTCAGGGTGAGGGGAGAGGTTGAGGAGGAGAGTCCTTCATACTAACCTTAGCTGGTACAGGAATTGAACCCACACTGCTGGTGTTGCTGCATTGTAGACCAGCTTTCCAGCCAACTGAGCTAGTGCCTAGTAGCAGTCCTGGAAGCAGAGAGAGTTTGTCAGTGAGGAGCAGAGCTCGATGGATAGCTGATTTAAGGTGGGTTGAAGGGAGGACCTTTGTCATAAAGGGCAAAGTCAGAGAAATGTTGCTTTCCAGAGGGTAGGGTGTGCTGGAGGCTCCAGAGATAAGTTGAGGATTTTGAAAACACCAATGACATTTTTCACAGCCAGCCTTTACTGGATTGATCCAGCATAAGTCAACAAACACAGAGGGGTCATGTTCAAATCAGACTCAATGGTCCAATGCTTCGGATGTAGCCTTGTCCTTGCCACATTGGCACAGAAGAGTTTATTGTGTAACAGTTATTAGCTAAAGAGAAGACTATAGACTATGTTTTCCGCAAAACATTGGAGCTCCTTCCAATGAATCATCAACATTTTGTTTCCTTTATTCATTTACAGGATGAGAGTGTCTCTGGCTAGTCAGCATTTATTGCCCTAATTGCCCAGTGGCCAGTTAAGTGTAGCCACATTGCTGTGGGTCTGCTGTCACATGTAGGCCAGCAGTATCCTTCCCTAAAGAAGGTGAGTGAACCAGATGGTCATTGTTAAATTCTTAATTCCAGATATTTATTGTAACCACATCCCACCAGCTGCCATGGTGGGATTTGAACTAAGGTCCTTAGGGCATTACCCTGAGTCACTAAGACTAACAGCCAAGCAATAATACCACTAGGCCATACCTCTCCATGATGCAGTGCTACTGCTTAAGTTTTACCTTGCCTTGCCCTCAGACAAGGCTCACTCAATAGTGACTCAGAAAAAAGAATTCTGGTTTCCCCAGCACTCCTGTCTCCGTTGTTTTCTGGGAGCACTGAAGCCAACATTAGTATCTGTACAACCGTGTTGGAGCTTCAATCACTCAGTGCAGACAGGGGACAAAAGCACCAGTTTCCAGGTTCACTCCAGCTGATCCTTCAACAACCCTCCTCCACCTTTCTAGGATTGCTAAAGGTTGAGTGTAGAAATTATAGCAAAGATTCCTTCAGGTTTGTTAATGTATCAGTATTTATTTGTTATTTAAAGTTATTTATGTACTTTTTTATGAATTCTAAGAAACAAAAGTATTGTAAAACAATATGGTCAATAAAGGAGGTTTTGAATAAATCTCTGTCCTTTTATGAATGGAGGATTACTGCTTTTCTTTAAAGCTTTGTAACACCATATGGTTTTCTCTCTCTCCCATAACATCATCCCACACCTCATATGGAATCCAATGTCTATTTAAAGAACACTTTGCAAAACAGAAACTTACACTTCAATATGAAACTGAAACTTTTCTAAAGAATTTTGAAATTCCTGTATCTATCTTATTGCTTAGAATAACATCACTGAAAATAAAATTTTCCCCTTGTCACTTGTGAAACCTTGAAATAATTCTTTGTTTCCCATGGTAATCATACCTACTGTCAGCTCAAAGCCACTCCAACAAATTCAATGATAAGAAATACTGTGAATGCTGGAAATCTGAAAGCAAAACAGGAAGTATTGGGAGGAATATCTCAGTGGGTCCTGGTAGCAATTGTGGTGAAAGAAATTGAGTTAATGCTTTGAGTCTGATATGACTCTTCAGTGGCACTTGAAGAATTCAAAGTCACATTACAGAAGGAGTGATGTAAGTGCATTAACTGGTTAAACAGCCCTTTCCAGTGAGGTAAGGCTTCTCTTCCTCACTGTTAGCGGTCTCAGCTCCCTGGGTCTGTGTTGACAACTCTTGAAGGGTCCATCGAAGCACCTCTTGCTGCCTCCCTCTGAAGCGAGCTCCTCTCCTCCCCCTCTCGCACTAACCTCTCCATTCAATGTGTACTTCTGAATTTGTTCCTGTCCTGGTCATCCCCTGCCCCCTTCACCTCTGACAGACCCAGTGGGTCACAAAATCATTGCATCCTCACTGCATCACCATCCAGAACTTCAGTCCCATCTACACCAACCCTTTAATAATAGTTTCAGGTGAAACTTCCCGTGCAGCTAAGTTGACCTCAACAGAGCACTGAGAATAACAATGTGATACAGGTTGAATGACGTGCTCTTTCAACTTGTCAAACCTCATTCCCAATAAATAAATAAATGAAAGAACAGGAGAAGCTTATTCACAGAATTGCTTTAATGCAGAATGAGGCCATTCAGCCCATTGTGTCTGCACCAGGTCTCAGAGTGTTTGACTTGGTTTTCTCCTGCACATTATTCCTATTCAAATAATCATTGATGTTCAGTTTGGGTTCCACCAGGGCCACTCAGCTCCTGACCTCATTACAGCCTTGGTTCAAACATGGACAAAAGAGCTGAATTCCAGAGGGGAGGGGAGAGGGACAGCCGTTGACATCGAGGCTGCATTCAACTGAATGTGGCATCAAGGAGCCCCGACAAAATTGCAGTCAATAGGAATAACAGGGAGTTGTCCCTGATAGCACATAGATTGTGGTTGTTAGGAGGTCAGTTAATTCAGCTCCAGGACATCCCTTAGGCTAGTGTCCTGCACCCAACTATCTTTAGCTGCCTGATCAATGACCTTCCCTCCATCATAAGGTCAGAAATTGGGATGTTCACCGATAATTGCAAAATATTCAGCACCATTCGCGACTCCTCAGATATTGAAATAGCCCATGTCCAAATGCAGCAATATGGGAACACCAACCGCTGCAAGTTCCCTCCAAGCCACTCACCATCCTGCCTTGGAAATATATCACCATTCCTCCAGTGTCTCTGGGTTAAAATCCTGGAATTCCCAGTCTAAGGGTATTGTGGGTCTACCCACAGCACATGGACTGCAGCGGGTCAAGGAAGCAACCCACCACCCACTTGAACCAATTTTTTGCATTTCAAATGTAACAGTAAAACTAGGTGTTAGTGGGAGGAAAGATCTCATTACAGACTCTAGTACGAGGGAGAAAGTATTTGACAAATTAGTGGGACTCAAGACAGACAAGTCACCAAGACGCAATGGCTGCAATCCAAGGGGTTTAAAGAAAGGCTGCGGAGATCAGAGAAGGCATTGCTCAAATTATTCAGAATTCACTTGATTCCAGGAGGGTACAAGCAATTTCAAAAACTGTGAATGTGACTCCCCTATACAAGCAGGGATGGAGACAGAAACCAGGAAACTATGGCTAGTTAGCCCAACATCTGTCTTTGGAAAATGTTAGAAGCCTTTATTAAGGAAGAAATAGCAGGGCATTTATATAGAGTCATAGAATCATAGAGATGTACAGCATGGAGACAGACCCTTCGGTCCAACCCGTCCATGCCGACCAGATACCCCAACCCAATCTAGACCCACCTGCCAGCACCTGGCCCATATCCCTCCAAACTCTTCCTATTCATATACCCATCCAAATGCCTCTTAAATGTTGTAATTGTACCATCCTCCACCACTTCCTCTGGCAGCTCATTCCGTACACGCACCACCCTCTGCGTGAAAAAGCTGCCCCTTTGGTCTCTTTTATACCTTTCCCCTCTCACCCCAAACCTGTGCCCTCCAGTTCTGGACTCCCCGACCCAAGGGAAAAGACTTTGTCTATTTATCCTATCCATGCCCCTCATAATTTTGTAAACCTCTATAAGGTCACCCCTCAGCCTCCGATGCTCCAGGGAAAACAGCCGCAGCCTGTTCAGCCTCTCCCTGTAGCTCAGATCCTCCAACCCTGGCAAATTCTTTGTAAATCTTTTCTGAACCCTTTCAAATTTTACAACATCTTTCCGATAGGAAGGAGACCAGAATTGCATGCAATATTCCAACAGTGGCCTAACCAATG
>NC_057741.1:39314179-39343769 GCF_004010195.1 Chiloscyllium plagiosum
TACCCTTTTGTCCTTAATGTATTTGTAAAAACCCTTTGGATTCTCCTTAATTCTATTTGCCAAAGCTAACTCATGTCCCTTTTTTGCCCTCCTGATTTCCCTCTTACGTATACTCCTACATTCTTTATACTCTTCTAAGGATTCACTCGATCTCTCCTGTCTATACCTGACATATGCTTCCTTGTTTTTCTTAACCAAACCCTCAATTTCTTTAGTCATCCAGCATTCCCTATACCTACCAGCTTTCCCTTTCACCCTAACAGGAATATACTTTCCCTGGATTCTTGTTATTTCTGAAGGCTTCCCATTTTGCAGCTGTCCCTTTACCTGCGAACATCTGCCTCCAATCAGCTTTTGAAAGTTCTTGCCTAATACCACCAAAATTGGCCTTTCTCCAATTTAGAACTTCAACTTTTAGATCTGGTCTATCCTTTTCCATCACTATTTTAAAACGAATAGAATTATGGTCCCTGGCCCCAAAGTGCTCCCCTACTGACACCTCAGTCACCTGCCCTGCCTTATTTCCCAAGAGTAGGTCAAGTTTTGCACCTTTTCTAGGAGGTACATCCACATACTGAATCAGAAAATTGTCTCGCACGCACTTAAGAAATTCCTCTCCATCTAAACCTTTAACACTATGCTTAACATAATCAAATAAACTCATCATGGTTTCATGAAAGAAAAATCATGTTTGACAAATTTGGTTAATATAATAAGGATATAACAAGCAGAGTTGACAAAGAGGAACTGGTAGATGAAATGTATTTGAATTTCTAGAAGGTATTCAGTAAGATACCATATAAAAGATTATTGTATAAGATTATAGCTCATAGCATTGGGGGTAATGTATTATTTTAGATAAGGGATTGGTGAATACATAGATGGTAGACTATGGATGGAATAACTCCACAGAGGCTGGTATTCTGTCACCAAGTCGCCCTGTATTTACACAGGGATAGTCCTTGACACTGATCTAGCTCCCTCAGAGCCAGCCCTTAGAGTGAGCAGAATCCCTCACACTCCTGTTGTATATATTTTTTGTTTCTCCACTGAGGAGATGTTAATCTCCTGGTTATATTTGTTCCCTTTTTTTTCATTTTTCTTTCTTTTTAAGCATTTATTCTTTGTTTCTCCTGCACTACTGATATACAGCAGCCGTGTGACACTCCTGTTTATATCTGTCAGCCAGGGCTCCCTAAGTGGACCAGGTTATCAGCCCCAATCAGGGAACTCCTATTCTGTAAGGTCCAGCTGGCTGATCTCGCTATAGCCAATACAATTGGGATTTTTGCACGCTGGAAACATGTAACACGTGTATGTCACATGGATCATAGAGTCATAGAGTTGTACAGCACGGAAACAGACTCTGAAAAAACTCAGTCCTAGGGTCTGAATTATTGACCATTTATATTAATGACTTGGAGGAGGGGACAGGGTGCAATGTATCCAAATTTATTAATGATACAAAATAGGAGAGCTAAGGACATAATGAAGATCCAAGGGAGTGGGCAACATCTTGGCAGATGGAGTTTAGTGTAGAAAAGTGTGAGTCCATGTACTCTGGCTAGAAGAATCAGAAGACAGACTATTATTTAAATTGAGAGATATTCCAAAAAAGTACAGCACAAAGGGATCTGGGTGTTTCTGTACATGAAACATGAAAAGTTATTAAATTGAATTTTCCCCTTTATTGCAAAGGGATTTGGAGATTAAAAACAGGGAATTCTTGTTCAACAGTACAGGGTGTTGGTGAGGCCACACCTGGAGTATTGTGCACAGTTTTGTCCCTGTCTTTAAGAAAGAACATACTGACTTTGGAGGCTGTTCAAAAGAGATTCATGAGACTGAAACAAAAACAGAAAAATGCTGGAAAAGCTCAGCAGGTCTGGCAGCATCTGTGAGGAGAAAGCAGAGGTAACGTTTCGGGTCCAGTGACCCTTCAGGTTAGGTTTAGGGTTAGGGTCACTGGACCCAAAGCATTAAATCTGATTTCTCTCCATGGATGTTGCTAGACCTGCTGAGTTTTCCCAGCAATTTCTGTTTTTGTTTATGAATTCCAGCATCTGCAGTTCTTTGCATTTTTTAACTAGACTGATTCCTGGGACGAATGAGTTCATTTATCAAGAGCAGATAAACAGATTATGTTTGTATTTATAATGTTTAGATGACTGAGGGGTGACCTTATTGAAACGTACAGGATTCTGAGGGGGCTTGACAGCATTAGATATTGAAGAGATGTTTCCATCAATGAGGCAATCTCAGTCTCAGGGACATAGTTTCAGAATAAGGGACTCATTTAAAAACTGAGATGAGAAGGAATTTTCTTCTGCCAGAGATAGTGAATGTCTGGAATTTGCTACCCAGACTGTTGTGGAGGCTAGATCACTGGAAGTATTTGTAAAAACAAGTAGATAGGTTTTTGGAATGCCATCGGTTCTGATATAACGTGATAGTCCCGTTCTAATGTGATCTCATGTTATAAAAAAATCATGCAATCGCCATGCCCTTTAAACTAATGGGGTTGGAGTGGCATTATAGCCAATACAGGTAAGGAAAGTTCGCAGTCTACAAATAATGGTCAAAATTCTTCAATCACGTTAAAGCCAATTTGCATTCAAGCAACACACGTTACAGCAGGACAGACTGTATTAGGGATCTGAGGACAATGGGCAGCTGGCGTAAAAGAGGAATAAAGGTGTGGGGCAGATCAGCCAGATATTACAGAGTATTGGGGTAGGTTTAAGGGACTGAATGGTCTAAGACTTCTCCAATTTCTCATGCTCATTTGTGCCATGATAGGGTGTGGTGAAGCTGGTGCTTAGCTAATGCCAATCTCTGTGAACGAAGGTCGCACTCCATGGTATGTACCCTGGGTAGACTTTCAAATCGGGAATTGTCACTGTCCAATGTTTCACTGGGTACCTGGGAAATCAGCAGTCTGGACTGAGATGGAGTGAGATTAGGTCGAAATGAGATGAACAATCACGGCTCACCAGTGGGATTCTCACCCAACTGTTAAAAACCTTGGGTGAAAAATCAAACTTTTCTTTTTGGATGCTTTCAATCGCGACATATCCTCCCGATGGTCTCGACGTTTCCCACGTTGTTCACAGGCCAGGAAACCTCAGGCCTGAATTTTCTCACCTTTCCTGCTCACACAGCACCAGGTAGAGGAGGAGAGGTCATTTCCACCATCTGTTTCTCTAAAACATCCCCACAACCACGCAATGACTTGTTTTTTTACCCTTGTAAATGGGGGCTCTACTTATTAAGTTCTTGAGGAAGACGAGGCTGTTCTGTAGCAGTGAGCATCCTACAACTGAGGATTTTTTGAAACTGTTTGCCCTGGTGTTGAAGGGTGGGGCGCCTTTTGATGCCAGGTGTGGGTTGCACTCATGAAGGATTTTAACACACACAGTCTCACCTCACCCCAGGGCTGTTGAATCAATCAATCAGTAAGAGAGAGCAAGAAGTGACTCAAACGAGGGAATAATCCACAGACCACTGACTCGTGTATATCTCAGATTAGGTTTTGTTTTTAAAGGATTTAAGGTGATTAGCAAAGAAAGTAACAGAGAGATGTTTGTGACCTTCTGAAAGGAATTAGATTATTTAAAGTGATTTAAACGTTAGATTACTTAAAGTGGAGCAACTTGCAGTGCTGTGGGGAAAGTGCAGCAAAGTGAAACTAGGCTGGAAACAAGGGGCTTGAATGACTTTTATCAATTTATTAATTAAGCATAACTTGCGATATTCTATGACTTTTTAAATTCATTAATGGGATGTAACTTTCACTGGCTGGGTCAGCATATATTGCCCGACCCTAGTTGCCCCTTGAGAAGGTGGGGGTGAGCTGCCTTCTTGAGCCGCTGCAGTCCATCTTCTGTAGGTAGACCCACAGTGCCCTTTGGGAGGGAATTCCAGGATTGTGACCCAGTGACACTGAGGAACAGAGAAATATTTCCAAGTTAGGATGGTGAGTGGCTTAGAGGGGAACTTTCCAGGGGTGGTGTTCCCATGTATCTGCTGCCCTTATCCTTCTAGATGATAACAATGGTAGCATTCATTTCAACAGGGCAAGAATAGAAGGGCAGAGGTGTATTGCTTAAGGCTCAGAATTTGGAATAATGTGCACAGTTTTGGATTCTGTATCCAACGAAGGATGTGCTGGTGTTGGAGGGATCCAGAGGAGGTTCATGAGAATGATCCTGGGGATGAAGGGCTTGTCATGTGAGAAGCAATTGGGCCGAATGGCCTGTTTCTCTGCTGTAGATTCAATATCTATAAAACCATCAGACATAGGAGCAGGAGTAGGCCATTCAGCCCATCGCATCTGTTCCATCATTCAATGAGATCATGGCTGATCTGATAATCCTCAGCTCCACTTTCCAGCCTTTTCCCATTAACCTCCCAGATTAAAAATCGCTCTCTCTCAGCCTTGAATAAACTCAATGACCCAGCCTCCACAGCCCTCAGTGATAAAAAATTCCACAGATTCACCATCCTCTGAAAGAAGAAATTCCTCCTCATTCCTACCTTAAATATGCAACACCTTACTCTGAGATGATGGCCTCTGGACTTACACTGCCCCATGCAGTGTAAACAACCTCTCCACATCAACTCTCCCAAGTTCTCAAAAAATCTTGCATGTTTCAATGTCATTTCAAACATAGAACATAGAACATTACAGTGCAGAGCAGGACCTTCGGCCCTTGAAGTTGCGCCAACTTGTGAAATTAATCTGATGCCCATCTAACCTATACCATTCCATTATTATTCATATATATGTCCAATGCCCATTTAAGTGCCCTTAACATCGATGAATCTACTACTGTTGCAGACAGTCCATTGAACACCCCTCTCTGAGTAAAGAAACTACCTCTGACATCTGTCCTATATCTATCACCCCTCAGTTTAAAGCTATGTCCCCTCATGCTACCCATTGCCATCCGAGGAAAAAGGCTCTCCCTGTCCACCCTATCTAACCCTCTGATTATCTTACATGTCTCAATTAAGTCACCTCTCAAATTTTTCTCCTAACGAAAACAGCCTCAGTTCCCTCAGCATTTCCTCAGAAGACCTTCCTTCCATACCAGGCAACATCCCAATAAATCTCCTCTGAATCCTTTCCAAAGCTTCCACATCCTTCCTATAATGTGGTGACCAGAACTGTCCACAATACTCCAGGTGCGGCCGCACCAGTATCTTGTAGAGCTGAAGCATGACCTCATGGCTCCAAAATTCAATCCCCCTACCAATAAACGCCAACACACCACATGCCTTCTTAATAACCCTATTAGCCTGGGTGGCAATTTTCAGGGATTTATGCACCTGGCCACTGAGATTTCTCTGTTAATCTACACTGCCAAGAATTTTACCATTAGCCCAGTACGCTGCATTCCTGTTATTTCTTCTGAAGTAACCACCTCACACTTTTCAGCATTAAACTCTATTTGCCAATCTCAGCCCAGCTCGACATATTATCTATGTCTCTCTGTAACCCACAACATCCTTTGGCACTATCCACAACTCTGCCGACCTTAGGGTCATCCGCAAATTTACTAATCCATCCTTCTACGCCCACATCCGGATCATTTATAAAAATGATAAACAGCAGTGGCCCCAAAACAGATCCTTGCAGCACATCACTGGTAACTGAGCTCCAGGAATAAACATTTCCCATCAACCGCCACCCTGCCTTCTTTCAGCCAGCCAATTTCTGATCCAAACTGTTAAATCACCTTCAATCCCGAAACTTAGTATTTTGTGCAATAGCCCAACGTGTGGAACCTTATCAAACGCCTTACTGAGGTCCATATACACCACATCAACGGCTTTACCTTCATTCACCTGTTTTGTCACCTTCTCGAAGAACTCAGTAAGGTTAGTGAGGCACAACCTACCCTTCGCAAAACTGTGTTGACTATCCCGAACCAAATTATTCCCCTCCAGATAATTATAAATCCTATCTCTTCCAAGCTTTTCCAACACCTTACCCACAACCGAAGTAAGGCTCATTGGCCTATAATTACCAGGGTTGTCTCTACTCCCCCTCTTAAACAAGGAACAACATTTGCTATCCTCCAGTCTTCTGGCACTATTCCTGTCAACAATGATGACATAAAGATCAAGGCTAAAGGCTCTGCAATCTCCTCCCTGGCTTCCCAGAGAATCCGAGGATAAATCCCATCCAGGCCCGGGGTCTTATCTATTTTCAATTTGACGCAACAAGTTTGATGCATTCACAAGAAATGTTTGTATTATCTTCATATTTAATACAATTCAATGAGTCAGTTTGCAAGGTAACTGGTGCAGAGAAACAGGAATTGGTGTACTGGGATGGTGTATTGGGATGTATGGTGCATTGGGATGGTGTACTGGGATGTGGTGTACTGGGATGGTGTACTGGGATGTGTATTGGAATGTGGTGTATTGGGATGGATCCGGTCATTGTATGGTCGATGTAAACAAACATCAAGAAGATGATTATTTTGTACAGGGGATTCACTTTATTAATCTTTATTTATCTTGCAGGTGTGAATGTGGTCATTAATGAGTATAATTCATCCATTTATGCCTCATTAAAATTCAAACAGCAAGGTAGAACATAGAATTTTACAGCACAGTGCAGGCCCTTCGGCCCTAGTACCTACCTGTGAAAATAATCTGATGCCCAGGTAGCCTACACCATTCCAAGTTTCCAGCATCTGCAGTCATTGTTTTTGCCTTATCCATATATATGTCCAAAGCCCATTTAAATGCCCTTAACGTTGGTGAGTCTACTACTGTTGCAGGCAGTGCATTCCACACCCCTACTACTCTCTGAGCGAAGAAACGACACCTGATATCTGGCACGGAGGTCCCAGGATCATTGCTTTAACCAGCACAGAAATTGGAAATGTATTAAACCAAACTCTTAAAGCTCTAAATAAAACAGAAGTTGTGGAAAACCTCAGCAGGTCTGGCAGCATCTCTGAAGAGAAATCAGAGTTAACGTTTCGAGTTAAGTGATCCTTCCTCGGTTCTGCGCCAAGAGTTTTTAGCTTTGTTGTGACACCTTATCAAACACCTTCTGTAAATCTCAGTACAATACATCAACTGGTTTCCCTATCTCTGCAGCTTGTGCTAATTCCAGACAATACAAACGCTTGTTATTGTAGGATCAGCTGTGGGGGGAATCTTCCCAGACTGAACCTGGCCTTGCATTGTAACGTCTGTTCTTCAATCTGAAGAAACCAGGGCTGCAGAATGAAAACTCTGGAATGTCACAGACTGATGGAGTAAAATGAACCGAATGAACCAAATGACATAGGCTGGATACCCATTGTCAGAATGAAGGAAGATCAGTGCTTTTGCAGGAGGGCTGAGGGGTGACCATATAACGGGCCTTAGAATTATAGTGAGGTTTGATAGAATTGATGGAGAGAAGGTGTTGCCAATTATGTGAAAGAGCAGAACTAGGGGAACACAGAGCAAAAAAAACCTCACTAATAAATCCAACTGGGCACTCAGAAAGCATTGCGTTTGCACAGAGAGTGTTGACCAGCTGATGGTTATGAACTGTGTTGTTACAGCTGATGGGAAGCTAGAAAAACACATGGAACAGGAGACAGAGGGACTGAAGGATAGGGCTCATTAACAGGGTGGGGGGTGTGTTGGGGAGAGGGGGGGGGATGGGGGTGCAGTGCTCATGTGGAGCAGAAACACACTGTTACATAAAAAGACCCCCTGCATCTGATGGTGGGGGTGGTAGGTGTGTCAGATTAAAGAGAGCCTGACCGAGCTCAGGGCCATTCCGGGTGAATCACATTGCGATGATGCCAAACCCCACCCAGAGGGAGGGTCCCACTGTCAGTTCCTGCCTGGGCAAGGAGGGGGAAAGATAAAAGTATTTGTCACAGGTGGGTAGTGAGGCAACAGAATGATGTTCAAACACTCAACATGTCCCTGTGCTGAGAGGGTTGAAAAAGTCAGCTGTTCATTTTTGCCACACCCTGGTGACCTTTGCAATAACTCATCAATATTTAACCAGTGAAAGTCTTTTGATTTATACTCTTCCTAAAAAAAAAAGAAAAAAACCTTTGAAGAGTTTCAGTAAGACTCACTCTGGGAAAAGAGAAATGAAAATTTCCGCACTGAGCCACACTATTGTGCGGAGAAGTCACTTCCTGGAACACCGCTTGTAACGTAGTCAAACTGAAATTCTGCAATTTGACAGGTTCCAGCAGGAAACATAGTCTGAAGGAATGTCAGGAATTAATCTAGTTCCAGGTCATTCAAAGGAGCTACAAGACTTTGCAAACAAAGGGAGAGTTACCAGGGAATATTCCATTGAAAGAAAAGCAGAGATTGCTGGAAAAGCTCAGCAGGTCTGGCAGCACCTGTGGAGAAAAATCAGAACTGAGGAAGGGTCACTGGGACTCAAAGCATTAACTATGATTTCTCTCCACGGATGCTGTCAGACCTGTTGAACTTTTCCAGCAATTTCTATGTTTGATTCTGGTTCACCATTCCCACTTTTTTTGGTGTTTACATAACATTCCATGATATGGGGGGAGGGGAATGGTGGCTCAGGGGTTAGCACTACTCCCTCACAACGCCAGGGACCTGGGTTCGATCCCAGCCTCGGGTGACTGTGTGGCGTTTGCACATTCTCCCCATGTCTATGTGGGTTTCCTGCGGCTGGTCCAGTTTCTCCCACAATCCAAAGATGTGCAGGTCGGGTGAATCGGCCATGCTAAATTGGCCGTGGTATGAGGTTTATTAGTCAGAGGGAAGTGGGTCTGGATGGGGGACTTGTTGGGCCAAGTGGCCTGTTTCCACACTGTAGATAATCTAATCTGAAAGATGGTTTGTAAAGGATGCGTTTTGAAACAGATAAACACAATGATTCAGTCTTTAGCCTTTCTTCTGGGAGTCCATTCTGCAATTCCTGTTGGGATTGAGATGCTAGTTTTGGGTAGAGCAAGCTCCCACAAACAACAACATAATAATGGCCCAGATCATCGGTTTGTTTTGTGTTGTTGATTAATGGATGAATATTGATCTGGAAACCAGGGACAGCTCCATGGTCTTCTTTGATACCATGGTGTGGATATATCCCCCAAAACAGGCAGATGGGACTTGTGTTCATGTTCACATGCACTTGGTGTGTCTTCCTGTGAGAATCTCATAGTCTGCTTCCAGACTGTTGAATATTAGAGAGTTCTAACTTTGCCCACACTGTGGCATTTATATTCAGTGATGGACAGCTCCATAATATCATTGAAATTTTGTTTCAGGGTCCTAATGCCCGTTTTCAGATTTTGTGGGGTGCGGGGTAGTTTATGATCATATTTACCTAATATAGGCAGTCCACTATTTAGAGTCGTAGAGATGTACAGACGGAAACAGACTCTTTAGTCCAACTCGTTCATGCCCACCAGATGTCCTAACCCAATCTAGTCGCATTTACAAGTACTTAGCCCATAATCCTCGAAACCCTTCATATTATATATCTATTCATATACCCATCCAGATGCCTTCTAAATGTTGCAATTGTACCAGCCGCCACCACTTCCTCTGGTGCTCAGTTGCCCTCTCACCCTAAACCTATGCCCTCTAGTTCTGGACTCCTCCACCCCAGGGAAAAGACCTTGTCTATTTATCTTATCCATGCCCTTCCTGATTTTATAAACCTGTATAAGGTCACCCCTCAGCCTCTGATGCTCCAGGGAAAACATCCGCAGCCTGTTCAGCCTCTCCCTATATGTCAAAACCTCCAACCTTGGCAACATCTTTGTAAATCTTTTCTGAACATTTTCAAGCCTCACAACATCTTTCCGATAGGAAGGAGACCAGAATTGCACGCAATATTCCAAAAGTGGCCTAACCAATGCCCTATACAGCTGCAACATGACCCCCCCACTCCTATTTTCAGTGCTCTGACCAATAAAGGAAAGCATACCAAATGCCTTCTTCACTATCCCATCTACCTGCGACTCCACTTTCAAGAAACTATGAACCTGAAGTCTAGGGTGCCTTTGTTCAGCAACACCCCGTAGGACCTTACCATTAAGTCCAAAATGCAGCACCTTGCATTTATCTAAATTAAACTCCATCTGCTACTCCAACTTGTGGAACGTTTCAGGGAACATCTCTGGGACGCATGCAGCAAACAACCCCACCGCCCTGTGGCCAAACACTTCAACTCCCCCTCCACTCTGCCAAGGACATACAAGTTCTGGGCCTCCTCCACTGCCAAATCCTAGTCACCTGATGCCTGGAGGAAGAACGCCTCATCTTCCACCTTGGGACCCTCCAACCACACGGGCATCAACGTCGACTTCACTGATTTCCTCATCTCTCTTCCCCCACATTATCCCAGATCAAACCCCTCAACTCAGCACCATCCTCATGACCTGTCCTATCTGTCCATCTTCCTTCCCACCCATCCACTCCACCCTCCTCTCCAACCTATCATCTTCACCCCCCACCTTCATCTACCTATTGCATTCCCAGCTACCTTTCCCCACCCCTGCTCCATCCACCTCCCATTTATCGCTCAGCCCCTTTCCCCCCACATTCCTGAGGAAGGACTTATGCACAAAACATTGACTGTCCAGCTCCTCGGATGTTGCCTGTCCTGTTGTGCTTTTCCAGCACCACACGTTTTGACAAGGGTCATATATTAACTTTTTTTGTCTAATTGAATAAAGATTTGTATCTAACCTGCTGCTTCTTAAAAATTTCAATAATCTTTTTGAAATTCCTTACAAATGTCACAAGGATCGATGCTGGGTCCACTGCTTTTCATCATTTATATAAATGATCTGGATGTGAACATAGGAAGTATAGTTAGTAAGTTTGCAGATGACACCAAAATTGGAGATGTAGTGGACAGCGAAGAAGGTTACCTCACATTACAACAGGATCTTGATCAGATGGGCCAATGGGGCTGAGGAGTGGGGCAGATGGAGTTTAATTTAGATAAATGCGAGGTGCTGCATTTTGGAAAAGCAAATCAGAGCATGACTTATACACTTAATGATAAGGTCCTGGGGAGTGTTACTGAACAAGGAGACCTTGGAGTGCAGGTTCATAGTTCATTGAAAGTGGAGTCGCAGGTAGATGGGATAGTGAAGAAGGCGTTTGGTGTGTTTTCCTTTATTGGTCAGAGCATTGAGTACAGGAGTTGGGAGGTCGTGTTATGGCCGTACAGGACATTGGTTAGGCCACTGTTGGAATATTGTGTGCAAATCTGGTCTCCTTCCTATAGGAAGGAATTTGTGAAACTTGAAAGGGTTCAGAAAAGATTTACAAGGATGTTGTCAGGGTTGGAGGGTTTGAGCTACAGGGAGATGCTGAACAGTCTGGGGCTGTTTTCCCTGGAGCGTCGGAGGCTGTGGGGTGACCTTATAGAGGTTTATAAAATCATGAGGGGCATGGATAGGGTAAATAGGCAAAGTCTTTTCCCTGGGGTCGGGCAGTCCAGAACTAGGGGGCATAGGTTTAGGGTGAGGGGGAAAGATATAAAAGAGAACTAAGGGTCAACATTTTCATGCAGAGGGTGGTATGTGTATGGAATGAGCTGCCAGAGGAAATGGTGGAGGCTGGTACAATTACAGCATTTAAAAGGCATCTATATGGATATATGAATAGGAAGGGTTTAGAGGGATATGGGCCAAATGCTTGCAAATGGGTCTAAACTTATTTGAGATATCTGGTTGGCATGGGCGAGTTGAACTTAAGGGTCTATTTCGGTGCTGTATATCTTTGTGGCTCTCAGAGAGTTGCAAACCTCTCCCATCCGTTGTGTGACGAAGTGATTCCTGACATCTCTCCTGAATGGTCTGGCCCTAATTTTCAGCCTATGCCCCTAGTTCTAGAATCCCCAATCTGCGGGGATTCAGGATTTGGATTTTTATCCACCCTGTCATTTCCTGCTACTATCTTGAAGATTTTGGTCAGATCACTGTTTAACCTTGTAAACATTGGAGGAAACAGGACTGATTTACTAGAGTAGTCCCAGGAATGAGGGACCTCAGTGATGTGGAGAGACTGGTGAAGCTGGGATTGGTCTTAATCGAGCAGAGAAGGTCAAGGGCAGAAGCAGTAGATGTCTTAAGAATGATGATGGAAGGATCGTAATTCCTTTAAGCTCCCCAGTGGAAAGAGACAGGAAACTACCTCATTTACTGTTTTCCTGAGTTGCATTGTTCATCAAGATGGGAATTGAGAGGCTCCAATAAAGAGGAAAGTGAAGAGCTGTGAGGGTGGGGAAATGAGCTGAGATCTTGCCCTGAGCCCCATTGTAACTAAAAGGCCCAGGCAGCTGAAGACAGGGCCATTAATGGTAGGATGATTCAAACCCTAGGCTAGGGTTAGTGTTAGGGTTCAGATTAGGGCAAGGGTTAGGGCTAGTTTTAGAGTTTACACAAGGATTCGGATTAGGGTTAAGGTTAAAGATAAGGTTAGGGTCAACATGAGGGTTAGGGCTATGGCTACAAGAAAGTGAGGACTGCAGATGCTGGAGATCAGAATCATAAAGTGTGGCACTGGAAAAACACAGCAGGTCAGACAGTATCTGAGGAGCAGGAGAGTTGAGGTTTCGAGGATAAGCTCTTCATAAGCTGTGGCTAGGCTTAAGTCTCAGGTTATGGCTAGGGCTGGGGTTAGGGTTAAGATTACAGTTAGGGTTAGGGTTGGGGTTAAGATTAGGGTTATGGCTAGGGTTCGGGTTAGGATTATCACAGGAATAACCCTGACCAAACTAAAGGAGTTCTTGTAAGCTTCTGATCGATGTGAATTTACCTCAGAATTCTGCCTTTGGTGTAAAATCAAGCTAAAGCATCAATTATAAATGTCACAAACATAAATTACATTCTCTCTCCATCATTGGCAGAAACTAGGGACAGCTAATTGAATTGTGTAAATCAGATTGGAGAAGTCATAGAGTCATAGAGCTGTACAGCACTGAAACAGACCCTTCGCTCCAACCTGTCCATGCCAACCAAATATCCTAGATAAATCTAGTCCCACCTGCCAGCACCCGGCCCATATCCCTCCAAACCCTTCCTATTCATATACCCCATTCAAATGCATTTTAAATGTTGCAATTGTACCAGCCTCCACCACATCATCTAGCAGCTCATTCCATACATGTACCACCCTCTGCGTGAAAAAGTTGCCCCTTAGGTCTCTTTTAAATCTTTCCCCGATCACCCTAAATCTATGCCCTCTAGTTATGGACTCCCCTATCCCGGGGAAAAGACTTTGTCTAATTACCCTATCCATGCCCCTCATGATTTTATAAACCTCTATAATGTCACCCTCAACCTCTGACGCTCCAGGGAAAACAGCCCCATCCTATTCAGCTTCTCCCTACAGCTTAAGTCCTCCAACCCTGGCAACATCCTTGTAAATCTTTTCTGAACCCTTTCAAGTTTCACAAGCCCTTCATCAGGAATAGGCATCAATGACTAGAACTTGGCGATCGAGTGGCTGACATGCTCAGGTCAGGGGTCAGGGCCATTGTGTTGGGGTCAGGGGTCAGGGGTCAATGCCACAGTCAGGAGTCAGTGCTACTGTGCTGGGGTCAGTGTCAGGGGTCATTGCCACTATGCTGTGGTCAGGGGTTATTGCCACTGTGTTGGGGTCAGGTTCAGGCATCAGTGCCCCTGTGCTGGGGTTGGGGGTCAGGGGTCAGTGCCGCTGTGCTGCGGCCAGGGTCAAAGGTCAGTGTCACTGTTCTACGGTTGGGATCAGGGGTCAGTGTCGCTGTGCTGGGTCAGGGTCAGGGGTCAGTGATGTTGTGCAGTTGTCAGGGCCAGAGGTCAGTGCTACTGTGCTGTGGTCAGGGTCAGCTGTCAGTGCCGTTGTGCTGGGGTCAGGGGTCAGTGTCGCTCTGCTGGGGTCCTGTGCAAATAAAAGCAAAAGTCAGTTTCCCATTGCTGAGCTCCACCTGCATTCCAGGTTGCAGGAACTGAATCAAAAACGTTCTGCCTGAATTGTTTTAGATTCCCGCGCAATGAAGTCACTGACTCCATCCCAACACCCCTCCAATCCAGAATCAGAGGAGAGGCACGAGGGTACTCTGCATGTTTCCGGTCAGTGACCATTCACCAGGATTTCAAATTTCAGGAGCTGGGAATTTCTCTCAGCTGTGCCTCTCGAGTTGCTGAGTACTTGCAGCATTTTCTGTTTTGATTTCAGGTTTCCATCACCCATTGCTCAGCATTTCAAATGACTCATTTTGAACTTCCGCTGAAGCCTATTTTGATAAGCACAGGCATTAATTATCATGCGTGTGGATTGGGCACACCAAACAAAATCCATTCCACCCAGTTCCAGTTGGCAGAGAAGTGACTGGCGCAGTCCAAACTGTTGCTGTCTCTACAAACTCAAGAAAAATACACCTTTTGCCAACAGTTGTGTTGAAATAAATAATCGCTCTCAATCCAAGCAATTGTAAACCGTAATTAGACTGAGTCAGGCAAAGAAAAATCTATTTAAGTAATAATTAATCTATTGGTGCTATCAATAAGAATAATACTTACTCACAAAAGAGAAGTTTTACAAATTCTTATCCCTGCCTGGTGTATGTACAGATCAAAATTGACCTGAACAATAGCAGGGTTTAAATGGTTAACATAGCAAGTGAGGGTGTATGCCATTGGGACATTCTAACTGTCTCAGTCTTTCACTTTATCCATTGAGCCCTGGCACGTACTGCCCTTTCCTAACCCTCCCTCCTGGATCTCAGTTTGAGGTCATGTCTCTTTCCTATAGGTTCCCCTCACCAAAGCAGATCAAGCCTCTCCATCTGCCTTTCAGATTCCAGTCAAACAAATCCTTCCTTAGCCTTCTTTACTTCATTTTTATTCATTCATGGGATGAGAGCATCACTGGCCAAGCCCATCTCTATTTACCGAGAGGGCATATTGCTGTGAGTCTGGAGTCACATGTAGGCCAGACCAGGTAAGGATGGCAGTTTCCTTCCCTAAAGGGGGATAGTGAACTAGATGGGTCTTCCAGACAATGGCTTCATGGTCATCATCAAGTTCTTAATTCCAGATTTTTATTGAATTCAAATTTAACCATCTGGCTTGGCGGGATTTGAGCCCAGGTATCCAGATCATTGCCTGGATGAACAGTCCAGCGATAATACCACTAAGGCATTGTCTCCCAGGGAATATGAGTCTAGTTTATATCACCAAGCCAAAGACAGTAAGACATAGGAGCAGAAGTAGTCTATTCAACCCATCATGTTTGCTCCACCATTCAATGAGATCTTGGCTGATCTGATAAGCCCCAGCTCCACTTTCCTGCCTTTTCCCCATAACCCTTCACTCCCTTCCAAATTAAACACCTCTTTCTGCCTTGAATATACCTGATGACCCAGCCTCGACAGCCCTTCACAGATTCACTCTCCTTGCAGAGAACAAATTCGTCCTCATCTCTCTCTTCAATGGGTGACCCCTCATTCTGAGATAATGAGATGTCTTTGCTGCTGATGCTTAAGTCCCTCATAACAAACATTCTTGTGACTGCACCTTTAAAAGGACAGTACGTTATTCTGAAGGAACATTATCTGGAACCAGTAACAGTGTTCCAAAGCATGCGCTGCTGTCACAAAACATCTCCTATTTATGTAGCTGTCCTCTAGTTATAGAGACTGACGCTCCATTAACTTGGTTGGTTATTTTTGCACCCAATCACCACGTTAATCATCTGTTCACACAACTTCTGAAATCTCTGGGGAGCTCCCATTGTTCTGAGTGCTTCACCTTTAAAAAGTACTCAGCTAGATCTTTCTTTGACCCAATATGTATGGTCTCACACGCCATGAGCCAGAGTTTTATTCACTTACTTAATCTATCCATGCTCCTTCCAAATTCCATGATCTCATCTACGGTACATCTCTACACCATGAATCTTTGTGTCATTTTCAGATTTGCAAGATGGGCTTTCAACTTCATTAAAGACGATGGGTTTTCAGTGTGACCCTGCCACACAGCTTGCTGGGATGTCACCAGTACGTCCTTCTGATTCAAGCACATTCTTCCTTCTCTGTCCCCTCCCCCCCGGTCAGATCAGCAATTTCCCTTCATCAATAAAAACAGACATCGCTGGAGAAACTCAGCAGGTCTGGCAGCATCTGTGAAGAAAGAAGAGTCAATATTTTGAGTCCAGTATTATCCTCCTTCAAAAGTAATCTACCTTCAATCTTGTGACCTCTCATTTCAACTTATAGTCTCCAATGTGGGACTTTATTGAATGTCTTCTCAAAAGTCCACATAGACTGCATCACTAAACATTCCCCTGTCCCTCCAAGATGTTTACAAACCAATTCTAGATCTCTCTATCCAGCACAAATCTCTTTAAGTCTTTGCTCAATTCTGTCCTTAATTAGAGATTTTATTAACCATCCTGCAACAAATGATAGGCAAATAAGTTGTCGATGTGGACTTACATTGATGTACAGCACAGAACAGGCCATTCAGCCCAACCAGTTATGCCAATATGAGGCATTTTCCCTTTCACCATCTCATTCTACCATCTTTATCCTCTACTGCCAGTGCAGGAAGTCAGGGTCCTGAGTTGAGCCACAAACTATAATTTTGGGGCTCTGACTTCCAAAGTGGTAATGGCTGCTGTGGAGTTTGGACCAAGTTACAACAACTGTGCTCCCATGTGAACAGGACCCCACTCTGACCGCTCTGACTGAGGGCTTTGACCATATGCAAGTCTCAAAATGGGTGAGAGTGAGAAATTGACTGCACTCCTGCCTTCTCCCTCAGAGACTTGACCTGTCAGATGTATCTGCAGTATTCACCTCAACCACTTCCTGTGCGAGTGAGTTCCACAGTCTCCCTACTCTCTGGATGAATTCCCAATTGTATTTCTTGGTGATGCTCATACACTGATAACCTCCAGTTTTTACTCTTCCCAGATTAAAAAATCTTTCAATTCAATTGGAAAATTGGAAATAGAACTCTATGACTTAAGAGTGATGTGGTGTAGCAACGATTTCTTGCTCGAGCATGTGCATGAACATATCGGCATATTGGGGTTCAAACATGGTCTTCCCCCAATGTGCCAACATTCTCAGGTACAAGTTCCAACAAGACTGAAGAAGAGCTGGGTCTGTTTATTCATGAAAAGAATGGAGGTTGGAGAGTGACCGAGTAAAGTTCACAAAATATTCACAAAAGGTTTTCGCAGAATCGAGGCAGGATGTTGTGATCTGGAATTCATCCAGGTTTCAAGTGCCTGACCTTGCATTGGGAACCCAGCTCCCAGCATTGCTGCATTAACGTCATCCCTTTCCCATGTTACTTTGAAAGTGATCACCACGAACACCTGGATTTACTGTTAGATTATTAACTGGGTCTGGCTCATTTTTCCTGAAAGTTATTTAAGAGAGTGCGATATTGAAAAACTTTCTCTATAACAAAGAGTCCAGAACGAGGGACGCGTCCTTAAAATTCAAGTCAGGTTGATCAGAGAGACGTCAGGAAGCATTTCATCATGTAGAATCGCAGGAATTATCATCCACCATTCTCCAAGGCACAAGTCAGGAGTGTGATGGAATACTCCCCACTTGCCTGGATGGGAGCAGCTCCAACAATTCAAGACGATTGACACCATCCAAGACAAAACAGCCATTTGATTGGCACCACATCCACAATCATCCACTCCCTCCATCACCGATGCTCAGTAGCAGCAGTGTGTACTATCTACAAGATGCACTGGAGAAATTCACCAAAGATCCTCAGACAGCACCTTCCAAACCCCGACCAGTTCCAAACAGAAGGACAAGGGCAGCAGAGACATGGGGACACTACCCCGTGCAAGCTCCTCTCCAAGTCACTCACCATCCTGACTTGGAAATATATTCCTTCACTGTCACTGGGTCAGAATCCTGGAATTCCCTCCCTAAGGGCATTGTGGGTCAACGTACAGCACATGGACTGCAACGGTTCAAGAAGGCAGCTCACCCCCCCCCCCTTCTCAAGGGGCAACAAGGGACGGGGCAATAAATGCTGGCTCAGTCAGCAATGCTTACACCACATGGAAGAATAAAAAAACAATCAAGGTCAGAAGAGGCAACCAATGATGATCAGGTCAGAGGTGACATGGACAGGGTCAGAGGTTATCAATAACATGGTGGGATTACTCACCAACCTAAAGGTGTGAGTGTTCCATTGAAGTGGGATTAAGGTGCACCCTGCATGCATTTGTATATTTAAAACCTATCATTGTTAGGTGCTAGGTGGTGGAACCTTTAGGCAAAAGTGAGGACTGCAGATGCTGGAGATCAGAGTCGAGAGTGTGGTGCTGGAAAAGCACAGCAGATCAGGCAGCATCCGAGGAGCAGGAGAATTGATGTTTCGGGCAAAAGCCCTTCATCAAGAATGAGGTGGAATCTTTAAGGTGGGTTTTCAGTTTATCAGCTGCCCAGTTAGAATCCGCCCAGGCAGTGAGAGTCAAAAGCCAGCTGAAGGTACAAAGCAAGGCAAGTGAAGCCTGGTTCTGATGTGCTCATCAGATGGCCATACCAGGAACTGCATTACCAGACAGTCACAGAGCGTGGGCACCACCTGCCAATTCTTCAACTTTAGAAAAGTGTCACAGCTGACGAGAGAATCAAGTGGATTTACAAAGCTCGGGTCAGGGCAGCCTTTGGACAGGAGGCAGTGCTTTCAAAATCTACCTGTGAGATTTCAACAGAAAATCGAGGTTGACTTACAGGAATGGGGGTGTGCCGCACTGTCAGAGGGTCAGTGCTGAGGGAGTGTCACACTGTTGGAGGGTCAGTGCTGAGGGAGTGCGCACTGTCAGAGGGTCAGTGCTGAGGGAACGCCGCACTGTCAGAGGGTCAGTCAGTGCTGAGGGAGTATCACACTGTCGGGGTGTCAGTGCTGAGGGGGTGTCACACTGTTGGAGGGTCATTGCTGAGGGAGTGCTGCACTGTCAGAGGGTCAGTGCAGAGGAAGCATCGCACTGTCGGAGGGTCAGTGCTGAGGGAGCACCGCACTGAGGGAGTGCCGCACTGTCGGAGGGTCAGTGCTGAGGGAGTGCTGCACTGTCGGAGGGTCAGTGCTGAGGGAGTGCCGCACTGTCAGAGGGTCAGTCAGTGCTGAGGGAGTGTCACACTGTTGGGTAGTCAGTGCTGAGGGAGCACTGCACTGTCTGAGGGTCAGTGCTGAGGGAGCACCGCACTGTTGGAGGGTCAATGCTGAGGGAGCACTGCACTGTCTGAGGGTCAGTGCTGAGGGAGCACCGCACTGTCGGAGGGTCAGTGCTGAGGGAGCACCGCACTGTCGGAGGTGACGCTTAAGTTTTTGTTGGCAGTATTTTAAAGAAAGGTTGGGCTGTTGTCGATTAATCCTGAGGGATAGTTGTTCCTCAGCCAACATTGAAACAAGCAATAGATGTGATTGGCCCAGTGTGTGATCTCACTGTCCCAAATTTCCTATTTCTATATAGAGGACGATACTGGCTGCAAAGTCCCTATGGATGGCCCGAGGTCGTGAAACTGTTTTATATATACTCATTATTTCTCTTTATTTTGTAATTACATAAGCAGTTCTTGAAGGTCAAGGAAACGTTCTTTTATTCTTGTTTGTTTTGCTGAGAATTTCACAATTCAGCAGTTCCTTGTAGGAATGACTGCTCTTGACAAACAAGATCTTGTCTCAATGGGTTTCACAATGGATCCCAGTTCACTCACTCAGTGTAACATCACGTATTCCAACACATTGCTAACTCCTTCATCCTTTACCAGCTTTCTGGCTGACTTGAATAATTTATAGATTCAAAACCCTAGATTGCAGGAGCTCAAGATGGAACTTGAAGCTGTGTCTCATGTTAAACACTTTCAGGGCATTCCAAATCAGGATATCAATGTAGCATTTTGTTCCCTATCCCGCAGAATGGGATTACCTGATGTAGGGAGAGTGCCAGGTTTCCAAGTTTGTCTGGAATGCCTGATGAGGCGAGAATGAGGAGACCGGGCCAAAAAGGATTGAAGAACTGCAGATGCTGGAAATAAGAGAGAAAAACAGAAATTGCTGAAGAAACTCGGCAGGTCTGGCAGCATCTGTGAAGAGAGAAACAGAGATAAAGTTTCAGATCCAGCGACCCTTCTTTCAAACTGATGATAACTAGGGAAAGGTTGGTATTGATGTTGAAGGTGGGACGTGGGGAGGTGGTAAGGAGTAAACAATATGTGGAGATGGAGGTCAGAGAGAGAGAGAAACATGGTGGGCCAGCCAAATGGGTAAAGGTCTGCTTGGGAGAATGAATATCTGCTAATGGGGGGGCGGGGGGAGCCGCTAGTGGCTGACAATGGCTTGCACATGATAGCAACCTCATGTGATGACAGGGCCTGGGGTGTGGGGTGTGGGGTTGGGGTAAGGGCATGGAGCAAGGGGCTCAGGTTCTAAAATTATTGAACATGATATTGAGTCCAGAGGCTGCAGAGTCCCCAAGTGGAAAATGAGATGCTGTTCTTCCAGCTTGTGCTGAGCTTCACTGGAGCACCGCAGCAAGCCTGAGACAGAGATGTTGGCCAGGGAACAGGGTAGGGGGGTTACAGTGACAGGCAACTGGAAGCTCAGGGTCATTTTTGGGACATTGCACTCTATGGCACCTTCCTTTGTAACCGCAGAAGGTGTAACACCAGCTTATTTACCCCTTCCCACCTCAGGATCCAAGGCCCCAGACACACCTTCCAGGTGAAGCAGTGATTTATCTGCACTTCACTCAATCTAGCTGTACTCGCTGCTCACAATGTGGTTTCCTCTACACTGGGGAGATGAAACGCACACTCAGTGACTATTTTGCAGAACATCTACACTTTCTCTGAGCTTTATCAATAGTTTGTCCATCTCCATCAAAGCAATCCATCCCCTGGGAAAGCTGCACTTGGTCACCTCCCTATCCCATGAGAACAGTCGGAATGTTTCCTCGGAACTCAATCCCTCATCTTTGGTGGGATCCTGTTGAGCCTTCTCTATTCTCTTGCTGAACTTTTCACATCTTCCCTAATGTCCGATGCCTGGAATTAGTGCTCCTGATGAGGCCAAACCTGTTCTTTTTACAGTTCCACCATGACCTTAATCAGATGGTCCGATGGGCTGAGGAGTGGCAGATGGAGTTTAATTCAGATAAATGCGAGGTGCTGCATTTTGGAAAGGCAAATCAGGACAGGACTTATACACTTAATGGTAAGGTCCTAGAGAGTGTTGCTGAACAAAGAGACCTTGGAGTGCAGGCTCATAGTTCATTGAAAGTAGAGTCACAGGTAGATAAGGTAGTGAAGAAGGCATTTGGTATGCTTTCCCTTATTGGTCAGTCCATCAAGTATAAGAGTTGGGAGGTCATGTTGCAGCTGTACAGGACATTGGTTAGAGCACTTTTGGACTATTGTGTGTAATTCTGGTCTCCTTCCTATCAGAAAGATGTTGTGAAACTTGAAAACGTTCAGGAAAGATTTATGAGGATGTCATCAGGGTTGGAGAATTTGAGCTGTAGGGAGAGGCTGAATAGAGTCATAGAGTCATAGAGATGTTCAGCATGGAAACAGACCCTTCGGTCCAATCCGTCCATGCCGACACAATCTAGTCCCGCCTGCCAGCACCCGGCCCATATCCCTCCAAACCCTTCCTATTCATATACCCATCCAAATGCCTCTTAAATGTTGTAATTGTACCTGCCTCCACCACATCCTCTGGCAGCTGATTCCATACACACACCACCCTCTGTGTGAAAAAGTTGCCCCTTAGGTCTCTTTTATATCTTTCCCCTCTCAACCTAAACCTATGCCCTCTAGTTCTGGACTCTCCGACCCCAGGGAAAAGACTTTGTTTGTTTAGGGAGAAAGTGAGGTCTGCAGATGCTGGAGATCAGAGCTGAAAATGTGTTGCTGGAAAAGCGCAGCAGGTCAGGCAGCATCCAGGGAACAGGAGAATCAATGTTTCGGGCATAAGCCCTTCTTTCCTGAAGAAGGGCTTATGCCCGAAACGTTGATTCTCCTGTTCCCTGGATGCTGCCTGACCTGCTGCGCTTTTCCAGCAACACATTTTCAGCACTTTGTTTATTTACCCTATCCATGCCCCTCATAATTTTCTAAACCTCTATAAGGTCACCCCTCAGCCTCTGACACTCCAGGGAAAACAGAACAGGCTGGGCCTGTTTTCCCTTGAGTGTTGGAGGCTGAGGGGTGACCTTATAGAGGTTTATAAAATCATAGGTTTATAAAATGATAGGGGGGGTTGAATAGCTAAGGCTTTTTCCCCGGCGTAGTGGAGGGCAAAACTAGAGGGCATGGGTTTAAGCTGAGAGGGAAAAGATTTAAAAGGGACTTAAAGGAGCAACTTCTTCACGCAGAGGGTGGTACGAGTATGGAATGAGCTGCCAGAGGAAGTGGTGGAGGCTGGTACAATTACAACATTTAAGAGGCATCTTGATGGGTATATGAATAGGAAGGGTTTAGAGAGATATGGACCGGGTGCTGGCGAGAGGGGCTAAATTAGTTTAGGATATCTGGTTGGTATGGACAATTTGTCCCTTTCCGTGCTGTACAGCTCTTTGACACTATAACTGTACCATGATCCTTTGCTTTCATGCTCCATGTTTGTGCTTATAAACCCAATGTCTCATCTTCATTTCCAACTGCCTCATCAATGTGCCCTGGTACTTTTGAGGATTTGTGTACATCTACATCCAGGACTCATCTAAACTTTACGAAACCACATTTTTCTTTACCTGACAGCGCCAAAGAGGCAATTCTAGTCAATGTCCTGCCACAACGTTCTAAGTGCCAATGTTGAGGCAAGTTGATTGACTGCATGTTAAAACACATGAAGTTAATTAGCCATGAACAGACATAGAAGACAGACAAGGAGGTGGAGGGGACCCCTCAGCTGTAATACTGTAGACCTTAGCACCAAATCCAGTCTCTCATCCCCAGGTGCTATGTTAGTGCGGTTTAGAATATCACATTTGGCTAAACAATGTCATCAATTTCTCTCCATTGGTCCGGTCACTGTCTTTTACTTTGTCTGCTTTCACCCTGATTGCTGCTGCTTTATTTTGGGTGAATTGGATAATTCCCGTCACATGTCTGCAACAGTTACAGAGGGTACTGCAAGCGGGTGTACATTACGGGAATGGTTTTTAATCTGTCATGGACAACATAAATAAAACCATATTCTATTACAGCAGAGCCTATTCCTCATCTAAAACCCTGTCTGAGAAATACATTTAAATATTAGAACATAGTTCATAGAATTGTGTTTGACATTAACAAATACAATTAAATCAGATACTGTACATTAAATCACCAAATTAACAGGCACAAATTAGAGTCTGGGAGTGGGCCATTCAGCCCTTTGAGGGTATTCTGCTCTGTCATTCAATTAGATGCCAGCTGATCTGACTGTGCTACCAATTCCATAATTCCACCTACCCTCAATAAACTTTGACTCCTTTGTATGTCAAGTATGCATCTGTCTCGGCCTTACAAGGTATTCAATGACCCCGTCTCCACTGTTCTGTGGGGAAGACAGTTTACAAAACTCATGACCTTCGGAGAGACAAAAGCTTCTTGTTGTTGTTAAACAATATCCCTTAGCTCTCATCTTTACGATAAGGCTAAACACCTTGTTACTATCCATCCACCAAGTCCCCTCAGGATCTGAAATAAAAACAGAAAGTGCAGAGAGACGTCAGCAGGTCTGGCATCAAGTTGAATGTAATATTCAGTTATGTTATGGTCACTGCTACCTTGGGGTGCCCTCATTACAAAGTCATTAATTAGCATCATTGAGCCATGCAGCACAGAGACAGACCCTACAGTCCAACCACTCCACGCTCCTAAACTAAACTCGTCCCACCTGCTGGGCCCATATCCCTCACAAACTTGTCTAAATGTCTTTTAAATGCTGTAACTGACAACCAGACTACTGCGACCACTAGGACTCATCACTTTTTCTGAAAGTTCATTCCACACATGAACCACTCTCTGTACAAAAAGATTGCCCCTCATGTCCTTTTTAAATTTTGCTCCTTTCATCTTAAAAATAGGCCCCTAGTTTTGAACTCCCCCATCCTGGGGAAAAGACCCTTGTCATTCACCTTAAATATATCCCTCATGATTTTATAAATCGCAATAAGGTCACCCCTCAGCCTTCCACATTCCAGTGAAAAAAGTCCCAGCTTTTCCAGCCTATTTTAATACCTCAATCTCTCCATTTCTGGCAACATCCTGGGAAATCTTTCCTGAACCCTCTACAGCTTAATAATATCTTTCCTGTTGTTGTGGTTCTGTTCGCCGAGCTGGAAATTTGTGTTGCAGACGTTTCGTCCCCTGTCTAGGTGACATCCTCAGAGCCTCCTGTGAAATGCTTCTATGATCTTTCCTCGGCATTTGTAGTGGTTTGTCTCTGCCGCTTCCGGTTGTCAGTTCCAGCTGTCCGCTGCAGTGGCCGGTATATTGGGTCCAGGTCGATGTGCTTATTGATTGAATCTGTGGATGAGTGCCATGCCTCTAGGAATTCCCTGGCTGTTCTCTGTTTGGCTTGTCCTATAATAGTAGTGTTGTCCCAGTCGAACTCATGTTGTATCGGGTCCTTCGTCCTGGTGAGTTGTTGTCTGAGAGTGGCTGTTGGTTTGTGTGCTGTTATGCCACAACCCAAAGGACTATCCACACTACCATACATCGAAAACATTTCTGAACAGACAACCAGACTACTGCGACCACTAGGACTCATAACAGCACACAAACCAACAGCCACTCTCAAACAACAACTCACCAGAACGAAGGACCCGATACCCAGCATGAGCAAAACCAACATAGTGTACAAAATCCCATGCAAGGACTGCACCATAACTATATAGGACAAACAGGAAGACAGCTAACGACCCGCATCCATGAACACCAACTAGCCACGAAACGACACGACCAGCTATCCTTAGTAGCCACACACGCAGACGACAAGCAACATGAGTTCGACTGGGACAACACTACTATTATAGGACAAGCCAAACAGAGAACAGCCAGGGAATTCCTAGAGGGATGGCCCTCATCCACAGATTCAATCAATAAACACATTGATCTGGACCCAATATACCGACCACTGCAGCGGACAGCTGGAACTGACAACCGGAAGCGGCAGATTTAAACTACTACAAATGCCAGAGGAAAGATCACAGAAGCATTTCACCGAAGGCTCCCAAGCACTGAGGATGTCACCTAGACAGGGGACGAAACATCTGCAACACAAATTTCCAGTTCGGCGAACAGAACCACAACAACGAGCACCCGAGCTACAAATCTTCACCCAAACTTTGAATATCCTTCCTATAATAGGGCGACCGGAACTGGACATAGTGTTCCAGAAGAGGCCTCACCAACGTCCTGTACAACCTCAACATAATATCCCAACTCATGTACTCAAAAATCAGAGCAATGATGGCAAGTGTGCTAAACACCTTCCTCAGAGAATCCTGACCCTCCAAAAAGCATCCCACCCAGACACAAACCCCCTTCCTTATCCCCATAATCTTACATTTCCATGGTTAATCCACCCAGCCTGCACATCCCTGGACACTAGAGCAATTCAGCACGGCCAATCTCCCCTAACCCGCACATTTTTGGATTGTGGGAGGAAGCTCACACAGACACAGGGAGAATGTGCAAACTCCACACAGTCAGTTGCCTGAGGCTGGAATTGAACTCGGATCCCTGGTGCTGTGAACCATCATGCCACCCCATCCATAAGAATTAATTAATTAATTATTATGGCCCCATCACACACCACCAGATAAAGAGTAGACTTTATACTCTGTTAGCTCTAGAACATGCTGTTGTAAGTAACTATCCTTAAAAACAGCCGATAAACTCATCGTCCAGGCTACCTTTACCAATTTGAATCCAAGGGAGACAACAGGAGGTTGGAAGAACACAGCACGCCAGGCAGCATCAGGGGGTGGAGAAGTCAACGTTTTTGGGACTGAAGAAGGGTTACACTGGAAACGTTGTCTTCTCCACCTCTTGATGCTGCCTAGTTTGCTGTGTTCTTCCAGCCTCCTGTTTGTCTCCCTTGGATTGCAGTACCTGCAGCTTTTTTGTTACTTTCTTACAAGTCTGATTATTTCTTCCCTGCCTACCTGGGCTGTTAGGAGGACCTTTCAACCACTCCCCCAAGTGAGCTCTTACCTTTTCCATTTTCAACTCACTCAAACTGATTCTACATCCTGATCTCCAGAACTAAGGTCACCTCTTTCTCTGTTGTACCAGTGTCATCCCTAATGAACAACATTATCTCTCCACCTACAGCCCATGACAAGGGGATACATCAGAGCTCAATAACTGAAGCCCGAGGCTCTGGGAGGGGTCCATTGTGCTTAGGTTGGGGGCCCTGGGCCTGGGGCAGCACAAAGGCCTGTGATTTCAGACACTGCCCCCATGTCTGCTGTCAACCTTCCCTGGCTTCCTGTCCTGCTGAAATGTCACAGACCCTTCAGTATTCAGAGATCCCTTATAAAGTGGGAACATTTCAACCGAAAAGGAAGAGTTGCATTTATATAGCAATGTTCATGTACACCAGGTTTTCCAGTCAATGAAGCACTTGTTGAATTCAGGATAATCGCGGTTCCTCTGTAATTTGTTTCTTTCTGTAATGTTGATTAGGATAAACCTTGGCCAGGACACCAGAGAAGACTCTCTGCTCTCTTTCCAGGTACAGCCATGAGATCATTTGAGCCCATGCAAATGCCTCAAACATCTATTCCAAACAAACTGCCCCTCAGACAGTGAAACACCCCCTAAAGCTGGCATGGGATTTGAGACTTGAACTTTGCGATTTAGGGGCAGATGTGCTGCCAACTGAGCCACAGCTCCCTGAGTAGAATAGGAGAGAACCTGGAGATTATAAATATCGGGAAAGAGTATACAGGCTGGGGCTCAGTCTCTGGAAAAGCAAAAGCCGAGGGGTGATCTGTTGTAGGTCTCTCACATTCTGAAGGAGGTTGATCGGGTCGATGGAGAGAAGGTGTTTGCACTGGTGGAGGAGATTGGACCCAAAGGTTGCAAATATAGGATATTCATTCAAATTGCAACCCTATTGGGCAGCCCGGCTGGTTTATTACTGCAAATTCTGTCAGTTGTAATTTTTCTGCCCAGATGTGCGATCATATTTCTGATGATGACATTGGAATGTGCAGAGCAAACTAATGAAACCACAAACTGACTATGAAAGCAATGCTGATATCGATAGCTTTGTGTCAACAGAAGCTGATGAATGATAATCAACGTTACAGTGCCCAGGGGGGGCTGGTGCAACTAGTGAGTCAGTTTATAGTCACTGTCTGACCTTTTCCTAAACAGACAAGTAAATAACAGCCCTTCTGGGTGTGAGAGCAGTGAAAGTGTTTCAGATTTTACAACCTAGCAGGTAATTTCACTTACCTGTACAGAAACGTGAAATTTATCAATGACCTGCTGATTACACAGAGGAACACAGGAAGAGGAGAAAGCCATTCAGCCCCCTCAAATCTGCCATTGCCCAGGATTTACTGAATCAGCAGGAGGATAAGTAATGGTGTGAGATAGAGAGAGAGAAAGAGAGAGAGAGAGTTTCACATCTTACAAAGACCATAAGATCATAAGACACAGGAGCAGAATTAGACCATTCAGCCCATTGAGTCTATGCTATCATTCGATCATGGCTGATATGTTCCTCAACCCCATTCTCCTGCCTTCTCTCCGTAACCCTTGACCCTGTTACTAATCAAGAACCTGTCCATCTCGGTCCTAAAGAGACTGAATGACTTGGCCTCCATAGCCCTCTGTGGAAATGAGTTACCAGATTTACCCTCCTCTGGCTGAAGACATTCCTCCTCATCCCAGTTCACAAGGGTTGTTCCTTCACTCTGAGGCTGTGCCCTAGTCTCTCCTATTAATGGAAACATCATCTCCACGTCCACTCAATCCAGGCCTCTGAGTATTCTGTCAGTTTCAATCAGATTCCCACAGCCCCAAAATCCTTACAAACTCCATCAAGTACAGATCCAGAGTTCTCAGCTGCTCCTCATTTGACAAGCCCTGCTTGGTGGGGCAGTGGGGGAGGTAGCTGGGAAGGCAATAGGTAAATGCAGGTGGGGGTAATTGTGATAGGTCAGTGGGGAGGGTGGAGCAGATAGGTGGGAAGGAAGATGGACAGGTAGACAGTTCAAGAAGGAGGTGCCAAGTTGGAGGATTGGATCTGGGATTAGGTGGGGGGAGGAGAGATTTGGAAACTGGTGAAGTTGATGTTGATGCCGTGTGGTTGGAGGGTCCCAAGGCAGAAGATAAGGAGTTCTACCTCCATTCATCAGGTGGCTTAGATTTAGCAGTGAAGGAGGCCCAAGATTTGCATGTCCTTCCCCCCAGCCCCACCCCCTATTTATCTCACATTCCCCTTCCCCCCACCACATTCCTGATGAAGGGCTTATGCCCAAAATATTGACTCTGCTGCTCCTCAGATGCTGCCTGATCTGCTGTGCTTTTCTAGCACCACACTTTTCGACTCATGCTTCTCTAACTGAATCTGCATGTTAACCTTAAGACAATCCTATAATTGGGACTCCCAAGTTCTTTTCTGCTTCAGATTTCTGAAGCCTTTCCCCATTTAGAAAATAGTCTATGCATCTATTATTCCTACCAAAAGTGCATAACCTCACACTTAACCCCATTGTACTGAATCTGCCACTTCTTTGCCCACTCTCCTAACCTGTCCAAGTCTTTCTGCAGCCTCCCTGCTTCCTCAATGCTATCTACCTCTCCACTGGTTTTTGTGTCATCTAAAAACCGAGCAACAATGTCCTCAGTTCCTTTGTCTGGATCATTAATGTATAACGTGAATAATTGTGGTCCCGACACTAACCGCTATAGAACTTCACCAGTCACCGGCTGTCATGGAATCACAGAGATGTACAGCAGGGAAACAGACCCTTCAGTCCAACTCGTCCATGCCGACCAGATACCCCAACCTAATCTAGTCCCATTTGCCAGCACTTAGCCCATATCCCTCCAGACCCTTCCTATTCATATACCCATTCAGATGCCTTTTCAATGTTGTAATTGTACCAGCCTCCACCACTTCCTCTGGCAGCTCATTCCACACATTCACCCCCCTTGGGTCCCTTTTATATCTTTCCCCTGTTATCCTAAACCTGTGCCCTCTAGTTCTGGACTCCCCCACCCCAGGGAAAAGGCCTTGTTTATTTACCCTATACACGTCTATCATGATTTTGTAAACCTCCATAAGGTCACCCCTCAGCCTCCGACGCTCCAGGGAAAACAGCCCCAGCCTGGTCAGCCTCTCCCTGTAGCTCAGATCCTCCAACCCTGGCAACATCCTTGTAAATCTTTTCTTAACCCTTTCAAGTTTCACAACATCTTTCCAATAGGAAGGAGACCAGAATTGCACACAATATTCCAACAGTGGCCTAACCAATGTCCTGTACAGCCGCAACATGACCTCCCAACTCCTGTACTCAATAAAGGAAAGCATACCAAACGCCTTCTTCACTATCCTATCTACCTGCGACTCCACTG
>NC_057741.1:39344317-39363664 GCF_004010195.1 Chiloscyllium plagiosum
AGTTTGCACATTCTCCCCGTGTCTGCGTGGGTTTCCTCCTGGTGCTCCGGTTTCCTCCCACAGTCCAAAAATGTGCAGGTTAGGTGAATTGGCCATGCTAAATTGCTCGTAGTGTTAGGTGAAGGGGTAAATGTAGGGGAATGGGTCTGGGTGGGTTGCGCTTCGGCGGGTCGGTGTGGACTTGTTGGGTCGAAGGGCCTGTTTCCACACTGTAAGTAATCTAATCTAATCTAAACTCCATCTGCTACTCCTCAACCCAGTGGCTCATTTGATCAAGATGCCATTGTAATCTGAGGTAGTGTTCTTCACTGTCCACTACACCTCTTCCGGTCTCCTTCCTATCGAAAAGATGTTGTGAAATTTGAAAGGGTTCAGAAAAGATTTATCAGGATGTTGCCAGGGTTGGAGGATTTGAGCTACAGGGAGAGGCTGAACAGGCTGGGGCTGTTTTCCCTGGAGGCTGAGAGGTGATCTTATAGAGGTTTACAAAATTATGAGGGGCATGGATAGGATAAATCAACAAAGTCATTTCCCTAGTGTCAGGGAGTCCAGAACTAGAGGGCATAGGTGTAGGGTGAGAGGGGAAAGATATAAAAGAGACCTAAGGGGCAACCTTTTCACACAGAGGGTGGTACGGGTATTGAATGAGCTGCCAGAGGATGTGGTGGAGGCTGGTACAATTGCAACATTTAAGAGGCATTTGGATGGGTATATGAATAGGAAGGGTTTGGAGGGATATGGGCCGGGTGCTGGCAGGTGGGACTAGATTAGTTTGGGATATCTGGTTGGCAAGGACGGGTTGGTCCGAAGGGTTTGTTTCTCTGCTGTACATCTCTATGAATCTATACCCGTTTATCTCTGGTCTTGGGCTTCTCCCAGCCAGCCAATTCCCTATTCATATTGATACCCTCCCCTAACACCATGGGTTCTCATTTTATTGATCAGTCTCCCATGCAGCTCCTCCCCCAGCCAATTACTGGCAATAAGGTTTAGTCACATACATGAAGCCGCAATGAGAATACTTCACTTTGCCCCCTTGGGCAAGAATTGCGGAAAGCTAGCCTTAAAAAGGAAAGCAAATGGAATTTTGGCATTGATTGCTAAAGGAATAGAGTGTAAAAGTTGGGAAGTGTTGCTGCCCCTGTACAAGAC
This sequence comes from Chiloscyllium plagiosum, assembly GCF_004010195.1. Taxonomy (NCBI): domain Eukaryota; kingdom Metazoa; phylum Chordata; class Chondrichthyes; order Orectolobiformes; family Hemiscylliidae; genus Chiloscyllium; species Chiloscyllium plagiosum. Next base: position 39,345,470 of record NC_057741.1, read on the forward strand.
ATTAGATACTGCACCTGAAATATTGCGTACAGGGATGGTCTCCCCAACTAAGGAGGGATGGAGTTGTATTGGAGGCATGGGATGTAGATGAAGAGTGCACCTTATGAAGAGAGGTTGAGCAGTTCAGGCCTATAATCTCTGGAGTTTAGAAGAATGAGAGGAGATCTAATTGAGGTACACAAGATGCTAAAGGTGATTGACAACGTCAATGCATGTCCTCATGTGGGGCAATCTCAAATGAAAAGTCACAGCTTTAGGTTAAAGAGTGGCAGATTTAAAACAGAGATGTGCAGAAACTAAAACAGGAATTGCCAGAGAAATTCAGCAGGTCTGATGAAGAGTCAGCAGATTCAAAATGGCATGGTGGCTCAGTGGTTAGCACTGCAGCCTCACAGCACCAGGAACCCAGGTTTGATTCCGCCCTTGGGCCACTGTCTGTGTGGAGTTTGCACATTCTCCCCGTGTCTGCGTGGGTTTCCTCCGAGTGCTCCGGTTTCCTCCCACAATCCAAAAATGTGCAGGTCAGGTGAATTGGCCATGCTAAATTGCTCATAGAGTGCAGGAATGTGTAGGTTAGACCATTAGTCAGGGGGAAATGTCGGGGAATGGGTCTGGATGGGATACTCTTTGAAGGGTCGGTGTGGACTTGTTGGGCTAAGTGGTCTGTTTCCACACTGTAGGGATTCTATTCTATGGTAAAATGGTATAACTGATTTCTCCCCACAAATGCTACCAGACCTGCTGAGTTTTCTCAGCAATTTCTGTCTTTGTTTCAGATTTCCAGCATCTGCAGTTCCTTGTTTTATTTTATAAGGAGACATTAGTGGGCGGCACGGTGGCACAGTGGTTAGCACTGCTGCCTCACAGCGCCAGAGATCCGGGTTCAATTCCCGCCTCAGGCGACTGACTGTGTGGAGTTTGCACGTTCTCCCCGTGTCTGCGTGGGTTTCCTCCGGGTGCTCCGGTTTCCAAAGATGTGCAGGGTCAGGTGAATTGGCCATACTAAATTGCCCATAGTGTTAGGTAAGGGGTAAATGTAGGGGTATGGGTGGGTTTCGCTTCGGCGGGTCGGTGTGGACTTGTTGGGCCGAAGGGCCTGTTTCCACACTGTAATCTAATCTAATCTAATCTAATCTAATTACTTCTCTCAAAGGGTCAGGAATCTATGAAATTCACTCCATGTGAGTGCAGTGGATGCTAAGAAATTGAGTAAATGTAAGGAGGAGATAGACAAATTTTTAATTAGTAGTGGGTTGAAGGATTATGGAGAGCAGGCAGGAAAGTGAGGTTGAGGCTGAGATGAGAATGGCAAAACCGGCTCAAGGGGCTGAATGGCCTCCTCCTGTTCCTAATTGTTCTGTTCTTATGATCTCATGCTGTCCTCACTTTCTCCAAAGGATGGTGCTGAATGTGGGTCAAAGCTCCAGCTAAAACTGAGTCTGCAGTATTCAATGAAGTCCTGTACATCACCACCTCAGTTCCTAGAGAAATTATCTCACATTATTGTAGGGTGTTCAACAGCAGGATGTAAGAGATTGAAATGTAACAGATAAGATAAAATTACAAAACAAGTTTACAGCATTAGTCAGGCAGATGTGAAGTGATTTCGGAATTGTACATTATGTTACATCATGTTAGAACGGAACTAAGATGACGCTCCTACACTGTCATATTCATAAACAGAACAAACTCTAGCCATTTCCTTTTGGCACTTTTTCAGATCCGTGGTTTTGGTCGTTGTTATTCTAGTGAAGCCCACAGGATATACATTTTCTTTGACATTTTTTTTGGAATTTACGTTTCATGTTGTGACAGAGAACTAATGTTCTCAAAATTTACACCCTCATCCTGGTGACTGAAACTTTCCACTTCTTGCTCAGCTTCCTACCTCTGTCACCTCTTCCAGCCTCTCCTATTCTACCAACCCATCCTGCTGGGATTTTCTCCATCACCTTCAGCTGCTCAGAACTCAAATTCCAGAGTTCCCTCCCTAAATGTGTCTTACTCACCCTCTCCTTGTTTAAACCCCAGCCTACTGGCCAAGCATTTGATTATTAACTTGAATGTCTCCTCACGCGGCTTCTTGTGAAGGTCCTGTAGGTGGATTCTACCATTAAAGGCGCTATATTGTTAAAGATGTCAGTTATTGTTGTAGAACAAATGTATATTTCTCACTATTTTTAAAGGTATCTTCCTTCATAAATAATTCTTCAAGATTGTATTAGAAAGTAAAGGCTTCATGGACACTATAAAGGGTTACACCCGAAATGTCGACTTCTCCACCTCCTGATACTGCCTGGCCTGCTGTGTTTTTCCAGCCTCCTGCCTGTCTACTATCAAGGATTCTATGACATACAAGCTGGGATTTAATGTTTACAAGTTGGGACCACTGCTGTCCTGCATCATCAATGTCAATACACCAGTTTCCCATAAACCAATTGGCGAATTGGCACTGAAACTGATAATCTGTCCATCACTGAAAACGCTCAACCAACCTCATTAACAAGTCAACTGTCTCAGGTATTACACTAGGAGAAAGTGAGGACTGCAGATGCTGGAAATCAGAGTCAAAACGTGTAGTGCTGGAAAAGCACAGCAGGTCGGACAGCATCCGAGGAGCAGGAGAGTCGATGTTACAAGCATTAGCTCTTCATCAGGAATGGGATGGGGGAGGGGGCAAGAGGACTGAGAGATAAATGGAAGGGGCTGGGGGGAAGGTAGCTGGGAATGCAATAGGTAGGTGAAGGTGGGTGTGATGGTGATAGGTCAGACTAGCGAGTGGAGCGGATAGGTGGGAAGGAAGATGGACAGGTGGGATAGATCAAGAGGGCGGTGCCGAGTTGGAGGGTTGGATCTGGGATATTGTACTGCCCAATGCAGTTGTTGTTGGCAGGTGACAGTGGCAAAGTCTATCTTCTGAGGAAAGAGGGTTTCTCCTTTGGAATGGTGTTGGCCCCCTCACACTGGGAGGTTCCCAGACCCTTCTCCCTTTCTGCCCCCTCCCCTGGGCTTCAAAACACAAACTCAGCCCCACCAGCCACTCTTCCGGGTGCCTGGCCCCATCCCGCCCAGAGCCAAGTTGTGAATCCATTGTTTCCTTCATCATGAATACATTGCCTGGTAGCGCCCACCAATCAGATCCAAGACCACTCTCTGACCTTACAGTCAGCAACAGAATGCTATTGCTGTGGGGCAATCTCACCTTGTTGATGGTTTAATGACTGAATTTTGTAATGGGGAGGGGAAAGCAACATGTCCTGGTCCTGGACAGTGAACTCCCAGAATAACTTTGTCTGAAATACCTCCTTCTGTGGAATTGAGAGTGTGGTGCTGGAAAGGCACAGCAGGTCAGGCAGCATCCAAGGAGCAGGAGAAGCGAATGTCTATCAAAGGCACTGCATCTTGTTACAGTGTATCTCATGACTCAAGAGTCAATCCCATTCTGTGTCCCTACGTTGTCCAACATCAGTAAAAGATTTAGAAGGATGTTGCTGGGGTTGGAGGGTTTGAACTACAGGGAAAGAATAGGGCTATATACCCTGGAGCGTCGGAGGCTGAGGGGTAATCTCATAGAGATTTATAAAATCATGAGGGGCATGGATAGGGTAATAGACAAGGTCTTTTTCCTGGGATGGGGAATCCAAAATGAGAGGGCATAGGTTTAAGGTGAGAAGGAAATGATATAAAAGGGACTTAAAGGGCAACTTTTGGAGTATTGTGTGCAATTCTGGTCTCCCTGCTATGGAAAGATATTGTTAAACTTGAAAGGATGCAGAAAAGATTTTTAAGAATGTTGCCAGGATTGAAGGGTTTAATCTACAGGGAGAGGCTGGGGCTGTTTTCCCTGGAGCGTCGGAGGCTGAGGGGTGACCTTATAGAGATTTATAAAATCATGGGGAGCATGGATAGGATAAATAGACAAGGTCTTTTCTCAGGGTAGGAGTCCAAAATTAGAGGGCATAGGTTTAAGATGAGAGGGGAAAGATATAAAAGGGACCCTAAGGATAATATTTTCATGCAGAGGGTGATGTGTGTATGGAATGAGCTGCCAGAGGAAGTGGTGGAGGCTGGTACAATTACAGCATTTAAAAGGCGTCAGGATGGGTATATGAGTCGGAAGGGTTTAGAGGGATATAGGCCAAGTGCTGACAAATGGGACTAGATTAATTTGGGAGATCTGGTCGGCATGGACGAGCTGGACCAAAGGGTCTGCTTCTGTACTGTCCAGCTCAATGACTCTATAAAAACAGGGTAACCCTATTACAATTGGAACTGGAATTGGTGAGAATGCACTTGGAGCACCAGATACAGAAAAGACTGAACACGGTTGGCCTGTATCCATTGGAGTGTATAAGATGGAGAGGTGGCCTTACATGAAATGGATAAGATTCTGAGTGGTCTTGACAGGGTTGACACAGAGAGATAGTGTCCATCATGTAGGAGTGTAGAACTAGGGCCACAGTTTCAGAGACATACCATTTAAAATGAAAATGAGGAAGAATTTTGTAAGAGGTTATCATTTTATGGAACTCTCATCTGGAGGCTGGGTATATTGGATATATTCATCATTGAATTAGACAGATTTTTGATTGACAAAGGCGTCGAGGGTCACAGAACAGGCAGCAAAGTGTAAGTCAAACCCCATTCTAACCAGCCTTGGTTTTATTCAATGGCGTTGCAGGACCCGATGGGCTGAATGGCCTTGCTCTTACTTCTCATGATCTTAGCCGGTTATTGATACCTCATTCATTGCCATAGACATTCCTTCCCTGTGCCACCCAGACCCCAGTGGGAGCAGCAGCATCTACTAGGTGAGCTGCATCATTCCCTGACCACACCCAATGAGATGGATAAGGTCAGCACACATGTGGGAACATCACATGCCTGCAGGCTACACACCCTTCTGACATGGAACCACATCCCTGTTCCTTCAGTGTCACTGGCTGAAAACCATGGAACTCCCTCACTAAAGGCACTCTGGGTATCTCTCCACCTTATAGACTACAAAATGACGACTTACCACCATGTTCTCAAGACCATGAGAGGGTTGTGTAATTAGTAGTAACCACTTCCACTATTCTGGAACAAGTACAGTTAAAAGGCACTGGCCTGTTATAGATGAACACTTCATTAATGTGGAAATTCAGGGGGTGGAGGTGAGATAAGCTGGGAATTGCAAATCTTTGAAATTGCTATTGATTGAAACAGCCTCTAAGTTCACTCTTTCACTCTATTTCAGGTCATCACTGAGTCCCATCAGTCTGCCACTGACAACTATTTCTTTAATGACCTGGTCCATAACTTTCCTTTCTAACCCTCTCCACCTTGCTCTCTTCCTTCAGACACACCTTATAAAGTCTCAGTCATTCTAAACTATGTGTTACTTACTTTGATAATGAGTCATCAATTCAAGTTAAAACAAGCATTTTTCCCTCTTTGTAATAAGAGGTAAAAAATATAAAATTCTCCTGATGTGTCTCTTTTATCTAGTTAAATATTTAAGCTAAAAAGAGAGTGAGAGGTGGGAAGCATGATTCGTTTAATATTCAACTAGTCTCAATTACAAATAAATCTCTTATCTTCACTTAAATTATTCTGTATCCAATTTTAATAAGTCATGTTTATTGTCACAAACATTACTCAGAAATAAAGGATGTTAAGCAAATTAATTCTTTACTCATAAGTATAGACAAGTGGCTGCAATGTTTAATGACCTCATTAATATGTGCCACCTGCTGTATTGTAATCACTGTTACATTCCAGCCGTTCCCTTAATTCTTCTGAAAACGCAGAGTGCTAACTTTCCAGCAGATATCTAATTGCAATCAATTATTGGAATGAATCAATTGTAGTGAAACATAAATGAGACTCAGGGAAATCATTCCCCTTTAATGGAAGTGGAAATGACACAGATACTATTTCGGTTTCAGATTGCCAGCATTCTCAGTTCTTTATTTTATTTGATTCAAACCAAAACCTGCCAACTGTCAGAAAACAGAAGTTCCAGTAAGCTATTCAGCCCTTTGAGTTTGTAGTGCCATTCAGTCGGATCATGGAGGTGCACAAGTCGACTTCTGCACCTCCTGACGCTGCCTGGCTTGCTGTGTTCTTCCAGCCTCCTGCCTGTTCACTTTGGATTCCAGCATCTGCAGTGTTTTTGTCTCTATTCAATAAGATCATGGCTGCTTTGATTGTGTTTTAAACTCCACTTTCCCATCTGTAACCCGGTGTTGTGTGAATTTTAACTTTGTACACCCTGGTCCAACACCGGCATATCCACATCTTCCCTTTGTCAAGAGGAAGGAAAAAGCAGAATATTACAGAAACAGAACATATGTGGCATTCTAAGGTGCAGAGTGATCTTGGTGTTCTGGTGCATGCATTATAAAGCCCTGGTTTACAGTTACAGTAGCCGTGAGGCTAATGGGATGCTATCCTTTATTACAAGAGGAAATAAATATAAAAGTAAATGGATTCTACTTCAGTTCTACTGGGCACTGAAGAGACCATATCCGAAATCCTGTGGTTTAGGATTCCTTATTTAACGAAGGATGTAACTGCACTGGAGGCAGGTTAGAGGAGGTTTATTGGATTGTTACCTGGAATGAGCAGGTTGTCTGATGAGGAACAATTGGTTCAATTGGGCTGTTTTCCATTAGAGTTTAGAAATGTGAGGGGTGATTTGAGCGGAGTGTATAAGATCTCGCCAAGGTGGATGTTGAAAGGATGTTTTCTCTTGTGGATGAGCACAGTTTTAAAGTTGGAAGTCACCCTTTTTGGGACAGAGATAAAGAGATTATTTACCTTGAGGGTTGTGTGACTTTTGACCTCTGTGTCTCAGGAGGAGGTGGGAGCGGAGTTAGTGAACATTTTTAAAGTGGAGGTGGATAGATTCCTGCTAGACAGGGGCAACCAAGGGTTATCAGAGTAGATGGGAAAGTGGATTTAAAACACCATCAAAGCAGCCAAGATCCTATTGAAAAGAGACAAAAAACTGCAGATGCTGGAATCGAAAGTGAACAACTTCACATTTTACCATGTTATATTCTGCCATTTACAACCTATCTATATCCATCTGCAAACTCTCTGTCTCCTTCACAATATAGTTTCCTCTCAATCTTTGTGACATCAGTGAAGTTATCCACCACGCCTTCACTTCCCATGTCTTGCTGTGAAGTGTAAAAGGTTCAGGCCCAGTACAAACCTCTGTGGGACATCACTCCCCATGCACTGTCAGTCAGACAAAGACTATTTAGACAGGTACTGATTGTAATAAGGTGAGCCAGGTGACCTCAGAAAATCTGAGTTCCCTGACTGGGGCTGTTTACCTGGTCCAATCAGGGAGCCCTGGCTGACAGATACAAACAGGAGTGTTGATTGCCTGCCCCTCCTCCATGGTTACGTCCATGCCTGGGTATCCCTGGAGAAGGAGCATGCGGTGTCCACCAACACACTCAAGATTTTCAGGGAAAGATGGGCACTGCAGGGAGTGAAGTGTATTATTTCCCCCTCCAACTCTATTTTGATTTGATCCCTGCCCTCCCCTTCACTGTTTGAACATGCAGCATTGCCCTTTGACAAGGGCACTGCTTGTCACTGGCCACTCGGGTGTTTCCTTTCTTCTTGGTGTGGAATATAAATAAAGATTTACACACTTGTTGTTTTTCACTGTGTCCGACACCTACACACAGACACCATGGGTGCTGGGGAAAGATAAGCACTACTGTTGTTAGGTGGTAGTGTGGGGGAGGAAACAAAATAGGAGTATCTGAGAACTGGCTCTGAGGGAGCTGGGTCAGTGTCATGTATATGCATGTGAAAATAAAGGGTGACTTGGTAATATCAGCCTCTGTAGAGTTATTTCAGTGGCAAAGAGAGTGGGATTAATGACGTAACCATGCAGAAGCGCCTACTAGCTGAAGCCCAACTGGACTTCAAGCAGGCAACACAACTGGCTTTATCATTGGAATATACAGCAAGTAGAGCATATGAGCTGCAGGGTATTGTAATAGAAGTGGACACCTCAACAGGCCAACTGAGCTTGGGGAACACCACTTGAGTAAAGGCAATTGCACAGCCTCACTCAGAATATATCCTAAACAGAGGGCCCCATGGTCAGCTCATAGCAAAACGTCAAATCAAAGCCAAGCCACAGGCAAATGGGTAAAATTTTCTTCAGGATCCGGGTCGGCAAGCCATTGGAGTTGCAGCCGGTATGCCGAACTCGAGTCAGCAAGAGTCCCACTGGATCTAAATTGAGTAAGAGAACTCCTAGGCTGGTATCCAGAACAGTGCACACTCTGGAAAGTATATCTGCATCTGGTTTGGAACAGTTAAATTGCTTAGCAACTTCCAAATCAGAAACACTCAAAATAAACATCTGGTTACATGATCATACTAATGGACATCAATACTGGACAGCCATTTCAGTGATCGCAGAACCAATTTTTATCAAAATTCACTCTGTACTCCAAACCGTAAGTTTGAGCAAGACATCTGCCAGACTGACAGCCAAAACTGGGGAACCTTTCCTAGGGTACAACTTTATCTCTGGACTCTTAGGAGAAGTAGCTGGTTCAGTTCCCACTGATTGTATTAAAGGCTTGGGTCCAAGGTTGATGGAGTGAAATTGGTTGAGAAGGGTTTGACTTGATTGGCTTAACAATTTTCAATAAGAAAATGGCTTCCTGAGTGAAGTCCTAATTAAAAATACCCGGAAGTTTTTCAGGAAGGCCAAGGGACTATCAAAGAAGTTCAGGCCACCTTGCATGTGGACCAGAAAGTAATTCCACGATTCTGCAAAGCCAACTCAGTGACATTTACCCTGTGGGCAAAACTAGACGCAGAAATCGGAAGTCTGAAAATCAAAGGAATCATCGAACCAGTCCAGTTTGCGGAATAGGTAGCACCGGTTGTACCGATTGTGAAGCCTGACGGGTCGGTTTGCCTTTGTGGGGATTTTAAACAAACGGTAAACCACTTTTCAAAGCTGAATAAATACCCAAATCTGTCACATAGAGGATTTATATGCAAAGCTGGCAAGAGGGGCTGTCCTTTACCAAGCTGGATATGAGCCTTGCAGAATTGCAATTGCAGTTAGATAAGGATTCCCAGAAGTATGCTACAATTAATACCCTTAAGGGTTTGTACCAATATATGAGACTGCCATTTGGGATATCATCAGCTTGTGCAATTTTTCAGCAGATGGAGAACTATTTACAAGGTCTACCCCAGGTCGTCATTTATCTGGATGTTGTGCCAATAACAGGGAAGACCACTTAGAGAACTTGGGCATAGTACTTAGACATTTTTCCCAGGCAGGCGTACAACTTAGAAGGGAAATATATGTGTTCCAGCCCACCCCCAAGTGTCTTACTTGGGCTACAGAGTCAACAAGACCAGGTCACACCCATTGGAACAAACAGTGAGGGCAATCTAAGGAACCCCAGCTCCCATGTCTGTACTAGAGCTTAGGTTTTTCCTTGGGTTAGTGAATTATTACAGAACATTCATACATAACCTGGCCTCCATCTGGGCACCCTTACACCTCCTATTGACAAAGGGTCAGCCTTGGAAATGGTCACAAAGCCAAGAAGCAGCCTTTAGGGAAGTGAAAAAACTGTTTGTCTAAAGTGTTGGCCCACTACGATCCGAAGCGAGAGGTGGTGATGCCATGTGATGCCTCCCCTTATGGTATCAGGGTAGTGTTATCCCAACAGAGAGGAATGCCCAATACAGTATGCTTCCTGGACTTTGGCTGATGCCGAATGCAAATACACCCTCGTAGAGAAGGAAGGTTTATCAATCATCTTTGATGTGAGAAAGTTCCACCAAGACCATTATGGGTGTAAATTTGTAATAACAACAGACCACAAACTCCTGCCTAAAGAGGACAGGGCCATGCCACCCATAGTTTCAGGTGGAATTCAGCGCTGGGCTCTCATTCGGAGTGAGTACCATTACAAACTGGAACACTGTCTGGAAGGCCAAGTAGCAAATGTGGATACATTGAGCTGCCTCTTGCTGCCGGACACACCACCGGTGATGCTGCCTCTGGAACAGTCTGCTCTGGTTTTAAAACTTTCTGGACACCCTTCCAGTCACCGCTGACAATATCCGACTGTGGGCACAGAAGGATCCCGCCTTGGCAAAACTAAAACAGCTGGTGGTTATGGGGGAGATAGAGGAGCCATCACAACCAGCACTGAAACCTGTCTGGACCTGGAGAGACCAGATCACTGTCGAGGATGGCATAGTATTACGGGGAGTAAGGGTGATCATCCTGAGCAAAACGTCACTGCCAGATACTGGCCGAATGCCATCAGGGTCATCCAGGGGTTTCCAAGATGAAGAAGCTGGGGAGACGTTATGTCTAGTGGTCAGGATTGGGTGGAAACATAGCTGTGTTGTTGGGGTAGTGCCCAGGTTGCCAACAAGGAGAAACATTACCACCCGCAGCCCCCCTCATTTAAAGGAATGGTGGATAAACCTTGGGCTCGGTTACACATTGGCAAAGCTGGCCCTTTCATGGGCTCTATGTTCTCAGACATAGTGGGTGCCCAACTGAAGTGAGCTCCTTCATCAAACACAGGGACGACTACTAGAAAGCTGCGAGCACCTTTCACAATACACTGTCTTTGGGAAGTGTTGGTCACACAAAATAGGCCATCATTTACCAGCGGGAAATTTGAATACTTCCTAAAACTGAATGGCATTTGGCACATAAGGACAGCTCCATACCATTCATTGTCCAATGGTCTGGTGGAAAGAGTGGTCCACTCTGTAAAGGCAGTTTTAAAGAAACAGCCTACAGCTTCACTCGATACCACACTATCCCGCTTCCTTTTTGACTAGAGAACCATCCCTCACCCATCTACAGGGATAGCCCCAGCAGAATCGCTCTTGGGGAGAAGACTCTGCACCAGATTAAATCGGATCTTCCCGGACCTGGAGGAGGAGGAGGGTAAATCAGCATCAGGAACACCCATGTCAGACACAAAACTCCACTGAGTGAGAGAGTCAGTTTACTTCATGAGATGCAGTTTGATGTTTAAACCAGGGAATGGCCCTGCATGGGTAAGAGCTGTGGTTGATATGAGGTCAGGTCCCGTGATGTACAAAGTTCAGACTGGAGCAGGGTACCGGACAGGTATATGGACCATATGTAAGCAAAAGCCTCACAAATGGGGCAGGAGCAAACCATACCCCGCCCCTCTGAACACCGTTAATTAGAGACAAAGAAACTGCAGATGCTGGAATCCAAAGTAGACAGGCAGGAGGCTGGGAGAACACAGAAAGCCAGGCAGCGTCAGGAGGTGGAGAACTCAAAGTTTCAGGTATAACCCTGAAGAAACATTGACCTCTCCCCCTGTTGATGCTGCCTGGCTTGCTCCTGCCTGTCTACCACAGAGCAAGCAGCAAGGCTGTTAGAACCCTTGGGTTCTCCCCCTCCACTTAATGTTGAAGCAACCTCTAGGGAGGAGATGGACATGGCAGATATCGCAGCCTCGACACTGTTACAGTCAGAAGAAGACAATTAACTTCTTCCAAGATGCTCCGAGTGCAAGAGATGTGCCTTAGTCCAGTACACTCCACCCATATCGGAGGCAGATTCAGAGGAACTGTGCCTGGTTTCAAAACACCTCAGGAAAAAGGAATGGGCCTATGTCCCAGGAATTAAAGGAAGAGGGATGTCATGATGGTACTGAGGTCAGCCAGGTGGACCTCAGAATCTGAGTTCCCTGATTGGGACTGTTAATCTGGTTCAGTCAGGGAACCCTGGCTCCCTATGTAAATAAAGGGTGATTGGTGATGGGATACCAGCCTTTGTGAGGTTAATTCAATGTGCAATCTGGAGATCTTTGATCAGGTTGGTTTTATTGGACTGTTTGCAGAACAACCCTAGGAATAAGGGAGTGCTGGTGTAAACATTGACGTTACTCTCACTACTTAAATACCAAGAACATGAATATGTATTCTGGTTGCTATGGCTTTGATGATAAAAAAAATCACAAAACATGATATGGTCTTGAATGTGTGCCCCGCCCTCTTCGATATGAACCAGTGGTTGGATCCCTAAAAGTGACTGATTCAGGAGGTGGGTCTTTACTGACAGGGCATACTGCAGACTGTGAGGGGGTATCAGTCAGGGTGGGGTGTGTACTGAGGCTTCCTGTCTCACACAGCTCAAAGCTGTCAGAGGTACCCAGGGAGTAATATCCTCATCTGTAAGTCAGGATGGGCACCGCGGGGTGTTCACTCCTGCAATGACATTGTAAAACTCCAAACTGACATGCCCAGTGCCGTACTGAGGGAGGGCTGCACTACTGAAGTGCTGTCTGTCAGATGAAGTACTTTACATTTTCTGTGACCATTCCTTGAAGAGAAGAAGGTGAGCTCTCTCACCCAACTTGGCAAACTCTTCACCAGGATCTAAGTTCACCAGCACATGGCAACCATCAAGGCATTGCTGTGTGGAAGCTTACTGTGCACTAGATGCTTCCTACATTACAACTGTGTGTGTGTGGTGGGGTGTGTGTGGGGGTATGTGTGTGGGTGTGTCTGTGTCTAAGTGTATCTGTGTGGGTCTGTGTGCGGATCAGTGTGTGTGTCGTATCTGGTCTCTGTGTGGGTGTGGGTATGGGTGTGGGTCTGTATGTGTCTCTGTGTGTAGGTATGTCTGTGTATGTGTCTTTTGCCTCTACATGATCCATATCCCCCTATTCCCTGCCTATTCATGCATCTATTTAGGTGCCTCATAGAACATAGAATGTTACGGTGCAGAGCAGGCCCTTTAGCCTCGATGTTGTGCCAACCTGTGAAATTAATCTGATGCCCATCTAACCTACACCGTTCCATTATTATCCAGATGTATGTCCAATGCCCATTTAAATGCCCATATCATTGGCGAGTCTATACTGTTGCAGACAGGCCATTCCACACCCCTACTACTCTCTGAGTGATGGATCTACCCCTGATATCGGTCCTAAATCTATCACTCCTCAATTTAAAGCTATGTCACCTCATGTTAGCCCTTACAATCGAAGGAAAAGGTCTCTCACTGTCCACCCTATCTAACCCCCTGATAATCCTGTACATCTCGATTTAATCACCTCTCAACCTTCTTCTCTCCAACAAAAACAGCCTCAGTTCCCTCAGCATTTCCTCGTAAGACCTTCCCTCCATACCAGGCAACATCCCAGTAAATCTCCTCTGAATCCTTTCCAAAGCTTCCACATCCTTCCTATAATGTGGTGACCAGAACTGTCCACAATATTCCAGGTGCGGCCGCACCAGTATCTTGTACAGCTGAAGCATGATCTCGTGGCTCTGAAATTCAATCCCCCTACCAATAAACGCCAACACACCACATGCCTTCCTAATAACCCTATCAGCCTGGGTGGCAACTTTCAGGGATTTATGCACCTGGCCACTGAGATTTCTCTGTTCATCTACACTGCCAAGAATTTTACCATTAGCCCAGTACTCTGCATTCCTGTTATTTCTTCTGAAGTAACCACCTCACACTTTTCAGCATTAAACTCCATTTGCCAATCTCAGCCCAGCTCGACATATTATCTATGTCTCTCTGTAACCCACAACATCCTTTGGCACTATCCACAACTCTGCCGACCTTAGGGTCATCCGCAAATTTACTAATCCATCCTTCTACGTTGACTATCCCTAATGAAATTATTCCTTTCCAGATGATTATAAATTCTATCTCTTATAATCTTTTCCAACACCTTACCCACAACCGAAGTAAGGCTCACTGGCCTATAATTTCCAGGGTTGTCTCTAGTCCCCTTCTTAAACAAGGAACAACATTTGCTATCCTCCAGTCTCCTGGCACTGCACCTGTCGACAATGATGACATAAAGATCAAGGTTAAAGGCTCTGCAATCTCTTCTCTGGCTTCCCAGAGAATCTGAGGATAAATCCCATCCAGCCCCGGGGTCTTATCTATTTTCAGACCTTCCAAAATTGCTAAAATGTCCTTTTGTCAACCTGAATCCCATCTACTCTTGTAGCCTGTATCTCCATATTCTCACTAACATTGCCCTTTTCCAGTGTGAATACTGACAAAAAGTATTCATTAAGCCCTTCCCCTATGTCCTCAGATTCCACACACAACTTCCCACTACTATCTTTGATTGGCCCTAATCTTACTCTCGTCATTCTTTTATTCCTGATATACCTATAGAAGGCCTTAGGGCTTTCCTTGATCCTATCCGCCAACAACCTTTCATTACCCCTCCTCACTCTTCTTAACCCCCTCTCTTTAGATCTTTCCTTGCTAACTTATAACTCTCAAGCCCCCTAACTGAGCCTTCACTCCTCATCCTCAGATAAGCCTTCTTCTTCCTCTTGACAAGAGCTTCAATGTCTTTAGTAAATCATGGCTCCCTCTCTTGACAACTACCTCCCTGCCGATAGATATATACTTATCAAGGACGCACAATAGCTGTTCCTTGAACAAGCTCCACGTTTCAGGTGTGTCCAACCCCTGCAGTTTCCTTCCCCATCCTATGCATCCTACATCTTGCCTAATCGCATCATAATTGCCTTTCCCCAGTTATACCTCTTTCCCTGTGGTATATACCTATCCCTGCCCATTGCTGTTGTAAACATAACCGAATTGCGGTCACTATCATCAAAGTGCTCACCTACCTCCAAATCTAACACCTGTCCGGATTCATTCCCCAATATCAAATCCAATATGGTATCACCCTTTGTTGGCCTGTCTAAATACTGTGTCAGAAAACGCTCCTGCACTCATTAAACAAAAACTGATCTATCTAAACTACTTGAAATACTGAATTCCCAGTCAACACAGGGGAAGTTAAAGACGCCATAACAACTACCCTGTTAATCTCGCTCCTATTGAGAATCATCTTTACTATCCTTTCCTCTATATCCCTGGAACAATTTGAAGGCCTACAGAAAACTCCCAACAGGGTGACCTCTCCTTTCCTGTTTCTAACCTCAGCCCAAATTACCTCAGTGGATGAGTCCTCAAACATTCTCTCAACTGCTGTAATACTATCCTTAATTAACAATGCCACACCCTCCCCCCTCCTTTTACTGTCTTCTCTATTCTTACTGAAACATCTAAATCCCGGAATCTGCAACAACCATTCCTGTCCCTCCTCCAGCCATGTCTCTGAAATGGCCACAACATCAAAATCCAAGGTACCAACCCACACTACAAGTTCACCCACCTTATTCCGGATGCTCCTGGCATTGAAGTACACACATTTCAACCCAACACCCTGATTGCCGGTGTCCTCTCGTGACCTTGTAAACCTATTCTTGACCTCACTACCCTCAACCTCCTGTACACGGGAACTACAATTCAGGTTCCCATCCCCCTGCTGCATTCATTTTAAACCACCACCACCCCACCAAAGAGCATTACTAAGTGTCCCCTCGGGATACTGGTGCCCCTCTGGTTCAGGTGAAGACCATCCTGTTTTTTAGAGGTCCCACCTTCCCAAGACTGAGCCCCAATTATCCAAGAATCCAAAACCCTCCCTCCTGCACCATTCCTGCAGCCACGTGGTCAGCTCCGCTCTCTCCCTGTTCCTGACTTCACTAGCAAGTGGCACAGGCAACAAACCAGAGATAGCAACTCTGATCGTTCTAACTCTAAGCTTTCACCCCTAGCTCCCTGAATTTCTGCCTTAGATCCCCAACTTTCTTTTTACCTATGTCGTTTGTGTCTATGTGGACCATAACTTGGGGCTTCTCCCCCTCCCCGTCCCCCTCCCCTCTCAAGAATCCCGAAAACACGAGCAGAGACATCACGAACCCTGGCACCTGGGAGGCAACACACCAACTGTGAGTCTTTCTTGTTCCCACAAAACCTCCTATTTGTCCCCTAATTATGGAGTCCCCAATGACTAAAGCTCTTCTCCTCTTCCCCCTTCCCTTCTGAGCAGCAAGGACAGACTCTGTGCCAGAGACCTGTGTCCCACTGCTTACCCTTGGTAAGTCGTTGCCCCCAACAGTCTCCAAAACAGTATACTTATTGTTGAGGGGACCACCACAGGAGATCCCTGCACTGCCTGCCAGTTCCCTTTCTTACTCCTGGCGGTGACCTATATCTTTGAGGAGAAAGTGAGGTCTGCAGATGCTGGAGATCAGAGATGGAAATGTGTTGCTGGAAAAGCGCAGCAGGTCAGGCAGCATCTAGGGAACAGGAGAATCGACGTTTCGGGCATGCCTGACCTGCTGCGCTTTTCCAGCAACACATTTCCATCGGTGACCTATATCTACCTTCTTCACGTGGCTGAGGACTAACTACCTCCCTCAATAACTCACTCCGCCTCCTGAATGATCTGAAGTTCATCCAGCTCCAGCTCCAGTTCCCTAACCCGATTCCTGAGGAGCTGGAATTGGCTGCAGTTCCCACAGATGAAGTCAGCAGGGACACTAGAGGTGACCCTTACCTCCCACATACTGCAGGAGGAACATTCAACTGCCCGAACCTCCATTCCCGCTATTCTAAATTCACAAATAGACTATCAGAAACAAAAACAAATGAAACAAAAAAGAAAACAGAAAACACTTGTCACCTTACCAACAGAAGCACAAAAAAATTTTTTTTGGTTAGAGGGGGAGGATGGGTGAGAACATAGAACATAGAACATAGAAGAATACAGCGCAGTACAGGCCCTTTGGCCCTCGACGTTGCGCCAATCCAAGCCCACCTAACCTACACTAGCCCACTATCCTCCATATGCCTATCCAATACCCGCTTAAATGCCCATAATGAGGGAGAGTCCACCACTGCTACTGGCAGGGCATTCCATGAACTCACGACTCGCTGAGTAAAGAAATGAGACTCATTGCACGGTTTATATGCACACACAAACGAACAAGCAACTAACTTAGGTTGTATAGCGACTCCTGCTTCTTTACAGATGCACAATGTTCTTCATCCTTAAACTCCAAGATCTATCCCATTCCCATTGATGCAAATGTTAAGGACAGATTGAAAGTAATTGGCTGAAGAAATGAGAGTGATATGAGCAAAAATGGTTTCATGCAGCAATTGGTCAGGAGCTGGAATGAGTGGCCTCAGAGTAGGGCAGAGTGCATTCAATTCAAGCATTCAAGACGAAATGGGATTGGTCTCTGAAAGGACAGTAAGTGAAAGGCTACATGGCAAAAGCTGGGCATGGCAGGGGGTGAATAGCTCCCCAACACAGACACGTCAGACTAAGTAGCCACCTCCTGTGCTCCAACCATTGTGTGATTCAGTGATAAGTTATATGACTAGTCTTAGTGGAAATAAAGTGATTTATTTCACACTGTTTCTTCATCATTGGCTACACTCTTCACAAATACTATGACATTTGACTTCTCTCTTTTTCTCTGAAAATGCAACATCTATTCTGAAGCACTTCGCAACAGCCTGCACTACTATAGCGAGGAAAATGTTCCATATCTCTATGCTATATGATTAGTCATAATACATCAAATCTAGAGAGAAATGGCAGTGAGCAGCTATTGCAAGAATTTCTCTTTTGTGCTCAGAATTATCATGTAATTTGTTTAAAATATTGTAGTTGCCTAAAGCATGTTCACTCCAGTAGTTGGGGAACTGCAGTATAACAAAATCAAAGAGATTACTGTTCCTGTTAGAGCAGAATAACTTTGTAGAGGTACATGACAACACAATGTAATTGCTGCAAACCTATGATTTTGTTTCCAGAATTCACTTAGAACAATTCTCCAACAAAGCTATCTACTACCCATTAATGTTTGCATGTGGCTCATTCTGTTTATCAAAATTGTACATTTCTAGTGAAATTTACTGCTTTCTTCCTGTCAACAACAAAATTAACCATTGTTAGGAGTCTAAATAGCATTCTTTGTAGTACTTACTTTTGAAATGTTAGTTACAGATTATTTAGCAATCACAAGTGGAGGATGGGCTTTTTAAACCTTAGCAACTTATGATTGGCCATTTTAAGTGCCTTTCTTGCATTCAGTGGAATTGATTAAACCAAAATAAAATATAAATTGTCTATTATTTTCATCAGAAAATGTTGATAATTGGACCAGTCCAAAAGTGAATTGAACCTACCTCTGCCATACTCTCAGGCAGCTAATTCCAGCTTCCCAATCACTTGCTGCTCTAAACCATTTAGCTCATGTCACAGTTATTTCTTTAGCCAATTACTTTTG
>NC_057741.1:39364681-39372329 GCF_004010195.1 Chiloscyllium plagiosum
CCCCAATTGAATCTTCACGCCTCATCTTTACATAGGCTGCCTTCTTCCATTTAACAAGGGATTCCAATTCCTTATTAATCCACGGCTCCCTCACACGACCCTTTCCTCCCTGCTTGACAGGTACATACTTATCAAGGACACTCAATAGTTGCTCCTTGAACAAGCTCCACATATCAATTGTGCCCATGCCTTGAAGCCTACTTTTCCAAGCCACGCATCCTAGGTCGTGCCTCACCGCATCATAATCTCCCTGCTCCCAGCTATAACTCTTGCCCTGCAGTGCACACTTATCCCTCTCCATCACCAGAGTAAAAGTCACTGAATTGTGGTCACTATCCCCAAAGTGCTCACCTACCTCCAATTCTAACACCTGGCCTGGTTCGTTACCCAAAACCAAATACAGTATGGCCTCACCTCTTGTTAGCCTGTCTACATATTGTGTCAGGAAACCCTCCTGCACACATTGGACAAACACCGACCCATCTAACGAACTCGAGCTATAGCTTTCCCAGTCAATATCTGGAAAGTTAAAGTCCCCCATAACAACCACCCTATTACTTTCACTCTTCTCTTGAATCATCCTCGCAATCCTTTCTTACACATCTATGGGACTATTAGGAGGCCTGTAGAAAACTCCTAACAGGGTGACCTCACCTTTCCTATTCCTAACCTCAGCCCAAACTACCTCAGATGGCGAGTCTTCATCCATCGTCCATCGTCCTTTCAAGACAGCCACTGCCCAAGTCGTGTTTTGTTAAAGCAACTGTCCAAATATGTGACCATGTGACCTCTCCGACTGCATCAAGGAACTGAAGAAAAACTGGAACTAAAAGAAATTTAAATCATATACTCACGTATCCCAACAGGTTCCCTAGAGACCTTGTGGCCTCTCTGACTGCCTCTTAAATATTGCTATTGTATTTGCTTCTACCATCTCCTCTGGCGGTGCATTCCAGGCTCTTACCACCCTCTGTGTAAAATAAAACTTGCCATTCACATCTCCTTTAAACTTACCCGTTTTCCTTAAACCTACATCCTCCAGGAATTGACATTCCTACCCCGGGAAAAAGGCCCTGGCTGTCCATTCTCTACATGCCTGTCATCATCTCAATCACTTCACTTCATCATCACTTCAATCAGGTCACCCGCTCATTCTTCGTTCAACTGAAAACAAACCAAGTTTGTTCAGTCTCTCCTCATAGCTAATACAGGATTTACTGTAGATTTTCCGCCTGCATTAGATCTTCCAAATTGCATTACTTCACATTTGTCCGAATCAAACTCCATTTGCAATTTCTTCACCCAAGTCTCCAGCCTATCTATATTTTGCTATATCCTCTGGCAATCTTCACAATCCACAACTCCCCCCAATCTTGGTGTTGTCCACAAGTTTACTAATCAGAATACCTACATTCTCCTGCAAATCATTTATAGATATTGCAAACAGGGATCACTGTGGAATGCCACTGGTCACAGAAACACCCCATTTCTCTCTCTCTCTCTCTCTCTTCCCCCCCTCCCCCACTTTCTCTCTCTCTTCCCCCCCACCCCCTCTCTCTCTCTCTCTCTCTCTTTCTCCATGCACTGTCTCCCTGAGGAAGGCACCATTTATCTGTGGGAAAGGAAAAACTCCAATGTGCCTATGTATCCTTTTGGAGTTCTCCTCTCTGTTCAGGATCAGCGTATTCTCAATGGTCAAAAACTCCTGTGCTGACTTTTGTCTGTAAACACAGAATCACGAGGGGACATAGCTTTAAACTGAGGGGTGATAGATATAGGACAGATGTCTGAAGCAGTTTCTTTACTCAGAGTTGTAAGGGCATAGAATACCCTGCCTGCAACAGTAGTAGACTCGCCAACTTTAAGGGCATTTAAATGGTCATTGGATAGGCATATGGACGAGAATGGATTAGTGTAGTTTAGCTGGGCTTCAGATTGGTCCCACAGTTACATAGAACATAGAACATAGAACATTACAGCGCAGTTCAGGCCCTTCGGCCGTCAATGTTGCACCAGCCTGTCATACCAATCTGAAGCCCATCCCACCTACACTATTCCATGTACGTCCATATGCTTGTCCAATGACGACTTAAATGTGCTTAAAGTTGGCGAATCTACTACCGTTGCAGGCAGGGCATTCCATACCCTTACTACTCTCTAAGTAAAGAAACTACCTCTGACATCTGTCCTATATCTATCACCCCTCAATTTAAAGCTATGCCCCACTCCAAGTGCGGCCGCACCAGAGTTTTGTACAGCTGCAGCATAACCTCATGGTTCCGGAACTCGATCCCTCTATTAATAAAAGCTAACACACCGTATGCCTTCTTAACAACCCTGTCAACCTGGGTGGCAACTTTCAAGGATCTGTGTACCTGGACACCGAGATCTCTCTGCTCATCTACACTGCCAAGAATCTTACCATTAGCCCAGTACTTTGCATTCCGGTTACTCTGACCAAAGTGAATCACTTCACACTTGTCCGCATTAGACTCCATTTGCCACCTCTCAGCCCAGCTCTGCAGGCAGGTGCATCATTGAGGGCCGAAGGACCTGTACTGTGCAGTAATGTTCTATGTTCTATCATACAGCACATATAACAAACACATGGTTCACCATTTGACAACCAAATGCATCAGAAAATTCCAAAATAAGGACATACGTTGACAGTCCAGGAGATCTCTCCTGTAGGAACGTAGTAAACACAGCAACATGATGATCAATAGGTGATCGGGATTTGTGATAGTTATTGTGAGGGAAATATTTGCCTGGACTCTGGGAGGAACCTCCACTACTCTTCTTCCAAACAGTGGCCCTGGGATTGTCTGACCTCAGCGCTGAAAATGTGTTGCTGGAATATATGCTCCCTTTGCACACACCTCTCCGCCCCCACCCCACTCCGGCCTATCACCCTCACCTTGACCTCCCTCCACCTATCGCATTTCCGACGCCCCTCCCCCAAGTCCCTCCTCCCTACCTTTTATCTTAGCCTGCTGGACATACTTTCCTCATTCCTGAAGAAGGGCTTATGCCCGAAACGTCGATTCTCCTGTTCCCTGGATGCTGCCTGACCTGCTGCGCTTTTCCAGCAACACATTTTCAGCTCTGATCTCCAGCATCTGCAGCCCTCACTTTCTCCTCATTGTCTGACCTCACCCAAGAGAACACTTTAATTTGACATTTGTGACAGCAGAGAACTCCCTCAGGACTGGGAGAGTCAGTCTGGCTTAGAAATGCAAATTTCTGGGCTGGAACCCGAACCTGCAATCTTCGGTCCAGCTCTTGTTTGACTGATGACTGAGAGTTTACTGTTTGTTTGAAGGTGTGCAAAGGGAGCATATATTCCTGTAAATACAGCAATCAGCACCACGAATACTGAATGATACTGAGACAAACCTGGTAAAGTCATTCCCCAGAGATAAACTACCAACTTATCAGGACTCCTCATGCATATTAAGGGAATCTGAAATTATTGACACTCAAATCTATTGAAGCTGGAGGTCAATTTAAAATTTCAAATCTGATATCAGTAGATTTTTTTGTTCAGCAAGGTTATTAAGAGGTAGGGAATTTACGTGAGTAAATGGAGTGATACCCAGCACCCAGGTCAGCAATGATCTAACTGAACAGCTAAACAGGCTTTGAACGTTTGATGAGAGTCTCTATTTTTGGGTTCACTTTAGATGATTAAAGGGTAAATTCAAATGAAGTGCTTGAAATAATTCAAGGATTTGAAAGAGTAGATGCAGGGAAATTTTCCTCTGGTGGAACAGCCCAGGACTGAAAGGCACTGGCTCAGAAAGGGTGAAAGTGAGGACTGCAGATGCTGGAGATCAGAGTTGAGAGTGTGGTGCTGGAAATGGATTCCTGATGAAGGGCTTATGTCCGAAACATTGATTCTCCTGCTCCTCGGGTGCTGCCTGACCTGCTGCACTTTCCCAGCACCACACTCTCGACTCTGGCTCAGAAAGGGGCCAATCAATTAGTACTGAAATGTGGATGAAAATCTTCATTCACATGAAGTCAGCTAGACTTGAAATGTTAATTTGCTCTTTCTCCACGGATGCTGCCTGACTCACTGTGATCTCCAGCATTGTTTCAGTACAGATTCCAGCATCTGCAGTAATTTACTCCTTCATTCAAAGGATGTGCATCTTTAGAATTCTCTGTCCCAGAGGGATGTGGATATCCCAATGTTGAATAAATTCAAGGACAGAATCAAAAGATTTCTAATCTCTGAGGGATGTGGGGTTGTTGCAAGTGAAGAATCAGTGTTGAGTTTATTGAACAGCAGAGCGAGCTTGAAGGGCCGAATGGCTTATTCTTCCTTCCATTTCTTATATTTGCATAAGATCAAAATCTGAGCCAAGTTATTGAGGGTTGATACCAGGACAGGAGAAAGTGAGGACTGCAGATACTGGAGATCAGAGCTGAAAATGTGTTGCTGGAAAAGCGCAGCAGATCAGGCAGCATCCAGGGAGCAGGAGAATCGATGTTTCGGGCATAAGCCCTTCTTCAGGGCTTGATACCAGGACACAAAAGGGAGTGGAAACAGGGAACTCCATACCAAAAAAATATTGCTGAGGCAGATCATAGAGTCATAGAATCATCGAGATGTACAGTATGGAAACAGACCCTTTGGCCCAACTCATCCATGCCGACCAGATATCCTATATTAATCCAATCCAGTTTACCATACCAGATGGCTTCTTCACTATCCTATCTCCTGCGACTCTACTTTCAAGGAACTATGAACCTGCACTCCAAGGTCTCTGTTCAGCAACACTTCCCAGGACCTTACCATTAACTGTATTGTAACTTTTTAAATGGATTTTTGTTGGGTAAAGGAATCAACAGCCAAGGTTTAACTGTATAGCACTCGATACTGAATGGCCTCTGCCAGTCCCTGTGTGCCTGGAGTCAGATGCAGAGGTGAGTGTGACCAATTCATAAAGTGGACATTTACAGCTCACAGCATTTACCGCATCTTTGCACCTGCCCTGGGAAAAGAAACGAGGAACACTGATAATTAACCTGCTTTAAACATGGCTGAGAGAGGATGATGGAAAGAGGGAAGACAGCGCTTCACTGTTACAATAAAGAACATAAGACTGGGAGGAGATTGCAGAGCCATTGGCCTTGATTTTTATGTCCTCGTTGTCTACAGGAGTAGTGCCAGAAGACTGGAGGATTGCAAATGTGGCTCCCTTGTTCAAGAAGGGGAGTAGGGATAACCCTAGTAACTATAGGCCGGTGAGTCTCACTTCTGTTGTGGGCAAAGTCTTAGAGAGAATTGTAAGGGATAGGATTTATGAACATCTGGACAGGAATAATGTGATCAAGGATAGTCAGCAAGGTTTTGTGAAGGGCACATCGTGACCTAACACTGCAGTACATCAGGCACAGTGGTCGGAGAGTAACACTCTACTTGTTGTATCATTCCTGTGAACAACATATAAACTGCATGAAATCATGAGTTCAAAATTTTAATAATGATTTCAAGAATAAAGATTGTCTTTAGAGATACCTCCTTAACAGCATGAATTGTGAGCAGAACTGATGTTATAAGGTAACTAAACAGGTCAAATTCCATTTGATTGCATTCCCTTGTAGGAATTTGTACCATTTTTTTCAAGGAACAAATAATAGCCAAAGTTATAAGCAAAGGAAGTAGAATTATATCTTACTTCTATTCAAATTCATGATTGTATATGTCGCATTTCTGTTTATGGGCTCCATGATCTGGCCTCATATCTTTTCTAGATCTTTGCATTGGGAGTCACTGGAATGGAATTGCTGCTTCAATTTCTCTACTCAACAACTCCTAACCAATCTATTGCCCTCTGAAATTACAGCACTCCATTTCTGCCATGACCACCTGCTATTATCTTGCACTATCATTCTTCTAATCATTTAATCATTCTTGCCCTTTCACAGGCCTTTCCCATTATTCTTTTCCACCCACCTTTTCCTGGCTCAGAATCTCATTATTAGCAATTACGTTTCTAACTTCTTTCAGTTCTTAAGAAAGTCACCAACCTAAAATATATATACTGTTTCTTTCCCTGTTACTTTGCTATTACG
Source organism: Chiloscyllium plagiosum (assembly GCF_004010195.1). Classification (NCBI taxonomy): domain Eukaryota; kingdom Metazoa; phylum Chordata; class Chondrichthyes; order Orectolobiformes; family Hemiscylliidae; genus Chiloscyllium; species Chiloscyllium plagiosum. Next base: position 39,370,766 of record NC_057741.1, read on the forward strand.
AGGGGGCATAGCTTTAAATTAAGGGGTGGTTGGTATAGGACAGATGTTAGGGGTAGATTCTTTACTCAGCAAGTCGTGAGTTCATGGAATGCACTGCCAGTAGCAGTGGTGGACTCTCCCTCTTTATGGGCATTTAAACGGGCATTGGATAGGCATATGGAGGATAGTGGGCTAGTGTAGGTTAGGTGGGCTTGGATCGGCGCAATATCGAGGGCCAAAGGGCCTGTACTGCGCTGTATTCTTCTATGTTCTATGTTTCTATGTTCTACTGTTTATTTACCGTGTAAAAATGAATATTTATGTGAGGAATTATTACAACCACAACCTAAATGCTGAGCCATAATTACATACCTGAGTAATGGTTTAATGTTTCAAACTGTGTTCATATGGAGAATGTGTTTGGGGTGTGTCTGCTTCATATAATCGCTTTACTGGAACTTATTGCTTCAGATTCAATCTGTGCTCATTTGAAAATGCCACTTGTTTTTTTTAGACACTGTACAATGTAGGAACTTAAAACAAAAATGCTGGAAATGCTTATCAGGTCAGTGAGAGTCTGTAGAGAGCAAACTACGGTTAGTGCTTCCACATGACTATAAGAAATAGGAACAGGAGGAGGCCATTCAGCCCCTCGAGCCTGATCTGCCACTCAATAAGATCATGGCTGATCTGACATTCCTTACACCCACTTTCCTGCCCTTTCCCGTAACCCTTTATTCCCCGACTGATCGAGATTCTATCTATTGTAGCCTTTAATATGCACAATGACTGCCCCTTTGCCTCTCTGTGGCAAGGAATTTCAACTCACTGAGAGAAAGAATTCCTCCTCCTCTCAGCCCTAAATTGGTGTCCCTTTATTCTGACACTGTGCCATCTGGTCTGAGACTCTCCGATGAGGGAAAACATCCCCTCAGCATTCACCTTAAGAATCTGATATGTTTCAATGAGATCGCCCCTCATTCCTCTAAACCACAGGGAGTAAAGTCCCAACCTGTTTAGCCTTTGTTCATAAGACAATGGCTCCAAAACTGTTCATACCTTTTAAGATCGCTGACCATTCATCAGAACTGCAAACATTTCAAAATGTAACACAATACAAGCTCACCTGAAAGTGCAGCTTCTTCGTCAGGGGCAGCATCATAGGACACAGAATTTATAGCAAAAGATCACAGTGTCATGCAACTGAAATTATATTTTGAACAAACCTAGATTGCTGTTAAGTCTTTCATCTTTTAGAATGAGGTTGCTGGTTTCAATTCATTAATTTGTAAATCCCAGAACTTCACATTCACGGGACTTGGGGTTCATGTAATACTACGAGTGACCCAGCTACACTCACACACACAAGCACACATACGCACACACTCCTACATACTCTCACACTCATGCAGACCCTCTCTCAAACACAAGCTCTCTCAGACACACCTACATACACCCTCACACTCACCCCCACGCACACACCCTCTCACAGGCTTACACTCCATCATATTCATGCATACACTGTACCAAGTATACACGCACACACACTCTCTCCCCCCCCCCTCACATGCACATACACACTCTC
>NC_057741.1:39372413-39381742 GCF_004010195.1 Chiloscyllium plagiosum
TGCACACACACATATGTATAAGTCTATGGGGTGAATTTGTATTTGCAGATACATTCTATTTTGCTGTAGGCAATCAGTCCATGTGACATTTTATAAATTCCTGCTTTGGAAATAAAACCAGATTGGGACACAGACTCTAACCTCACACTTTTAGTGCATTGTCTGAGCTGAGTTGTCACCTTTTTTTAAAAAAACTTTACCTTGAGAATGTGACTTGAAAGAAGATCTGGGATTTATGCAATAATGAATAGAAGCCAGCAACCCATTCTAAAAGATGAAAGACTTAACAGCAATCTAGGTTTGTTCAATCTATCACACTATGTTCATCCCCAGGTAAAGGATATAGTGACTGGGAGAGATCCCATTCTCCCCACATCCAGGATAGTGACTTGGTTTCCAACAATATAATTCACTATGACCTTGTGCTATAAATTCTGTGTCCTATGATTCTGCCCCACAACCACCTGATGAAGGAGCAGTGCTCTGAAAGCTAGTGTTTCCAAATAAAGCTGTAGGACTATAACCTGGTGTTGTGTGATTTTTAACTGTGACCATTTAATTGGGACAGCTGCTGTTGGCGTTAATTCCTCCTTCAGGACTGTCCTGTGTTTCTCTGCTTATCCCGTTGCCCTTTCCTTTCACTATCCTCCCGTTGGTCATTTAATCTCCCCTGTCTTCCACCCTATCACAGACCCTCCCTTCTGTTCTTCCCTCTCCTACCCTCCCCCCCCCCCCCCCCTTGTCTCTGTACCTGCTCAAAACAAGGTCCATCTCTCTCTCTGCAGCTATTGTCTGACCTTGCTGGGTGATCCCAATCTTATCGACATTTCTCTCACATTTCCAGCATCTGCAGTGTTGTGTGTGACTGTAAGGCTGAACCACACTGTCCATGCCACCAGATCATCAGGTAACTCGTCCTGGAATATAACTTTGATCCTACCTTCCCAGCAGCAACCCTACATCCGATCCCCAAACATGGTGGTGGGCATCCATTCCCAAGGGTTTTTATGTATGACCCCCATCTGTGTGCTCTTCACGCCCTATGTCCCCTTTCTCCTTCTCGCCCAACCCTAATGCTTCCCCCAATGTTCTCAACAAGGTGAGAGGTCATGTTGCGGTTGTACAGGGCATAGATTCGGCCACCTTTGGAATATTGCGTGCAATTCTGCTCTCCCTGCTATAAGAAGGATGTTGCGAAACTTGAAAGGGTTCAGAAAAGATTTACAAGGACGTTGCCAGGTTTGGAGGGGTTGACCTAGAGGGAGAGGCTGAATAGGCTGGGACTGTTTTCCCTGGAGTGTCGGAGGCTGAGGGTTGACCTTAGAGACGTTTATAAAATCATGAGGGGCATGTTTAGGGTAAATAGGCAAAGTCTTTTTCCTGGGGTGGGAGAGTCCAGAACTAGAGGCTATAGGTTTAGGGAGAGAGGGGAAAGATTTAAAAAAAACCTAAAGGGCGACTTTTTCATGCAGAGAGTGGTACGTGTATGGAATGAGCTGCCAGAGGAAGTGGTGGAGGCTGGTACAATTACAACATTTAAGAGGCATCTGAATGGGTATATGAATAGGAAGGGTTTAGAGGGATATGGGCCAAGTGGTGGCAAATGGGACTGGATTAGTTGAGGATATCTGGTTGGCATGGACGTATTAGACCGATGGGTCTGTTTCCGTGCTGTACAGCTCTATGACTCTCCGACTCTAAGGTGGTCAGGGAGGACAATTCTGGCTGAGGTCTTGTGACTCAAACTGAGATCTTATTCTGATACCTATGTGAAGGATATAGTGACTGGGAAAGATCCTATTCTCCCCAGGTCCAATGTTGTGACTTAGTTTCCAACAATGTGATTCAGTTAAATCCCCTCTTTGTATCTTGTCAATATAATCATTCTGAAATGGAGACAGGCAAGCTGCCTTCGAGATTCTTCAGTCTCAAACAAGAGAGAAGAGGAGGTCTTAAAAAATAAATCAACAAATCAGTCTACACACACATGACACACTACTGAGCTCTTGGGACTTGAATCCAGATCTTCTAGTCTAAACGTAGGGGCATTGCCATCACCTAACAAGAACTCTTCCATCACTTCCCGAAGGTACCACATAGATTCAGGAATAAAGGATAATTAGCAAACTGAATGGGCAGGATTTCGGAGGATTTCCAACCCATTGGATTATACCTTACCATTCAAGAGAATACCATTGCCCTCTACTGGAGACATTTCCCAGTACCAGATTCTCTCAGTTTATAACATGGATATTATATTATTCAGGCAGTGAAAAGCAATTATTCAAGGTATTTCATCCAACACCCTTAAAGAAAACACAATAATAGGTGTTGGATTACTTTTTTTAGGAGTGTCTCATCCTTAAAGAGTTAGTCATTCATCAGCTTTCCTATTCCTCAATCACTGAACAAGATCTGGGAACCCCCTAAACCACTCCACCCCTCTCTCTCTCTCTCACTTTCTCTCTCTCTCTCTTGCCCCATTTAAGCTATATCTTAACACATCCCACTGTCACCCACCCTAATATAGATTCACAGCATGATTCCAATACCGAAGGAGGCCATTTGGCCCATCACATCAGTCCCATCTCTCTGCAAGACCATCTTAGCTAGTTTCACTCCAGCCCCTATCCCTGAGTGCCTGCCAATGAATCCTCCTCAGATATGTATCCAGTTGTCTTTTGAGAGATTGTGTGGAATCTAACAGCTTGTAAGTGGCATGTTCCTGGTTTGGTTTGTAACTTGGTTATTCTGCTGAGAGCATTTACCATTGCTCGTTCCTACAGGCCAATCCTTTCTTCCAGTCCAGAGTGAACTGCAAAGTGCAGTGACAGTGCAGTACATGAGCTCAGTGCTGTCATGACTGCCACCTTTCAGAAAGATGTTAGACCTTTTGGGGAGGCCTTTCTGCCTTCTCAGGTTGGTATAAAAGATTTGTTTCATCTTACTGTTTTATCTTAAATCTTGTGCCCCTTTGGTTCCTAACCATCCTTCTAGGCGTAATCGTTTCTTCTTTGAACCCTCTCATGATTTTGATCACCTCAGTTTCATCTCTCTTAACCTTCTCTGCTCTGAGGAGACTAACTGCAACTTCTCCCTTTAACCCAAGCCCCTCATCCCTAGTTGTGATTGTAATAAATTTCCTCTGGACTGTCTCCAAGGCCTGGACATCTTTCCTGTAAGATGTTGTGCCCAGAATTAGGCACAAAACTCAAGTGGAGGCCTAACCAAGGTGCTGCTCTGGAATTGTCATGGACAGATAGTTTTGCTTCTGACCCCATTTCCAACTCTAACCAACTCATCAAAGCCCCCAAATCCAGGAAATACAGCCCAAGTTTAACCGGAATAGAATTTGATGTTTTAGTTGCCTGATAGGCAGCTTCATTTTGAGAAGTCTGTTTGAATGTTGTTGAGAATGTTGTTGGGAATTCTGTTGGGGTCGTGTTCTGACAAAGACTCGATCCATCAAAATTCTACCTGTTTTCCCCAATCCCTGTGGACTTCACCTTTCCCTACCTCGGTTAGGGTTCTGCATTCCCCCAATTTGGGTCTCTTGAATATCCCTGATTTTAATTGTTCCATTGTTGGAGGATGTGCCTTCAGCTCATGGACCCCATGCTCAGGAAATCTTTCCTTCAACCTCTGTACCTCACAGTCTCCTTCTTTATGCTGAGCCATCTTTTTGGGTGACTCCTGTCTGACTAGCCCCTTGCATGGTTTAGGATCCAATTGTATCTAATATAGAGTAATCTGGGACATGTTTATAAAATTAAAGCTGCAATGTGCAAATTATATTACAAACTGTGACTCCTCATTGAAAGCCCTTCATGGGAAACTCTTGAAGCAAGAATGTGAGTTTAATTATTGATGGGAACACTTTTGATGTTTATGACTACAAACTCTCACTGAACAAACAACGCCACATGGCAATACTGGTGACAGATACAAAGTTCAAAATACATGGCAAATAAGAATGGAGGAAAAGTTGGGCAGTCCAGCACCTCTATTATTCGATTTGAAGGGGGATCAGTCCAGCTCAATTGGCTGGATGGCTGGTTTGCAACCAAGATCGGACGTCTCCAGCGTGGGTTCAGTTGCCATCACCGGCTGAGGATGCCTTGAAGAAATCTCCTTCTCAGCCTTTCCCCACACCTGAGGCACGGTGACCCATAGGTTAAACCCTCACCAATCATCTCTCTCTCTCTCACTCTCTAATGACAGAGCAGTCCCTACGGGTGTCTGGGAAGGCTATGGCAACATTAACTTTACAATTTGAATGTGGCTGAAGGATATTGATTTATTATTTGTGAAATCATTAGCAAAGCCAGCATGTATTGTGCATCCCTAATAACCCTTGAGATTCTGTAGTCTGTGTAGTCTCAGTCCACCCGCAGTGCTGCCAGGGAGGGAGTTTCAGAGATAATGAAGGAACACCAATGTCATTCTGAGTTGGGATGGTGTATAGGATGAGATGTGGAAACTTGGGGTCTTAACTTTAAATCAAATACAGAATTAAGCGACTCAAACATTTAACTCTTTAAGCTTCTTGTTCAGGCAAACGATCTGATTAAATGTTACTAAAAACAAAAAAACATGCACAGGGGTTGGTACGCAACACAATCAGAATTTCCAGGGATGCTTCACACCTTATTCAAGTCATTCCTTTGTTAACCAGCACCATTTCAGTGACTGGCACACACCATTCTGCCATTGCTAGGCAACACACAGAGACTGTTTGAGGCTTGGCTTCCCACCTACCTTAACCACGTTAAAATTGTCGGTGAGATGATGTACAAGCAGGACTGTCACAACAATATCTTGTGTTATAAACTACAACTATTGACTGAGAAATGTTGCATCAGACTGCGAGTGAGACATGACAGAGAGAGAAAAATAAAGGTGTGTTCAGAATTGACAGAAGAGATCCTCAGTTAGCCCACGTGTTACCTCCCTGTGCCAGTTAATGAGTGAACAGTAGCACCATTCATGAAGCACTGCCAATGAAGCACGACCTATGTGTTCACCTGGCAGGAAGAATGGTCAGCTTTGATTTGCAAGATCCTGCCTTATGACATTCTTCAGTAAGAATGAATTCCAGTTTAAATACCAGATTATCATATTCTCCTGATACACCAAAACCCTTTTATAAACAATGCACTGCTTTATGAATTGCAGTCACAGACAGAGGAACATTTAAGTTCTCAGTTGATGGCCCACTTCATTAACATTGGAATTTGTAGAGTCGGTGTAGCAATCCAATCCAACAAATCAGAACACGGTAATGTGGAGCTGACTGTCTAACAGGACAGTTAAGAATCAACCTCACTGCGGTGGGTTTGGAGTCACATGTAGATCAAACTGGGTAAGGATGAGAGATTTCCCTCTCTGAAGGACCATTAGGGAACCATCTGAGTTTCAGAGTCACCATTTAGACTAGCTTCTCATTCCAGACTTTTTCAGAGTTTCCAAATTCAGATGTTACCAGCCGTCACATTGGGATTCAAGTTAATGTCCTCAGAACTTTAGCCTGACGTTCTGGATTACCAACCAGGGGATATTACCACACACACCGCCTCCCCAAAACTTGAAACTATATCCCCACGCCTTTACTGTCACTGGGTCAAATGCACACAGGGTAAAGCGGCACCCAACCACTTCCTTCTCTCTTTCCCCACTCTCACTCACCCTCCCATCAACCACATTGTGTCTTGGGCACCTTAATATTCAGGTCAATTGCCCACTAATGAATTATTTAAAAATGGTGGGTGGATTGCTGATTTCTGTGTTGGACTAACTAACGTCTCATGGAAAATCATTTTTACAGCAACTTAGGCTGATTTTCCGACGTCATCCCACTGAGTTTTATACATATGCAGGATGGTCGCAGTCCCAATTTCAGGGTGTAAAATCTTGGCCCATAGTAAGCCCCATCTCCCATGGATGAGAACCAGAAAGAAATAGGGATATTGTGCCTGAACATTTACAATATTTTTCACCTGTTTGGAATGTTGACTTGCCATAAAAATGCCACAGATACATTTCCCTGATAAAAAGCTGCTGCTAATTTACACACTGTTTCTGAAGTCTATTTTTAGATGTCTTCAATTAGGTTTTTATAGCTTTACTAGAGTGACGCAGAGAATGTAACTCACACGGGAGTGAATGACAGGTGAAAATTACTTTAACTGGTACCTGGTTGAATGTGGCATGAAGGTAATCCCAGTCTGGACCTTTTGAGGATCAGACAGCATCAAAACCGCAACAAAGAATGGGCCCATCATGCAAATCTGCACGGTTCCCAAACTCCACACAACCTGAAGAAATGCACTTTACAACCTGTCCCTGTAAAGCTGGAAAATAAACAAGAAAGCTAATGGAATGCTGGCCCTTATGTCTAGGGGACTGGAGGACAAAGATACAGACATCATCCTGCAGTTTTACAAAGGGGAAGGTGAGGACTGCAGATGCTGGAGATTAGAGTCGAGAGTGTGGTGCTGGAAAAACACAGCAGGTCAGGCAGCATCCGAGGAGCAGGAAAATCGCTGTTTCGGACAAAAACTTTACCAAGCTTGCACACACACAAGCACACACTCTCTCACATGCACTCACACGCAGACACTCACATGCACATACTCTGTCCTGCACGCGCACACACATATATATGTTTATGGGTGAATTAATATTTGCAGAATTATATTTGCACGTACATTCTATTTTGCTCAAAAAATGCACAAACTGCAGGCAGTCATCCATATAATATCTTGTAAATTCCACTTTAGAAATAGAACCAGTCTGACTCAAGATTGGGATACAGACAGACTTTAACGTCCCATCTTTAATGCACTGTCTGAGCTGAGATGGCACCTTTTGTTATAAAACCTGAATTATATCTTCAGAATGTGATCTAAAAGAAGTTCTGGGATTTACATATTAAAGAAACAAAACTAACAAACCCATTCGAAAAGATGAAAGACTTTATCTAGATTTGTTCAATATATCATTTCAGCTGCATGACACTGTAATTCTTTGCAATAAATTCGGTGTTTTATGGTCCTGTTTCATAACTACCTGATTAAGGAGCAGTGGTCTGAAAGCTAGTGCTTCTAAATAAATCTGTTGGACTATAACCTGGTGTTGTGTGATTTTTAACTATAATATGTGCTCACATCAGGAGCTGTAATAAATATCTATTGTATCTTTCAATACCACATGACTCACGCCCATTTATAAGCTTGTAGGAGCTAACTTAAGGTTTCCCACATTGGATACAAATACCCTGCTGGAGGTGAGAACAAAGAACAGAAGTTAGTTTCTCTCCCTATTGGAATGTAGGACAGATGAGGGAAGTTAGTGCAGCTTCCAAATCAGAAGAGGTTGGTTAGAAACCTCCAGATGACTAGCAGTTGAGCAAGTCTAAGCTCTCAGTTTATCAGTATTAATTGAAAAAGACTTTACAGTTCCCAGGAAGGAAATTGTGGAGAATCAGTGAAGGAGAATTTAAATATTTGATATGGAGAGGTGATTTCTCTGGATTTGAGTCTCTGCTACAGATAGCAACATAGGTTCAGGAGTAGCCCATTCTGCCCTTTGAGTCCACTCTGCCATTCATTAGGATGTATTGGCACTCAAAGAGGTGCAGGGGAGGCTTGTGAGGTTGATTTCGGAGTTGAGGGGGTTGGCTTATGAGAAGAGACTGAGTAGACCGGGAATTCATTGGAATCTAGAAGAATAGGATGGGGTCTTATAGAAACATATAAAATTATGAAGGGAATAGATAAGATAGAAGGTGAGAAAATGTTTCCACTGGCAGGTGAAACTAGGACAGGAGCACTTAGCCTCAAGATTAGGGAGAGCAGATTTAGGACTGAATAGAGAAGGAACTTCTTCACCCAGAGGGTTGTGAATCTGTGGAATTCCCTGCCCAGTGATATAGTTGAGGCTTCCTCAGTAAATGCTTTTAAAGCTAAGATAGATAATTTTTTGAACAGTAAGGGAATTATTTCCACGTATGGAGTCAGCTATTACGAGGGGGCATAGCTTTAAATTAAGGGGTGGTAGGTATAGGACAGATGTTAGGGGTAGATTCTTTACTCAGCGAGTCGTGAGTTCATGGAATGCCCTGCCAGTAGCAGTGGTGGACTCTCCCTCTTTATGGGCATTTAAACGGGCATTGGATAGGTATATGGAGGATAGTGGGCTAGTGTAGGTTAGGTGGGCTTGGATCGGCGCAACATCGAGGGCCAAAGGGCCTGTACTGCGCTGTATTTTTCTATGTTCTATGTTCTAACGATGATGGTGAGAGGGTGGGTGAGTGGAGCTGAGGCCATGAAAAGATCAGCCATGATCTTATTGAATGGCGGAGCAGGCTCAAGGGGCCAGACGGCCTACTCCTGCTCCTAGTTCTTCCGTTCTTATTACAATCACAGCTGATCATCCAACTCAGTATTTTGTTCCAGCTTTCTCCCCCTTATTCTAAGAGATATATCGAAATACTTCTTGAAAACATTCAATATCTTCGCCTCAATCATGATTGTGAACCTTTTTAGCTGTGAGTTTTAAGATCTTTCTAAGTTCCATATTCAGATAGCTTTTCAGAATTATTTCTTTTGTGTAATTAACTTCTGCTCTGTTACTCAAGAAATACTGCAGCTTCATATGAACAGAACCGATAAAAAAACATCTATCAAGCCAGATTTCCATCTGGGCTCTGAATACGAAAATCAATTTGCATACTGCAAGATCCCACAATGTGATAATCATCAGATATTCTAATACAGTGTTGTTCATTGAGAGATAAATATTAATCTGGCAGAGCTCCCTTGCTTTTCTTTAAGAGTGTGCACAGAAACATTGACAATTTAATGACTTATTTTGGAAGTTGGTACCACTGATAAGTGTAGTGTTCCCTCAGTGATGCACAGAAGTGGGAGATGAGCAAGGGGTGGGAGTTTATGGTGAGGGAGATGATTTTCTGATTTTGATACACCTGGTCGCTTCTCGGCCTTTTGGCTCGGAATATGTGTAGTTCCTGAGGACCAGAGGAAGAGATTCTGCTCGAGAGCTGTCGGTTCGACGCAGCGGACGTGTGCTGGCAGGGGAGAAACCACGGGGATCGTGTTGCAGGTCGTCGGAGCTGCTGGAGACCATCGCTGGATCGTGACTGGATGTTGGAGGATCGTTTGGTTGTGCTGACCTGCTCTTGCTGGATCTTTATGCTGGCTTCTTTTTTTTTATTTCAAAAATATACTTTATTCATAAAATAATTTGATGGTCTGTGCAATTGGTCGTGCCATACATATGTAAACATGTACATACAGAGATCAACACTT
>NC_057741.1:39382242-39395775 GCF_004010195.1 Chiloscyllium plagiosum
CTGGGGCTGTTTTCCCTCGAGGTTGAGGGGTGACCGTATAGAGGTCATAGAGTTATAGAGGTTTATAAAATCATGAGGAGCATGAATAGGGTAAATAGTCAAGGTCTTTTCCCCAGGGTGGGGGAGTCCAAAACTAGATGGCATAGGTTTAAGGTGAGCGGGGAAATATTTAAAAGGGACCTAAGGGATAACTTTTTCACGCATAGGGTGATGAGTGTATGGAATGAGCTGCCAGAGGAAGTGATGAAGGCTGGTACAATTACAACACTTAAAAGGTATCTGGATGGGTATATGAAAAGGAAGGGTTTAGAGGGAAAGGGGCCAAGTGCTGATTAGGTTAGGATATCTGGTCGGCATGGATGAGTTGGACCAAAGGGTCTGTTTCCGTCCTGTACAGCTCTACAACTCAATGACTCTATGTGGATCTTAAGGCATGTTTCAAAGAAGGAGAGAGAGTTGGGGTGTTATAATATGCAATTTCAGGAGTTTACCTGAATGCTATGGCCACCAACAAACAAATCAAATTGGAGAACTCTTTCTACTAACCACCTTTGGGAGTTGCAACCAGGGGAGACCATCATGAGAGAAAGAAAGAAACGTGATGAAAGAGATTGGCAACACCTTGTCTGGATTGTGCGCGTGATTTGGTCATGCATCGTTCACCAAGCAAGTCTAAACAAACTTAACGCTCACTCTGATGGTATTTTCTGTTACAAATCAAAACATTTGTGTGTTGGCCTAGTTACTGATAGCAGCTTCGACTGTAACCAGAACAGAGAACTATTCAAGGTCTTTGTGAACCCAGTGACACTACAATTTGTTACTGATGTGAACTGACAACAATCTCCTCATCCAACCATAACTACAAAACCTGTTTGAAAAACGAATGAGAGAGCTAAGTAGAATAGGAGGCCATTCAACCCATTGTCTTTGCTAGCTCTTTGCAAGAACAATCTCATTGGTCCCATTTTCCTAGAGCAAAACAAATGTCTCCTTTACAAGTATTTATTCAATTTCTTTTTGAAAGTTATTTTTGATTGTACTACCATTGTCCTTTCAGACAACACGTTCCAGATCACAGCAACTTGCTATGCAAAACAATTTCTCAAGTCTCCTCTGGCAACTTTGCCAATTATGTTAAATAGGTGCCCTCTGGCCACTGTTCCTCCAATTAGTGGAAAAGATTTGACCTTACATTTGCTTCAAAGCCACTCGTAATTTTGAACAGCTCCATTAAATCTCCCTTTAACCCTCTAAGGGGAACATTCCTAGATTCCCCGGTCTCTCCACATCCCTCAACCCACCCTGCTGAATCACCTCAATGCCATCTCAAAGACCTAGACATCCTCCCTGAAGTATGAAACCCAGATACAAACACAACGTCCAGATCAGCAATGCGTGTCCCTTTAAGGCTCAAACACTTCTGCTCCCGAGTCAGTTGAGAACATGTGATACTAATTGGTTATTTGTGTCCTGTGAGAGTCACTTGTGGAACAGTGGTAGTATCCATTGCTCTGAGGCAGGAGACCTAGGTTCAGATGCCATCTGCTCCACAGTTGTATAACAACATCTCTGATCAGACTGAGTGAAAATATCTAAAAGGCTCTGAGTTTGTTTTGCCCAGAATGGATTTTGCTTGGAGATACTGAATTGGCGACACGTGCGTATTTTTATTGCTGGTGGGTAGTAGTTTAAAAAAAATGCAAAAACAAGTCCCGGTGATCTTGGTCGTGGGAAGGCCGCTCAGATGGGTGTGATAACATTTCTGCGTACAGAAGAAAATAAAGAAAGAAAAAGAAGAGAAAAAAAAACAAAAAAGAGACTCTTGTCTTGCTGCCTTGGACATGGCCATGTATAGATTGGCTGTGGGCGAGTGGAAAAACCTTTTGTTGTGTTTTTGGTTGCACTTCAGCCCCATGTTCCTGATCTTTGGGCAGCCAGTGCAGAGGGATGCGGGGAGGTCAGAGGATTTCCTCGTGGGTCTGCTCCTGGGCCTGGCCAGGCTGGCTATAAACAGTTCCAGGCAGCAGGCCATGGAGGGGATCATCTCTGCCAGCTGCCTGCCCCCCCTTCTGTAGTTGCACTGTGCCATTGGAGTGGGAGAATGCGGTGTCCATCAGTGGTCTCAATGCCTTGGAGAGAGATGGGCATTTTGGGGGATACAATGCTTTATTTCCCCCTCCAACTCCATATTTGATTTCACCCCTTCCCTCTCTCCCAACACCTCCCCACAATGGGTTTTGCTTGTAAATATTGAATTGGTCATGTGGGTGTTTCTGCTGCTGCTGGTTCTTTTCTTCCAACTGTAGGCCTTGGTTGGAATGGTGGAAGGGAGGGGCATGGTGTAGGAAGAACCCCAGATCGGTCAGAGAGTCCTGACCACTCAGAGACTTCATGAGCCAGCTTTGCTTAGTGCCTGGATGCCATTTGATGGGATAATTGAGGGAATGATGGCCTAATGGTATTAACACTAGACAATTTAACCTAGGAAACCATGGGAATGTTCTGGGGACTTGAGTTCAAATCCCTCCATGGCTGTTGGTAGAATTTGAATTCAATGAATTAAGAGTCTGATGATGACCATGAAAATAGTGTTAATTGTCAAAAAGCCGATCAGGCTCAGTTATGTCCCTCACAGAAGAAAACTGCCATCCTTACCTGGTCTGGCCTACATATGACTCCAGACCCACAGCAACATGGTTGACTCTTAACTGCCCTCTGGGCAATTAGGGTTGGACAATGAATGTTGGCCTGGCCATATCCCATCAGTGAATACAACACAGAGAGTCTGTGTTAGACTGGCTAGCTGTCGGTCATAGTCAGGAACAGAAACCTAGAGTCTGGGGGATTCACCTGAATCGCTCCCTCGACTGCCACTTTTCAGGGGAAGCTGGATGAATGAATGAGGGAAATTGCAAAGAAATTGAATGATATGGCGGTGAAATGAAAATGAAGAGGGGTGGAACGTGGGAGGAAACCCATGTCAAGCAAATCACCAGAGTATAGCAGATGGCTGAATCACCTCTCCTGGGCTCTTTGTTTGATGCAATAAACTCTGTCAAGAAGAAGATCAGATGAGACATCTGCTTTAAAAGGTGAGCGAATATATATTTGGTTATTCTCGTGGTCATTGGCCTGAAGGGTTAGCTTTGTTTCTCACTCGACAGATGCTGCATGTCCTGCTGAAGGTTTCCAGCAATTTCTGGTTTTATTTCAGGTTTGCTGCCTCTGCGTTTTCTTGTTCAGGTTAGTGTTTGATCTGGAGGAAGGACAGGTCAGTTAGTACCTCACTCTAAACTCATCAATAGCTAGGGAGCACTCACGTTGCCGTTTGTGAACTTTAGGATCTCTGTCCATGACCTCTCTTTAAAAATCCAGGCGGGTTGGGATAAATGCCCCCTGGCCTCAAGGGGACGATCAGTGTGGACTCCCAGACTCGATGACGGCCAGTGCAGACTCCCTGCTTTAGGAAGATAGTAATGCTGAACTTTTAACTTTATTTCTTTACTTTTCAATTTATACCAAAGCTTTTATACCGAGGTATATTTGGACAAAGCTGTATAAAGACTGTAATGGTAATAGTTTAACTTAAATTTTCATTCTTCTGGTTTTGTACTGAGGTACCTTCATATGAAGATGCCACTGGGGAATGGAGACATTGCACACTTTTCATTGTACTCGAGCATAACGTGACAATGAAACCTAACTCTAAATGCTGTCCTCAAAGCATCGCCAAGTTCCAGATTCAAATTGAAATCTGAAAAAGCTGAAAATAAAATAACTGAAACACTTGCTGGGCTTAGTGAACATTCCTTCCCACCCTCTGTGCTTGCATAACCCAACAGTGTTTCTCTGGGGCAGATGTTAGGAGTCTAACCGTGACGTATTTTTAAGAGAGGGATTCTTTCATGAACACGCTGCTGCAGGGAACAGGGGGGTGTTTGCCACAATATGAATGGGTTACTCCCACACACCAGCTACACAGACTGGGAGTCTCAGTGAAACGCCTTGAGGTTAGAGACACCAGAACTAACTATTCGCAATGTTTTTCTTCTGCATAAAGATCCACCCGAAACAAAGACGGTAGGCCAGAGAGACTGATAGCGCGGTGAGACTTTCTGTTTGAAAGGGTACAGAGAGTTCAGACCGAGCAGCTGGAGAAAGACCATTGTCATTAGCAAGAGGGTCAGTCACCCAAGGACCGAGATCAATGTGAACTCAGGAATCGAGAGGGCGGTAAATCCAGGGGTGGCACGATGGTGCAGTGGTTAGCACTGCTACCTCACAGCACCAGGGTCCCAGGTTCAATTCCAGCCTCAGGCGACTGACTGTGTGGAGTTTGCACATTCTCCCCGTGTCTGCATGGGTTTCCTCCGGGTGCTCCGGTTTCCTCCCACAGTCCAAAGATGTGCAGGTCAGGTGAATTGGCCACACTAAATTGCCCGTAGTGTTAGGTGCATTAGTCAGAGGGAAATGGGTCTGGGTGGGTTACTCTTCGGAGGGTCGGTGCGGACTTGTTGGGCTGAAGGGCTTGTTTCCACACTGTAGGGAATCTAATCTAAAGAGGATTCTGTTTTATGAAGAGAGCTGTTGTCTTCTGAAACACATTACCTGAAAGGACAGTAGAAACAGATTCAATGTATTCAATCACCAAGGGTGTGAAATATTTACTCAAGGGGAAGGTTTCCAGGGCAATGGAGACAGGGTGGGGCAGGTGGAGTAATTGGAATACTCTTCCAAAGCATGGTGGCCGAATGTTCTCTTTCCACTCTGTTCCTTTCTGAATGATTCTATGTAAGAAATCGATGGCTCTGTGATGTAATTCTATTCCTTTGCTTCAATCTCCATCTATTCCAATAGCATTGATCAATGTCAGGACTCCTTCCTGAGTGTTCCAGTCACAATACTGGAATCAGCATGGTGACTCAGTGGTTAGCATTGATGCCTCATAATGCCAGTGGCTAGGTAATTTGTTCAGGATTTCTTTTAACCTAGTTTAAAGCAGTTTAATATCAAACTATCCAGATTGAAAATCTGAAGTGCGACCCATCCATAATATTTTGACAGAAACAGAAGAGTTTAACAAAGCAGCATCAACAGGAAAAGGCACTGGAGCAAAACATATACTCATGATGTCACTTCAATTTTTGAGCTGTTAACTGGTCCTGCAGACAAGTTGATAATCAAATGTGATTTTATGAAAAGCCAACAGTTGCTTCCAAGGTGTGTCTTTGGGAGTTCCTCACATCACTGGCTCCATTTCTTTGATGAGATCAGAGTTCTTTTAGCAGATACATAACAACTTATTTACTTCTCCAAACGATGTTCAGCCTCTGATGTAAGTGTCTGAGAGGAGTCTGTGGTCCACCAACTACAAAACCTCATTCCCAAACAACAACAGCACGCCAGCCCTGTCTTGTTGGAACAAAAGATAAACCCCATTCTCTCAGAACCTGGCCCACATCTTACAACAATTTATCATCATTGGGTGCACTGACTCACCCAACCTCCTCAGACAGCACCTTCCAAACCCATGACCTCTTCCATCTAGAAAGATAAGTGCAGCAGATATATGGGAACACCACCCCCTGCAAGTTCCCCTCCAAGCCCCTCACCATCCTGACTTGGAAATATATCGCCGTTCCTTTGGTGCTCTGCTGCTCTTGTCCTTCTAGATGGAAGTGGTCATGGGTTTGGAAGGTACTGTCTGAGGATCTTTGGTGAATTTCTGCAGTGCATCTTGTTGATGGCACACACTGATATGGTTGGATCTCAGTTTGACTGGCACTTGTATTTGTCAGGGTGTTATGTAACAGTGAATGAAAGGTGGGGGCTCAGTTGTTCAGTTCATTTGTCACAGAGACAGTTAGAGGTTTGGACACTAGGAGAAGGAAGGATGTTGAGCCAACAGTGACAACATTTGGCAGTGCAAGTATACTAGTGAAAGGCATTGTGAGACGTTGCCACAAGCATATAACAAGCAGTTAATGGCTTAACTGGGGAACAAAGACAGGCTTCAACCACAAGATATGATCTGCAATATATCAGAACAGCTTAGCTGTAGACCCAATGACAGACAGGAAAACCAAGGATTGGAGAGTTCCGTCTGTACAAAAATGGCCCTGTGCAATCATAGCCCCATGGACAGACACAGGATTCATTCCAAGTTTCCAATGAATGGTATTTGGATTTAGTGACATGTCATTGTGACTCAAATCATTTCTGTGGGAAATATTCCCTTGAAATTTCGTCACTACATGCGTTAAAATTAAACCCAAAACCAGTCCAACTAGCACAGAATGTTCCCTTTCCAATTACTTTTCAGAAATAGTCTAGACTCTAGATTTCACAAGTACATCTGGTACAATGCAATGAGCGTCTTTAATGATTTTTATTAAGGCCAATCAGCGTGATGTGCAACTTTATTATGAAATGCAGCAGATAATGTCTCATCCCTGTTCCGATAAAAGATCATTGACCTGTTAACTTTGTTGCATACAGTTCTGGTTACCACACTATCAGAAGGATGTGGATGCTTTGGAGAGGGTACAGAAAGGTTTACCAGGATGTTGTCTGGTTTGGGGGATTTTAGCGATGAAGGAAGGTTGGATAGACTGGGTTTGTTCTCACTGAAATGCAGGAAGTTGAAGGGTGATCTTATAAAAGTTTGTAAGACCGTGAATGGCATGGAGAGAGTGGAAAATATGGGGCTTTTTCCCAAGATGGAGGGATCAATTACTAGGGGACACAGGTTCAAGGTGGGGGGGGGAGGGGAGTTTAAAAGAGACGTGCAAGGCATGTTTTTCACACACAGCGCGGTGAACGCCTGGAACACGCTGCCCAGAGGAGGTGGCGGAAGCAGACACAGCAGCAGCATTCAAGAAGCACCTGAAGGAATGCCTGAATAAGAAGGGAATAGAGGGAGACGGATTCTCTAAGTGAAATCAGTTTTGGTGTGGAAGGTCAAAATGTGCCGGCACAGGCTCGGGGGGCCGAAGGGCCTGTTCGTGTGCTCCTTGTTTCAGTCAGTTACCAGGGAGAGGGATGGGCCCAATGGTGGGGGAACAGAGGGTGGAGCAGGAACTGAAAACAACAGCTTTGACTGTGCCAATGTTTAATTAGAGAAAATGTCTGCTCATCCAATCCTGGATGCCAGATATTTACTTGCTAATTCAATACAAGTGGAAGAGTTGAGAGTGGACCGATTAGGCAGAGCTGGGTATCATCAGCATGCAATGAAAATTAGCCCTGGGTTTTAACAAATGTTATCTCTTCAAGAAATTATTTAACTCAGAAATTTTGTAAAAATATATTACTCAATATTTTGACTTGAATATTACAGAATTTGTAATAACATTCAACTTGTCCCCTTACAGCATATTCCATGCAATGCTATGAAAGTCCTAATATTTACAAAAACACAATCCAGGTCAAATGCACAGCCGAAGGGCTAAACATTTCAAATTGGAAATTACAGAAAGATATATGTTTTTTCTCACTACACTCCACTCTGAGGTCCCTCAACATATTTTCAACACTCCTGACTGACATTGTATCTTCTCCAAAAGGCACACTGCCCAGGGGGGTTCCTGACGTTTCCTGCCCCTTGGTGTCGTTTGGTGGAAAGGCCCTAGGCTCCTTCATTCTCTCTCTGTGGTGGCTGCCCCAAGATTTAGTGCATCCCTTAATACCTTTACTTAACAAAAATGTATTTATCAAAGATTTAAGATTAACAACTGATCCAGCATTCACTGTCATCTGTGGAAGGGAGTTCCAAACCTCTCCCCCCCTTTGTGTTGAAGTGTTTCCTACCATCTCTCCTGAGTGCTCTCAGACTATACCCCTAGTTCTAGAATCTTCAACCAGTGGAAATAGTTTATCTTTACTCGATCTTTTCCTGTTCATATCATGAAGATTTTGATCTGATCACCCCTTACCAGAGCTCTCATATATTAAAGTTGGTCTTTCTCTGTAGCTGTGACACTATATTCTGCATTCTGTTCTATTACCCTGGTGTACAGTCAGTTCTGTTTTAACACATGTTTCGTCAACACATATTGGCTATAAACGATTAAAGAATTTAGACCATCATTTGTAGAATGTAAACTTTCCTTCCCTGTACTGGCTATAATGTGATTCTGGTCCCATTAATTTAAATGGTGATGCTATTATGTGACTTTTTTATAACGGGGGATCACATTTAAACAGAGCTATAGTATTATATCAGAACAGACGGTAGTTATATAAGGTATGATTTGTCTGGTTAGCACGCAAAACAATACTTTTCACTGTATCTCAGTACATGGGACAATAATAAATCAAATCAGAAATCCACTGGATTTACCACGATCTGTTGTATTGGGGGGCTGGCGTGGAAGGACAGAATTGAGTTTTAAAGTTATTGATCACGATGGTGAGTCCTACAAACTGCAGGATCCCCAGGTGGGAATTGAGATGCTGTTCTTTGAGATTGTGCTGGGGCTTGCTGGAACATTGTGGGCCGACAGCAGAACTGATGGTGGGGGAACATAGTGGTGTGTCAAAGTGGCAGGCAGTTGGAGGCTCAGGGTCATTTTTACACACTGAATGTAGGTGTTCTATGAAGTTGTCACCCAGTCTGCGTTTTGTATCCCCAGTGTGTAGGGGAGAACATTGTGCACAGTGAGTACAGTAAACTACACTTAATGAAGTGCTGCTTTGCCTGGAAGGTGTTTGGGTAAAGAGGAGGGAGGAGGTAAATGGGGAGCTGTTATACCTTCTGTGATTGCGTGGGAAGGTGTTAACGGAGTGTAGGGATGTATTGGGAATAGAGGAAGTGTGGATGATAATATTCCTGAGGTGACAGTCCCTGCGGAATGCTCACAAAGGAGGCGAGGAGAGTATTTGTCTGATTGTGAAATGACTGCTTACAATCTTTTGGATGTGGAAGCTGGAGGTGGTAAGTGAGGACTGGGGGAGACCCTATCATTGTGGTGGGAGGGTTGAGGGCAGAAGTATGGGGAATGGGTCAGACACGAGTAAAGGTCCTTAACACACTTGCCTTCATTGTTCAGACCTCTGAGTATAGAAGTTGGGTCATTGTGTAGAGGATGTACATGATCTTGGTGAGGCCTCTTGTGGAGTACCGTGTCCAGTTCTGGTCGCCCTGTAATAGGAAGGATATTATTAAGCTGGAAATCAGAAGAGATTTACCAGGATGTTGCCGGGAATGGAGGGCTTGAGTTATAAGGAGAGGCTGGATAGGCTGAGACATTCTTCACTGAAGCGAAGGAAGTTGAGGGGTGACCTTATAAAGGTTTATAAAGTCATGAGGGGCTCAGATAAGGGTGAATGGTAGGTGTCTTTTCCCTATGGTGCGGGATTTCAAGACGAGAGGGTATAGTTTTAAGGTAAGAGGAGAAAGATTTAAAAAAGACATGGGGGCATTTTCTTTTTACACAGAGAGTGGTTCGTGTGTGGGATAAACCTCCTGAGGAAGTGGTGGGTGTGGGGACAGTTACAATGCTGGGAAGACATTTAGGTAAATTCATGAATAGGAAAGGTTTGGAGGGATTTGGGCCAGGAGCAGGCAGGTGGGACTAGTTTAGTTTGGGATTATGTTTGGCATGGACTGGTTGGACTGAACGGTCTGTTTCCGTGCTGTATGACTTTCTGATGCGATAATCTAGAATGTGCTCTGATCGATCCATTTTTGATCCAAGGTCTTCAACCTCACACTTGCTTACATTGAACTCCACCTGCTACAGATTTGTCCATTCACTTTGTAATTTTATGCTGCCATCTATACTGTCTACACTGCTGCCTAAGTTTGTTTCCTCAGCAAATTTGGATAGATGACTTTCTTTGCCATTATCCAAGTTGTTAGTGAGGAAAGGTTAAAACTAGAAGTTTTAGACAGAGAAAGGAGGAGGATTTTCTCTGAGGGATGTCTGATTTTGGATTTCTCAGCAAGTGGTCAAGGGAGGTCATTGAATATTTCTAAAGGCAGAAGTACATTGCTGTAGGGCCATGACTGTATTGAGTATGGACAGTATGGAGCAGGTTTGAGGGCTGTACTCCTCAGTTGTTGTGTTATGAATGTGCCAGTCTGCAGCACTTGGTCATGACCAACCAGTTTGCACTGGAAGCTCGTCAAGTTTCAGTCAGACCAAAGAGTGTCTTTCACTGAGTTGATGGTCCTCCATTCTCCCCATCAGTTACTTTTCAAACCGTGTCCCCTAGCTCCAAGCTGACCCACAACAGGAAACATCTTTTCCACATCCTCCTTGTCAAGACTGTTCAGGATCATGTACACTTCAAACAAATCAACTTTCACTTGTCTAAACTCCAGCAGATATAAAGCCAGTATATCCACCCTTTCCTCACATCCTGGTCTTTAACAAACGTTCATATAAATCCATGAACATTACCATTAGGGAAAAAAAATCCTCAAACACCAAGCAGGTGCAATGTAGCACCATCACAGAGACACATTTTTCTCAGTATCACTAGCTTGTTATTGCATTTTACTTGACATTTCTCTAGTTTTTAATATGTGACCTTTGTGTGTTGGTGAATACCAATTGGATTGTTCTAGCTGGTTTGTATAATAAAACTGGCTCGTTCTCACACTTGCAACATGTCCTCAGACAATCTGTGTGTAAGCTTGAAGTTGTGAAATGTCACCAAACTAGTTTCCCCTTCGCAGACTGTGAGTGATGTGAAAGGTCAGGCCATGAATTGTCTAAATACCATTTGTGTTGTGTGGGAAAATATTTTATAACCAGTTCTTGAAAAGTTGAATTACAACTTGACACTGGATACAATCTTTAAAATAAAACCTAATGTTGACTTAATTGACATCAATGTCACAGTGATATTTTCATCAGAATGTGACATGCTGGTGTTTTTGGTAAAAAGCCAATTGGTATTGGTGAATTTGGTTCTTAACATCTAAACCGGGAATTTGAAGATTGCAAGAAAAGTGTTGCTGACATTTGATCAGGACATCATGGGACTGTTAATGAAAAGGGAAAAGAAAGACTTTGCATTTATGTAATGCTTTTCACAACCACCAGATGTTTCAAAATGTTCCGCAGCCAATGTGGCACTTTGAGTGCAGTTGCTGATTTAATTGAAGAAACACAGCAGCTATGAATCTTCCTAAAAATTCGCTAACAGCAGCTAAAAGTTGCACACAGCAAGATCCCACAAATAACCTGTGATATAGGCCAGGTAAATCAGTTTTTTGTGACATTGAATGAGGGATAAATATTGGCCAGGATGTTGGAAGACCTCCTCACCTCCTCGTTGAGTTAGTGTCACAGGAGTTTTCACATGCATCCCCAGATTTGGATTTATTGTCTTATCTGAAAGACAGAATGTCTGACAGCATTGCAGTCCTCCAGTACTGCACCAGAGGATCAGCATCGATTGGTGTGCTTAAACCAATGGTGGGAGTCAAAGCCAGAATCTTGTAACTCAGAGTAACCCGACTGCTAACTGAACAAATGCATTTCAATGTGAGTGAGTACAGGCTGTTGCACAGCAGAACCCAAGAGGTCACAAAAACATCCTGGAAAAGAATAATGCAGGACAGCTGAGATGAAAATCACTAAGATTAGCAGCACTGAGTATCGAGGCCAGAAAATAATTTATTCTAGAATACTAATTCTCAAACATGAGCTTCATTCTGGAACATCAGTTCTCAAAATGGGATTCAAGCCACAACATGTACTTTGATATAAGGCTTCTTTTCAAGTTGATTTGTAATCCCAGGACAACCATACAAATTATTATACCTACTGCATTCCCCTTTTCCTGAATTTACCCAATTCCTTTTTGAAAATTCCCATTGAATCTCTTCTATTGCCCTTTCAGGCCACGTATTCCAGATCACAGTAACTCAGAAATTGCTTCCTCAAGTTCATAGAATCCCTACAGTGTGGAAACAAGTTCTTCGGCCCAATAAGTCCACACCGACCCTCCAAACAGCAACCCTCCCAGACCCATTCCCCCCACCCTACATTTACCCCCTGATTAATGCACCTAACTTACATTTTCCTGAACACTATGGGCAATTTAGCATGGCCAACTCATCTGACCTGCACATCTTTGATTGTGGAAGGATACCAGAGCACCCAGAGGAAACCCACACAGACACTGGGAGAATGTGCAAACTCCACACAGACAGTCGCCCGAGGGTGGAATCAAACCCAGGTCCCTAGTGCTGTGAGGCAGCAGTGCTAACTGCTGAGCCACTGTGCTGCTCAAGTTGCCTTTGGTCTCTCTGTGTTTCGTAACCTCTGGTCACAGCCCTTCTGCCTTTGGAAGCAATTTTTCAATGAATAATCAAAAGGGAGAATTTCAAAGTTTTATCTTTCATAAAGAATAGGCCATGGAATCCCTCCCTTATTGGGGGTGAAGCAGTAAGAGGGAAGTGAATGCATGTTTGAAATCGAAGGATAAAAGAAAGGCAGAGAGGAAGGGACGTTCGAGTGTTCAACTGATTGTTGTCAGTTCTGAAAAGTGTAAATCATGGTGAGAAATGGTGAAGAACTTTGAACATGGGGATATTTATTTATCTTCCTCCTGTGAAAACCTCCAATAACAAATACCTGCAGAAGGCATTAATGTTGGAGTTTGTACCTGAGCCTGTTCCTTCACATTGTGTGCACTTTCAGCAAAGCAATCACGTGCAGAGCTCTCATCCTTCTCCATAACATCTAAAACCATCCTCTTGGAAAAATGACTAGTCATTATTTGTGTCACGTAATTTAAGAGATTTTCTCAAGTTGATTAAAAGCTGGGAAGGCTGGAGACAGAGATGTTAGTTATTGACCAACAAGAGAAGGCTTTCCCCTGTGGATCCTCTTGAGAAACCATCTCACTTCTGCTCTAAACAGTCATGGGTTCAGTCCTGGGCTGGACACGTTAAACCTAGCTCCTTCCTGCCCTTTCAGGTCGGATAAATCAATCCTCATCCGGACTTCATCTTTAAAGAATGAGCAGGTGTCAGAGGAAAGTAGAAGTGGTCGTCAGGTCTTGGGCACTAAGAATGAATCTTATATTAAACAGGGTTTGTCAAGATTTAAAAGAATAAATTGTTCTGGGGACCATCCTGTCAGGGGCACAGAGAGGAGATTCTGGGGCAGTGAGCGTGAGTCTGGGAGAGTGTGCTGCTTTCCTGATGCCAGGGTGAAGGATGTCTCAAACTGTTTGAAGCCTATTGTCAAAGGGGAGAGTGAGGAGCTGGAAGCTGCTATGCACATGGGAAGTAAGGACATTGTTAGGGAAAGGGTGAAGGTTTTGCAGAGTGAGTATAAAAGGTTTGGTAGGAGGTTAAAAAGAAGAACATCAAAAGTAGTAATCTCTATTTTACTTCCTGTGCCAAATTAACATAGAACATATTTTCCTCCCCACACATTCCACAGAGACTATTCTCCCCCAACTCCCTTGTTGGGTCCACACCCTCCACCCCCGTCACCTTCCCCTGCCGCCGCAAGAAGTGTAAAACCTGCACCCACACCTGCCCCCTTACCTCCCCCCACACCA
>NC_057741.1:39396657-39400462 GCF_004010195.1 Chiloscyllium plagiosum
TCCAGCTATCTCATTCCTAGCTACCTTCCCCTCCAACCCCACCCCTACCCTCTCAGCCTCCTTTCTCTTCCCCCCCATTCCTGATGAAGGGTTTATGCCTGAACCGTCGATTTTCCTGCTCCTCGGATGCTGCCTGACCTGCTGTGCTTTTCCAGCACCACACTTTTCAATAATAGAACAGCAGAGCACAGTACAGGCCCTTCAGCTCTCGATGTTGTGCCGACCTTTTATCCTACTCTAAGATCAGACTAACCTACATACCCTTCATTTTACTGTCATCCATGAGCCTATCCAAGAGTGACTTAAATGTTCCTAATGTATCTGACTCTACTACCACCGCTGGCAGTGCATTCCACACACCCACCACTCTCTGAGTAAAGAACCAACCTCTGACATCTCCCCTCAACCTTCCTCCAATCACCTTAACATTATGACCCCTCATAATAGACACTTTTGCCCTGGGAAAAAGACTCTGGCTATCTACTCTATCTATGCCTCTCAACATCTTAAAATAGAATATAGACATAGAATCTCTACTGTGTGGAAACAGGCCCTTTGGCCTAGCAAGTCCACACTGACCCCCCTCCCCCAAAGAGTAAGCCAGCCAGACCCATTCGAGGAGAAAGTGATGTGTGTGACACTTTCCTGAAGAAGGGCCTGTGCCCGAAGCGTCGAATCTCCTGTTCCCTGGATGCTGCCTGACCTGCTGTGCTGTTCCAGCAATAAAGTTTCAGCCAGACCCATTCCCCTACCTTATATTTACCCCTGACTAATGCACCTAACCTACACATCCCTGAACACTGGACAATTCCCCACCCCACCCCACTAATCGGCACACCCTTGGATTGTGGGAGGAAACCCACGCAGACACAGGGAGAATATGCAAACTTCACGCAGACAGCCACCTGAGACGGGAATCGAACCCAGGTGCCTGGTGCTGTGAGGCAGCAGCACTAACCACTGAGCCACTGTGTAAAGCACACAGAAACACAGAATTGTTCTAGTACACAAGGAGGCCATTCAGCCCATTGTGCCTGCATTCACTCATCAAACGAGCATCACTACCCAATGCTAATGTCCCCATACAACTGCAGACTATTTCTATCCAAATCCAAGTCCAATCTCCTCTGAGTAGTACTTGACCCAACCACATTTCCAAGCAGTTCATTCCAGACCCAAACTATTCGCTGTGTGGAGAGGTTTTTCTCTCATGTCACCTCTGCTTTGTTTGCACATCCCTTTAAATCTGTGCCTCTCTCGTTCTTGTTTTTTTTACGAGCAGGAATAGAATGGAAGCAGCAGTTGGGGATGTGGGGCGTACACCTCTATCAAGTCACCTCTCATCCTTCTTCACTCTAATGAGAAAAGCCTTAGCTCCCTCAACCTTTCTTCATAAGAAATGCCCTCCAGTCCAGGCAGCATTCTGGTAAATCTCCTCTGCACCCTCTCTAAAGCTTCCACATCCTTCCTATAATGAGGTGACCAGAACTGAACACAATATTCCAAGTGTGGTCAAACCAGGGGTCTATAGAGCTGCAGCATAACCTCGTGGCTCTTAAACTCAATCCCCCTGCTAACAAAAGCTGACACGCCTTCTTAATGATCCTTTCAACTCGGGTGACAACTTTGAGGGATCTATGGAAGTGGATCCAAAGATCCCTCTGTTCCTCCACACTGCCAAGAACCTTGCCTTTAACCCTGTATTCTGCATTCTAATTCGATCTTCCCAAACGAATCATTTCACACTTTTCCAGTTGAACTCCATCTGCCACTTCTCAGCCCAGCTCTACATCCTGTCAATGTCCCGTTGTAACCTACAACAGCCCTCCACACTATCCACCACTCCACTAACCTTCATGTCATCGGCAAACTCACAAATCCACCCTTCCCACTTCCTTATCCAAGTCATTTATAAAAAATCACAAATAATAGATCCTTGTGGGACACCACTGGTCACCGAGCTCAGTCTGAATGTTTGCCATCTGCTAATACCCTCTGTATTCTATGAGCCAGACAGCCAGATTTCCCTGTATCCCATGCTTACTTTCTGAATGAGCCTATCATGGGGAACCTTATCAAATGCCTTGCTAAAATCAATATACATCACATCCATGACTATCTTGAAGGTAATATATATATCACTAAAAAAAATTACAAAGAAAGATTTAAAAACTCATTCCAAGTAATGGCAAGGGGCATCGCCTATCTCTTATAAAGGACAGCAACCAGAAGGATAAACAGACATAGACATTGTTGAGATACGAGGGTCACTGGTAACCACGCAAAAATCAACCTCTCACATCCTAAAATGGTCCAATCAGATTACAGCAACAAATAATTACTAATATAGAGTGATGTGCTAAAAACCCAATCATAGGTGGATAACCCAGCACTAATTAACCAATAATATATGGGGTGAGGGAGTATGTGCGATCATGTTAAAGAAACAAGAACATGTATAAGAGACAATTTGCTTGTATTCGAGTCAGAATGTCACTGAGTTTTCTTCTGATCTAAGTCGAAGTTGAAAGGGGTGATTTAGCAGTCACGCCGAGGCCAGACTCGGGGTGATCTTTGGCCTCTCCCTGCATTATACCGGTCAATGCTTGGATAAATCACCACGTGCCTGAACTTTACTGTCTCCTGAAATTTATTGCCTGCTAAAGGTTGCTCCAATAAGATTGTACTGTCAGCTCCCCAATAGTCAGATGGAAACTGAGGAACAAATATGTACAAAGCTCTCAGATATCTGTAAGAAAAATAAGGTTCCAAACATTGACTGGGACTGCCATGTGTTAAAGGTTTGAATGGTGAGGAATTTGTTCAAGGTGTTCAAGAAAACTCTATTTATCCATTTGTAAATGTATCTACTAGAAAAGGAGCAAAACTTGACCTTCTCTTGGGAAATAAGCCAGGGCAAGTGACTGAGGTGGTACCAGGGGAATACTTTGGAATTAGAGGTCATGATTCTATTAGTTTTTAAACAATTATGGAAAAAGATGTCTTCCATAAAAGTTTAAGTTCTTAATTGGAGTAAATCAAATTTTAATGGTATGAAGAAAGAACTTTCAAAGTTGATTGGAGTAGACTGTTCACAGGTAAAGGGATGACTGACAAGTGGGAGGCTTTCCAGAATGTGATAATGAGGGTTCAGAGGTATTATGTTCCTGTTGGAATGAAAGGGAAGGCTGGGCAAGATTAGGGAACAATGAATGAATAAAGATAAAGATAGTCAGGTCAAGGGAGACAGCCTTCACTCAAAGGCTCCTGGCACAGTAATCAAGCATAATGTCGTCTATCAGTCCAGGGGCTTAGAACATAGAACATAGAACAACACAGCGCAGAACAGACCCTGTGGCCCGCGATGTTACGCTGCCCTGTGAACTATTCTCAGCTCATCCCCCTACACTATCCTAAAATCATCCATGTGCTTATCTAAGGATTGTTTAAATCTCCCTAATGTGGCTGAGTTGACTACATTAGCAGGTAGGGCATTCCATGCCCTTACCACTCTCTGCATAAAGAACCTGCCTCTGACATCTGTCTTAAATCTATCATCCCTCAATTTGTAGTTATGCCCTCTCTTTCAAGCTGACATCGTCATCCTAGGAAAAAGGCTTTCACTGTCTACCCTATCTAATCCTCTGATCATCTTGTATGTCTCTGTCAAATCCCATCTTAGCCTTCTTCTTTTACAATGAGAACAGGCCCAAGTCTCTCAGCCTTTCCTCATAAGACCTTCCCTCCAGACCAGGCAACATCCTAAATCTCCTCTGCACCTTTTCCAATGCTTCCACATCCTTCC
>NC_057741.1:39400945-39443655 GCF_004010195.1 Chiloscyllium plagiosum
AAGTCATTTATAAAAATGACAAACAGCAGTGGTCCCAAAACAGATCCTTGTGGCACACCACTAGTAACCAGACTCCAGGCTGAATATTTTCCATCAACCACCACTCGCTGCCTTCTTACAGAAAGCCAGTTTCTAATCCAAACTGCTAAATCACCCTCAATCCCATGCCTCTGCATTTTCTCCAACAGCGTACCATGTGGAACCTTATCAAACGCTTTACTGAAATCCATGTATACCAAGTCAACTGCCCTACCCTCATCTACATGCTTGTACACAGCCAATCAGCCATTTGGGGTGGTCACAGCCAGAATTCATACTGTAACAGTCTGGGGAGTAGGCCATGGTAGCTGGGCTCCATTCTGAGCGGTTCAGGGAATATGTGAAGGAGGGGCTTGACCTTGGTGCAGGTAGTTAGACAATGCAGTGAAGAGCCACACTGACCCTTCCACATCGACCCTCTGTATCGATTGCCAATCCAAGCCTTGCTGTCCACCATCAGGAATTAATCCCACCAATGGCAGAAAGGATCAAGCAACGGATTGTGCACTGGAAACATTGACCGTTGTTGCCAAAGTAACAAACACCTCCCAAACTCTCCTGACCTGCACAAGGTGTCGCAACTTCTCTCTTCACAGCTCAGACCCTCAGACGCTGGACCGTACTATGGACAGTTCCTCACTCACACAGACAGCTGCTGGTGAACAAGAGAACATGTATTTACAAAATGAGAACATCCTTACAATGACGTCTGCTCTCACAGCATTTATTCCTCCTCCTTTCCCCCGCAGTCCCAGGCTGCACAGCTGGAGTGACGGACACTGTCCTGCACTGGGGCCTGCTGGAGCTTTGCTCAGGTTACCATGGGGATATTTGCGGCTGCAGTGTATCTGAATATCCTGCCCTGAGCGGGGGCATTCCTCCTCTGCAGCAGTCCATCCTCAGGTCCCTCTCAGTAATTTGTCTCTGCCCTTTGCCATTTCTAGGACAAACTACAGAGGAAGGGACTGTGCAGCGCAGCTCCAGACTGAGATAGTGGACAGTGAGGGTTTTAAAACCAGGGCACCGGGTGAGGAACCCAGCGTAGTCCTGACAGTAGCGAGGGAGGTGCCACAGGTACCTGGTACAGAAGTGAGCTTTGGAGAACAGTCAGAGTAAGCTGAGAGTCAGAAACCTCCAGGACATAAACCAAAAACTTGTACTGAGTCACTTTCTGGTAAAGCAGCCCAATGATGCCATTACTATTTGATTTAGAGGCACATCCATCATTGACAAGCTGCTGATAAACCAACAATCCTCTGGGTGTGTGCATGAAGTATGGAAGCAGGCAATTTGGCCCATTCAGTCCACACTGACCCTCTAAAGGGCAATCCCCCCACCTCCTCAGAGACCCGTCCACTACCCTATCGTGTAAACCTGCATTTCCCATGGCCAATCCACCCAATGTGCACAGCCTTGGACACTCGGGGTAGTTTAGCATGGCCAATCCACCCAATGTGCACAGCCTTGGACACTCGGGTAGTTTAGCATGGCCAATCCACCCAATGTGCACAGCCTTGGACACTCGGGGTAGTTTAGCATGGCCAATCCACCCAATGTGCACTTCTTCGGACTGAACTAGATTAATTCAACTTTATTCTTGGCACTTTGCTGAAGAACACTTTGAAATGCATTGGTGTGTGCCTGCGATTGTCATGTTTTAGCAGCTGAAAGAACAAAGGCAGTTTCTTTTATTGTTTATTTCACTCCCAAATGATAAGACTCACTAGTGCCATCATCTTTGAAGTGAATTGAAACAATTTATCTCGTATCCCATGACAACAGAGACAACACGCACAGTCTAACATAACTGATATTGAAGTTGGAATGTGCTGGTGCAGGGAAAACCGGGGGGAAATTGATTAACTCATTTGTATTGGAGATAGGAGCTGCGCTTACACGGTCCATAAATTCTGGATGATTCATTGGCTAAGAGAGATTATGGAGTTAAACTTGAGGTGAGGAACGTATACATCACAAAGATAAACATTCATGTGTTAGATCTGAAGATTAATCATTTCATTTTTTTTCTTTGATCCAAGTGCAAAAATCTATCTTAATTGCTGCTAACTCTCTGTTAAATAAGTATACTGGATCCTTGAGTAAATAAACACAGATAAACATGAGAATGTTATGCTAAATAGTGTCATACAGCACGGAAACAGACCCTTTGGTCCAGCCCAGTCCATGCTGAACAATTTTAACAAAATACAGGGTTCGACCTCAACTGGAATTGTATCCAATTGTGGGACTTTAGCAAAGCCAGAGAGGGTACAGAGGAAATTTACCAGAATGAGACCAGGGATGAGGAATCCAGAGACAGACTGGCCAAACTGCACTACAAATATATAAAACCAACAGGGTCTATCAAGCCTGCGCACACCTCCTAAAGCCTGGATCCCCCTGAACAAACACCTCATCCCTCCCATCAGTGGGACGATACCCGGTATGGAGGGATTGTCTTATGAACAAAGGTTGGGAGTCGAGAAGAATGAGAGGTGATCCCATTGAAATTTATCGGATTCTGAAGGGGCTGGACAGGGTCAATGCTGAGAGGGTGTTCCCCCTCATGGGACCAGCGGGTACAGTCTCAGAACAAAGGGGCACTAATTTAAGATGGAGATGGGGAGGAATTTCTTCTCCCAGAGGATTGAGAGTCTTTGGAACTCCTGGCCATAGAGAGATGTAGGGGAAGAGTCCTCATGTATATTTAAGGCTGAGATCAATTCTTGATCAGTTGGGGTAACGAGGGAAAGGGCAGGAAAGTGGTTGTGAGGATGACCTGCTGCGCTTCTCCAGCAACACATTTCCATCTCTGATCTCCAGCATCTGCAGACCTCATTTTCTCTTCAATGTTTAATCAGACACAATCCTACTGAATGGTGCAGCAGGCTTCATGGGGCTGAATGGCCTACTGCTGTTCCTAATTCTTAAGGTCTTACCACAAGCCCTCACATCAACTGGGAGAGGTTAAAACAAGGGGTGTCAAAAAGTGTGGTGTTGGAAAAGCACAGCTGGTCAGGCAGCAGCATCTGAGGAGCAGGAGAGTCAACATTTCAAGCATAAGCTCTTCATTGCCTGCCCTGCATCTAACCAAACCGACAGGGGGAGTTTAAAACCTCACCTCCTCCATCGGCTGGTCCCTCAGTTACTGGATTGTGCCTGTGCTTGAAATGTTGACTGTCCTGCTCCTCGGATGCTGCCTGACTTGCTGTGCTTTCCCAGCATCACACTCTCGACTCTGATCCCCAGCATCTGCAGGCCTCACTTTCTTCTTGTCCACCTTCAAGGGCAATTAAGGGACACATTCATTGGGGTGGGGATGTCCCAGATCTGGGAGCTTTCTCTCTGAAAAAAAAAGACATTGACTTCACATTTTGCTGAGCTTCTTTCATCCTCTGTTACTGTCATTCAGTCACTCCCAGCAATCAGGAGGCCGGTTGGAAATCCCACTTGAACATCTGAAATGTCATAACATTCAAGGCTTTGAGGCCTAGTGCAGGAAGTGGGACCAGTGTAGATTTAGGGCAGCTTATTTTGTTGATGCAGAGTCAGTGGGCCAAAGGGCCTCTTCTGTACTGTCAGATTCTGTCATACAAAATCACAACGATTTTGTTGACTGCAGTGAAACGGGAAAGACTCCCTCTTGAGGCATCTGAGCCCTAGACTGAGCGAGGATTTATTATGGCTAGCTCCGTGGGATAGAGAAGGATCTCGGTCTTGATCTGAGTTCCAGCTCACAAAACTCCGCTGCTGCAGAATGCACACTCACTGAAGAATGTCAACAACTTGTACACAGCACGACGCTATCAACAAGCAGGGATCTGTAAACAAACCAAAAACAAGCAAAATTTTGTTTTAAAATGAACATAAATTGGGGTTTTGATCTGTACTGTACAATTATACAATTCTGTCTAATTGTGGATGCTGAAGGTATGAAATAAACTCAGAACACTGGAGAAATTCAGCAGATCTGGCAGCAACTGTGGAGCGAAAGCAGAGTTAATGTTTTGAGTTCACTACGGTGTTTTGTTAAAGCTGCGGTGTACTTCCAGCACTTACTGTGAAAAGCATCCAATAAAAAAAGTGAGAAGGTGCTTATCAATGCTTCACTGGCTGTCATCATGTAGGAAATACAGTAGGCAACATGTGCACAGCAAGATCTCACAGACTTGTGTTAACGACTGAGTAAGTGTTTGTGATGATGCTGAACGAGGGATAGAAATTTGTCCAGACACCAATGCAGCCTTTGATTCTTTTACATACACGTTAAGGGTCTTGATCTCCCCCCCCCCAATCAAAGAGTGCGGAGCTCCCAGGACTGCACTCTGGGGTCAGGCCAGACCCTCACACTCCCAGCTCTGCAGCGAGATTTCCAACCAACCTCCTGATTGCTCAGAGGCACTGAGTGACAGTAATCGATGAAAGAAGTTCAGCAACATGGGAAATCAATGTCCTTTTCAGAGAGAAACCTCCCAGAT
The DNA here is from genome assembly GCF_004010195.1 of Chiloscyllium plagiosum. Taxonomy (NCBI): domain Eukaryota; kingdom Metazoa; phylum Chordata; class Chondrichthyes; order Orectolobiformes; family Hemiscylliidae; genus Chiloscyllium; species Chiloscyllium plagiosum. The sequence goes on from NC_057741.1 coordinate 39,405,463, forward strand.
CTGGAACTTCCCACTGGAATGGATGTGCCCTCGAAGATGGATGAGCCAGCCAATATTTGTTCCACACCCCTAAACAGACAAAAGCTCCATCAAATACCTTGTCAAGTGTTGGGCAATAAGTACCAGGCTTCCCAACAACGCCCAAAATCTGAGAATGAATAGATAAAATAATAGATATATTCTTCATGGGTTCTGATGAATACTTGTCTCTGACCTTGGGAAAAGGGAAACTCCCTGGCAATTACTCTTATCTTGATAAGAATATGTAACAAACAGGGAGATGGCACAAAACTGTCGTCACAGTTTCTATTACAAACAAAACAGAAACTGGGAACATGGAGGGTGCTGCAAAATCACTTAATATGATGTGGGAATCCCCAATTGCCCTTGAATGGGGCACCTTGTTAGGATATTTCAGAGGACAGTCAAGAGTCAACCACATTGCCACAGGTCTGGACTCACATGTAGGTCAGCCGGGGAAGAGGGAGCTGTTTTAAAAGCCGTTGGCTGCACACTTGGAAAGCAAGTAACCTGAACCCATTGAAGGCATCATCTCAACAACCGCTTGAAGGGCTTTTGTGGTTCTGTGGTAATAGCCTTACCCCTGAACTGAGAGGCCCAGGTTCAAATCCTGCATGATCCAGCGATGTGTCATAACATTTCTGAATGGGTTGATTAGGAAAATAGGTCAAATTAGGGGGAAAAAAACCAACTGTTTGAAGAAGCAGTAATTGGCGTTTGACTTGGAGAGAATTTGGAGCTGATGGGGACACAGATGCAACTTTTGCTTACAATGAGAAGTTGATTGGTCAATGGATTGGTGACAAAAGCCTTTTTTGCCTGCCAATAACTGTATGATTGGGTCTTAGGTAACTGAACAGCTTGGAATTTGAAACAAGTTACAGAGAAGTGTTCAGTTCATTCTCTGCCTGGCAGCAGTCTCTCTGTTCTCCACAGTGAAAACTAATAGCAAACCTGAAGCAAATCAGTTTGTTTCCAACAACAGTATTGTAAGCTAACCGTTAACTGATAACTTGGAGACTTTTTAAGAAGACTGGTCACCTTGTGTCTCTCATCAACCAGTTGAAGCATCTAGAGAAAGATGATTTAAGCAACTTGCTGACCAACAGAAGAGTCACAAAGCTCATCCTGACAACAGAACCTGGGGAAAAAAAAGTGACTGTTCTTCTTTCCAGTTTTCCCATCTGTCCATCATCTATTTAGCCCTATTGGTTTATTTGCCTGTGTGTAAGGAGGAGTTTACGAGAGGATTAGAGTTTTCATTAGTATTATATACCAACAGTTTATAACTGTTTACCTGGAGCTAAAGTCTAATTTCATGTAAAAGTGATTCTTGTTCAGTACAGAAAGGTTTCTATTAGTCTGGTCAATTGGGGAAATTTATGTCCTTCAAATCTTTAACTTTTGTGATGACGCCAGGAATAGTAGAATTCAAATTCCACCACAATTTCCCAGTAAGGTATAACAGCGTTAGTGAACCAGATGGGTTTTACTTTGACAGTGTTAGTTGGTCACCATCACTGAGACTAGTTTGTAGTTCCAGATTTATTAATGGAATATTAGATTCCACGTGTCACTGTGGTGAAATTTGAACACGTGCTTCCAGACCATTAGTCTCTGGATTACTACAATACAGCCACTGGATTCCCCCCCACCCCCACCCCACAATTCACTTCAACATAAAAAGAATTGCTAGGATGTAAAATTGATAAAATAGTTCAACTGATGTCTTTGTCATGTATCCACACAACACACGAGATTACAAACTGACAGCAGACCACTCAGCCCATCCAATCCACATTAACTCAACAGGAAGTTAGACTTCCATGAAACCAGCAAGTTTCCCCCGACCCTATCTCTGTAACCCTGCATTTCCCATAGCTAATCCACCCTAACCTGCACATCTTTGGACTGTGGGTGGAAACTGGAGCACTCAGAGGAATCCCACACAGAGACAGGGAGAATGGTTTGTACAGTCCCTGGCACCGTGAGGCAGCAGTGCTAACCACTGAGCCACCGTACTACATCATCTGCTATTCATACCAGTTTAGACAATGATGGGGACAGGAAACTGTTCAAACATTTCTACATTTCCCAGTGATTTTTGAAAGAGGGGAGATGTTGGCCTACTGGGTTTCTATCATTAGATATTGATCCAGAGTCGAGAATGATGCTGGAAAAGCACAGCAGGTCAGGAGGAGATAGATTAGATTCCCTACAGTGTGGAAACAGGCCCTTCGGCCCAACCAGTCCACAGAGATCCTCCAAAGAGTAACCCACCCAGACCCACTTTCCCTGTGACTATGTACCTAACACTATGAACAATTTAGCATGGCCAATCCACCCTAACCTGCACATCAATGGACTGTGGGAGGAAACTGGAGCACCCAGAGGAAACCCACACAGACACAGGGAGAATGTACAAACTCCACACAGACAGTCACCCGAGGCTGGAATTGAACCCGGGACCCTGGTGCTGTGCGGCAGCAGTGCTAACCACTGAGCCACCGTGCCGCCCCTAACATGTACTCCAGGTGAGGCTTGAATTCACAACCTCGGTATTAGACAGATGTTTAATCAGTAATGGATAGAAGGATTACAGGGAGTGGGCAGGAAAGTGGAGTTAAGACCAAGATGAGATCAGCCATGATGGTATTCAAAATCAGAGCAGGTTTAGAACATCGAACATAGAACAATACAACGCAGAACAGGCCCTTCGGCCCTCAATGTTGTGCCGACCTGTGAACTATTCTCAGCTCGTATCCCTACACTATCTCTATTCATGCTTCTAGCTCCTGTGTTGTCGTCACCTTGGTCAAAAAATTGACAGGCTGCCCCAATATTGTTTAAAAATCATTCAGATTGTTGACTAGCCAGTTGACTCCAATACTAAACTGCCCAAACCACCAAACAATTGAGGGTGTACCCCGATCGACAGGGCCTAAGGGAAGTCTGAAAGACAGGAGAGATGGAGTGACAGAAGAGTTTGTCCTACAGGGTCAAAGACAGTGACCACAGGGCAAGAAAAGAAAACAAAGAGACAAAAGATTTGTCAGAAGTGGCTGCTCTCGCCTGGCAGCAGAATCATGTGTAAAACGTGAAAAGCTTCTGTACTTATCTCCAACAAACTCAAAACCGCCTCTATTTCAGACTTTTCCCAGTTCTGAGAAATGGGCATCCATCTCAAAGATTGACTCGGTTTCGCTTGCCACGTGCACTACCAGACTTCCTGAGAACCTTTTCCTGTTTCTGTTTCAGTAGCTTACAGCTGTCATTGAAAACTATCTGATCTTGTAATTTAAGATAGACTGACCTTGGAGACAGCGCGCAGTGTAGGTTTACAAGAACGGTATCTAGACTTCAGGGGTTTAGTACAGCGAGAGATCATCTAGAATTTAGAAGGTTAAGGGGTGATCTGATCAAAGTCTTCAAGACATTAACAGGAAAAGACAGGGGTAGATAAACAGAAACTATTCCCATTGATTGGGGATTCCAGAACTAGGGATACAGTCTGGGAATGAGGGCTCAGGAGATATGTTAAGAAGCACTTCCACACACAAAGGGAAGGGTTTGGAACTCTCTTCCACAATGGATGCAGGATCAGGTGTTAAATTAAAGTCTGAGAAAGATAAAGTTTTGCTAAGTGAAGCTGTTAAGGGAAATGGGCCAAAGGCAGGTGTATGGAATGAGGAACAGATCAGCCACGATCTCATTAAATGGCAGAGTAGGGTCGAGGGGCAGAATGGCCTACTCCTGCTCCGATGTAGTTAGTGCTTTGGTTTGATAGTGCCCATGCGAACCTTTGTCACTACTTTTAGTGATTTGTGTATCAGTACTTCTGAACCCCTCTCTGTTTTACAGAAGTCTCAGTGAGCGTGGGAACTCCCTGAAGCACTGATCAGACAAGGGAGTGGAAAGATGGGGCAGGTGTGGCTGTGGGGATTGTTTATTGTTCTGGGTAACACTGCTGGGAGAATTGGTATCAATTATTCTCCTCAACTGACAGAGTGTGTGAACGATGCTCATAGATAAGGCTGAAGGAAATATCAGTCAAACATTACCTCTTCTACAATACTCCCTTGGGCAAATTTAAAAGTAATTATTACAGGAGAACAAAGGACGAGGAAGAACAGTGATATGTGATCATGACATTTAAGCATTTTAAGAGCAGTGCACAGGAGCAAGACCACGTGTGTAGACTGGAGGAACTATTTGCTCTGGTGATCAGTGGAATTCAAAAAGTGCGAGTGATTGGGTGGGGCTGCTCAGGGTGATGGCCTAGTTGTTTTATCACTAGACTATTAATGCTGAGACCCAGGAACATTCTAGTGATCTGAGTTCAAATCCCTCCATTTTAACTCAACAAAAACAAAAATCATAGTTCCTTGGAAGTGGAGTCACAGGTAGATAGGATCGTGAAAGAAATAGGGTGTAGGTTTGCTCGCTGAGCTGTAGGTTTGATATCCAGACGTTTCATTACCTGGCTCGGTAACATCATCAGTGGCGATCTCCAAGTGAAGCGAAGCTGTTGTCTCCTGTTTTCTATTTATATGTTTGTCCTGGATGGGGTTCTTGCGGCTTGTGGTGATGTCATTTCCTGTTCGTTTCTGAGGGGTTGATAGATGGCATCTAGATCTATGTGTTTGTTTATGGCGTTGAGGTTGGAGTGCCAGGCCTCCAGGAATTCTCTGGCATGTCTTTGCTTAGTCTGTCCCAGGATAGATGTGTTGTCCCAGTCGAAATGGTGGTTTTTTTCATCCGTGTGTAGGGCTACGAGGGAGAGAGGGTCGTGTCTTTTTGTGGCTAGCTGGTGTTCATGAATCCTGGTGGCTAACTTTCTTCCTGTTTGTCCTACATAGTGTTTGTGGCAGTCCTTGCATGGAATCTTGTAGATGGCGTTGGTTTTGTCCATGGGTTGTACTGGGTCTTTTAAGTTTGTTAGTTTTTGTTTGAGAGTGTTGGTGAAACTTCTTTGATGAATGGTAAGGTGGTTAGGGTTTCTGGTTGTGTTTGGTCTGCTTGTCGTGGTTTGTTCTTGAGGAATCTGCGCACTGTGTTTTTTGAGTATCCGTTCTTCTCGAATACGTTCTCCTCTGTTTTCCGAAGTTTGTCTGTGCTGCAATGTGTGGTGGCTCGTTGGAATAGTGTTCTGATACAGCTTCGTTTGTAGGTGTCATCTACGTAGCGGACCCAGATTTTTGGTTTGATGGTTGGTAGGGCTGTTTGTTCTAGTCTTTGCATTACCGCTTCTGCTATGAATCCTGATAGCGGAGATCCCATGGGTGTGCCGTTGGTTTGTTTGTAGATTATGTTGTTAATATAAATAGAAAGCAGGAGACAATAGCTTCGTTTCACTTGGAGGTCGCCACTGATGATGTTACCTAGCCAGGTAATGAAACGTCTGGATATTAAACCTACAGCTCAGCGAGCAAACCTACATCCTAAACCTCAACCTGAGCTACAAACCTTCACAAACCTTGCAGTGAAGGAAATGTTCAGTATGCTTTCCCTTATTGGTCAGAGTATTGAGTACAGGAGTTGGGAGGTCATGTTCTGGCTGTACAGGATGTTGGTTAGGCCACTGGTGGAATATTGCGTGCAATTCTGGTCTCCTTCCAATTGGATGAATGTTGTGAGGCATGAAAGGGTTCAAACATATTTACAAGGATGTTGCCAGGGTTGGAGGGTTTGAGATATAAGGAGAGGCTGACCATGCTGGGGCTGTTTTCCCTGGAGCATCGAAGGCTGAAGGGTGACCTTATAGAGGTTTGTAAAATCATGAGGGGCATAGACAGGATAAATAAACAAGGCCTTTTCCCTAGGATCGGGAAGTCCAGAACTAGAGGATATAGGTTTAGGGTGAGAGGGGAAAGATTTAAAAGGGACCTAAGGGGCAACTTTTTCATGCAGAAGGTGGTGCATGTATGGAATGAGCTGCCAGAGGAAGTGGTGGAGGCTGGTACAATTACAGCATTTAAGAGGCATCTGGATGGGTATATGAATAGGAAGGGTTTAGAGGGATATAGGCCAAGTGCTGGCAAATGGGACACGATTAATTTAGGATGCCTGGTCCGCATGGACCAGTTGGACCGAAGGGTGTGTTTCTGTGCTGTACGCAACCACTGCTGATTGTTAGAGAAACCCAGCTGGTTCACTAGTGCCATTTAGGGAAGGAAATGTGGGTGACTCCTAACTACCCCCGGAACAATTGGGGCTGGACAGAAAATGCAACCTCGCCAGTGATGCCTTAATGCTGTGAATTAATCAAAACCACTGTTATGTCAGGAAACGTGTTGTCACACAATCTGAAACTCTCTCTGTCCCCTCATCCTCCCTCACATCCAAAATACTGTTGAGGGTTGGGGAATCATTAGAAGATTTGAAATTGAGGTTATTAGATTTTTGTTCATTCAAGTTTCGAAGGAATTAGGATCCAATGCAGGTAAATGGAACTAAGTGAGAGACCAGCCATGACCTAATTGAATGGTGGAACAGGCTTAATGGGCTGAATGGCCTCTCCCTACTCAGTTTACAGCTGACCCACCTCTATGTTGGAAGTAAACACATTACGTGAATGAACAGCTCTGGTTCTACTACCCAAGAGCATAGACAGGATTTTATAATAATGCAAAGAATTGCAAATCTTTTCACCAACTCAAGAACTAAGATGCTTCAATCGGAGAAGTTATTTTCATGGTCCTCCCTGACATGCTTTCCAAAGAGTCGCAACATCTCCCAGTTTGTCAGCAGAATCGGAGAAAGGTGGGAAACCTGGGGATTTTTGGAAGCCCACCTTCCAAAAGGTGCCTGGGCTCCGTGAACAAATATTCCTGAGAGCTCCCAGCGCTTTGGGGAACTCCTTTCTCCACTCAACTGGTGAGGGAGACTTGGGAAGACCGAAATCCACTGCTGATCAACCCTGATGGTACCTTCCAAAGACTTTGTTCAGTTTGGTCTTCCTGGGATTCCCAATCCTTCATCAGAAGAACGTCTGCTGCCAGATCTGGCCCAGGAAGCTCACTCCATCTGAGAAACTTCAAAAGGATATATTGTCCTTTTATACAACACAGGTTTATCAAATGTTACCAGGCACAGATAACAGGAGGGGGTGACAGAAGGTGATCTATTCTCCTGAATATAGAGGGTTAAAAGATGATTTGATATTTAAAGTTAAAAATCACACAACACCAGGTTATAGTCCAAGAGGTGTTGGGCTATAACCTGGTGTTGTGTGATTTTTAACTTTGTACACCCCAGTCCAACACCGGCACCTCCATTCATGATATTTGAAGGATTTTGAAAGGGGAAACAATTCAGAAGATTTCTACCCCACAGGGGAGTCCAGCTATGGGAACACAAGCTCAACACCAGAGACAGGAGAGAAGTTCAGAAACAGAAAGGGCGATAGGAAGGTGACACACAACAGAGGTGTTGATGCAGGTAATAATTTTAAACCTGGATCTTTGTGGGACATGGAACAGAAGGGGATAATGGAGTTAAGTCACAGATCAACCATTATCTCATTGGGTGGCTGACAAAGGGCCTAAATGATTTTCTATTGGACCTTCCTGGGGCTCACTACTGAGGTGTGTTCCTATGGATACTGGGCGTAGTATCAGATTATCCACAGCTAATTTCTACTGACAACAAACTGATAACACAAAAGAGTCATTTTATAATGTTCACAGGCAATCTACAGATAATTACCAGGAAATTCTGCTATCTCACGTCGACAATGCATTGTTGCTCAAGTGAATCAGGGAGGCAGCTTTAAGCCAGACTTGTACTTACTTCACACCTTGGGGAACTTCAGACCATCTCAAACACTTCACAGTCAGTGAAATATTTTAGAAATGTACTCACTGCTATAATGTTGGAAACACAGCAACACTCAGTAAGAACCCAGGAAAGTGTCAACCAAGTGTACTGCTTTAATAATGCTGGCTCAGGGATAATATAGAGGAATACTTGGCAAATATGTAAATCAGAGAAACTTACCATCTGTGGAGAGTGAGAGGGAGAGTTAGTGTTTTGAGTCCAGTCTGACTCTTCTCCTGATCTCAAAGAGAAACAAGTTGGGAGAGAAATAATTTAATGAGAAAACCAGCTGAGCTGGGTGGGTTGGAGGGGATCCTCTGGACCCCATTCAATGGGCTGAGATCTCAGAGTGTCCACATGGTGAACTGAGGTGTAGATGGATTGGGCATCCATAGTGAAGAGGAGGCCGGGTCAGGAACAGGCAACTGGTAAAATAGGGCATCAGAAAAAACCAAACAGGTGAGACCATACAAAGTAGCAACAGGAGCAGTGTGCACTGGGCGGAGACCAGCGCGGGGGAGGCAGTCCTGGGACTTACCTTAATAATTTTTAGATTAGATTACTTACAGTGTGGAAACAGGCCCTTCGGCCCAACAAGTCCACACCGACCCGCCGAAGCGCAACCCACCCATACCCCTACATTTACCCCTTTTAACCTAACACTACGGGCAATTTAGCATGGTCAATCCACCTGACCCGCACATTTTTTTGGATTGTGGGAGGAAACCGGAGCACCCGGTGGAAACCCACGCAGACACGGGGAGAACGTGCAAACTCCACACAGTCAGTCGCCTGAGTCGGGAATTGAACCCGGGTCTCTGGCGCTGTGGAGCAGCTGAGAGCAGGTACAGAGCAGACTGGGGTTTAGAGTGGAATGGGAATGGCCTTTGGATTGGGGTCTGACATGGACGGACAGTCCACATGTTGAGGCCCTGCACTGAGCTGCTACATTGTCATGTCTATTTGGAATTTCCTACCTTACTGGGATGTCAACCCTTTAATGGTGCCCTATTCTTACTATATTTTTCAATTCTAAGTAATGCAACTTCTGTTATTCCACTGTCACATCCAAGAGTTGCATTTAGGTACAATGTCACCATGAGACGGCAGACAGTGTAAAAGCTTTTCACTGTGCTCCTCCACTGCAGCACATGTGACAATAAAAGGATTTTGTATTGCATATTATAATGAGTAGGCTATTTGGCCCATTGAGCCTGTTTCACCATTCAATCAGATCATGGCTGATCGGACATTCCTCACACCCACTTTCCTGAAGGCTGGGAAGAGACTGGACAAGTAGAGGAAACGAAGTAAAGTCAGGAGGATTTGGGAGGGAGATAGCTGTTTGGAGTTGGGAGAGCAGGAGAGGGAGAGCTCCACAGGAGCTAAGTTCCATCACAGACCTGGAAACAATGTTCTTTGGCGAGGTCACCAAGTTGTGTTCTTTGGGAAGGGTTCCACGTTCTTCAAGTCAGTCACACCAACATTATTGTCACATCCCTGTGGAATTCCCAGTCTCCACTCGGTTATGAAGTCACTGGGGAAACCTTCCCGTTTTAACTGTGTACGGATTCCTCACAAATACTCCATCGCTGCCCCCCAGTGGCTTCTGGTCGTATAAACCAGAGGCGCTGGAACTTCTGGATTAGTTTTGCAAAATTGCAAGTGCAGCTGTTCCTATTTGCAAGAAATATCTGCTCAACAAGTTTCCCAACTGGAGATCAGCGTGCCGGGTCTGACCAATGTCACTGAAACATCACCACATCCTACCCGGAGAGGGGCCCGGAAATCTGAGAAGATCTGCTATAAACTGAAACAAAACCAGAAATTGCTGGAAAAGTTCAGCAGGTCTGGCAGCAGCTGTGGAGAGAAATCAGAGTTAACGCTGTAGGTCAAGTGACCCTTCCTCAGAACTCTCTGAAGACTTTCTATAATTTTAAGTTTGCCCCTTCCCTTCCCTCCTCAAAGCGTTAAATTTCTCACGAGGATACAGCTCAGTTTAGGAGTTGGTTATGGCCAAATTACAACCATCTGTTCTTCAGCTCTTAAACCTAAACAGTGTTGGACTGCTAAAGATCTTGCAGTTATGGAGTCAGAGTCATACAGCACGGAAACAGACCTTTTGATCCAACTCATCCACGCCAACCAAGTTACCCAAACCTGCCTGCGTTGGGCCCATATCTCTCTAAACCTTTCCTATTAATGTACCTGTCCAAATGTCTTTTAAACGTTATAACTACACCTGCCCCCACCACTTCCTCTGGCAGTTCATTCCATATATGAGCCACCACGAGAGAGAAAAGTTACCCCTCGGGAGCCTTTGAAATCTTTCCCCTCTCCCCTTAAAATTATGCCCTCTAGTTTTAATCTCACCTATCCTTGCTACTCGCCTTATCAGAGCCCCTCATTATTTTGTAAACCTCTGTAAGGTCACCCCTTAATCTCGTACGCTCCAGTGAAAAGACGTCCTAGCCTATCCTCATCATTCAAAACCTCCAGTCCAGGCAACATCCCAGTAAACCTTGTCTGTCCCCTTTCCAATTTAATGATATCCTTCAACCATCAGGGTGACCAAAACTGTGCGCAGTACTCCAAAAGTGGTCTCATCCAACGTCCTGTACAAGCTCAACATGATAACCCAACTTAATGGTCCGAGCAATGAAGGCAAGCAAGCTAGCTAAATACCTTCTTCACCATCCTGTTTACCTGTGACATAAATTTCAAAGTACTATATACCTGAACCCCCAGGTCCCCCTGTTCTACAACACAACCAGGGCCCTATCATTAATTGTATAAATTCTGGTCTTGTTTGTTTTACCAAAATACAATACCTTACACTTATCCAAATTAAACTCCACCTGCCACTCCTCAGCCCATTGACCCAATTGACCAAGATCTCCTTGTAATCTTAGGTAGCCTTCAATTTTGGTGTCATCTGCAAACTTACTAACCATGCCTTATATATTCTCATCCAAATCATTTATATAAATGACAAACAAAAGTGGACCTGGAACTGATCTCTGTGACCACTGGTCACAGGCCTCCAGTGTGAAAAACAACCCTCCACCACCACCCTCTGTCTCCTACGTCAAGTCAATTTTGTATCCAATTGGCCAGCTCACCCTGAATCCAATGGGATCTAACTTGACTAACCAGTCTACCATACGAAACCTTGTTAAAGGCTTGATTAAGGACACCATGTAGACTACGTCTACTGCTGACCTCAATCTTTTTGGTACATGCTCAAAAAAACTCAATTAAATTATGAGAGGCAGAATTTCCCACACAAAGTCATTGGTCTCAAAACATTAACTCTTTCTCTCTCTCGCTCCACAGGTACTGCCTGACCCACTATTTTCATCACCTTCTGTTTTTAATGTTGCCAGGATGGATCCAGCCTTGGAACATATAGGTTGAAATAAATATTATCCTCTACTCAATGGCAAAACTGTGGTATTGCAAAAAGAAATAAATTAAAAACCTGAGCAAACTTGCTATCAGTGCCTGGGAAACAATAACACAATCTATACTGCAGCTTGGATCTCAGAGGAACAGAAAAGCCAGGCTGCAGAGATTTACAAGCTTTAATCACCATATTAATGTTACTTATAAATGGTATGTGTTCAAGGGGAAAGGGGGTCTATTGATCAATCTGTAATCACACTGATACATCTAGATAAATCCTGAATGTTTGGAATGCTGATAGCTGATCACGTCAGAACTGGATGTAGGTTTGCTCGCTGAGCTGGAAGGTTCATTTCCAAACGTTTTGTTACCCTACTAGGTAACATTATCAGTGGCCCTCAGTGGAAGCAATACTGAAAATACTGAAAATTCCTGCTATCAAGTTAGTTAGCTCCTGTTTTATACAGACCCTATACAGACAACAAGCAAAACTAATGTCATTTACAAAATACTGTGCAAGGACTGTAACAAACACTACATTGGACAAACAGGCAGAAAATTAACCACCAGGATACATGAACACCAACTAGCTACAAAAAGTCATAACCCTCTCTCACTAGTATCCTCACATACAAACCCTTCAGAACTGACTCAGAGTGTCCAATGTTAAAAATTAGGGCGGCACGGTGGTTAGCACTGTTGCCTCACAGTACTAGAGACCCGGGTTCAATTCCCACCTCAGGCAACTGTCTGTGTGGAGTTTGCACATTCTCCCCGTGTCTGCGTGGGTTTCCTCCGGTTGCTCCAGTTTCCTCCCACAGTCCAAAAATGTGCAGGTTAGGTGAATTGGCCATGCTAAATTGCGGGGTAAAAACAATGACTGGAAACCAGATTCTGGATTAGTGGTGCTGGAAGAGCACAGCAGTTCAGGCAGCATCCGAGTAGCAGCAAAATCGACGTTTCAGGCAAAAGCTCTTCATCAGGAATACAAGCAGAGAGCCTGAAGGGTGTCGATTTTACTGCTCCTCGGATGCTGCCTGAACTGCTGTGCTCTTCCAGAACTGTGCTAAATTGCCCCTAGTGTTAGGTGAAGGGGTAAATGTGGGGGGGGGGGAGGGTTGCTCTTCAGAGGGCATCGAGTTAGACCCCATCTACCACCCCCTGAGAAAAAGAACAGGAAGTGACTTCATCACAGGAAATAACATCACCACAGGAAATAACATCACCAACCCAAAGAAAGCCAAACATATAAATAGAAAGTGGGAATCATCAGCATCGCTTCGCCTGAGGCCCACTGAAGATGTTACCTAGTAGGGTAACGAAACGTCTGGAAATGAACCTTCCAGCTCAGCGAACAAACCTACATTCAAAACCTCAACCTGAGCTACAAGTCTCAAAATGTCAGAAACAGCACTGTATTAGGCATAAGAGATCCTAACATGAGAGCACGACTGCTGAGAGAGGAGAAATGTACTGACAAAAAAGCTAACAACATAAACAGAAGCGCAGATTGTCAATCATCATCTGGAACATACTTCCGGCAGAAACAGATGAGGCTTTGCATGAGGCTGAAGGACAGTCCAGGCTAAATGTGAACAGCAGGTTTTGAGAAAAGCAAAGAATATTTGCAGAAAAACAAGCAGAGGACAAGATATAAATACTGGGAGGATATCACACAAGATCACTTTCTACACAAGTGCTTAGCTGGAAAGGTAAACAAGCCAATAATGGCGGCTACTGAGGAAAGGTCAGCCAATGATTCTGACAATTCACTCTACATCATACAACAAGCTGTCAGGTCGAAAGGTGAGAAATAATTTGTTGCAGTTAGAATGCTGACTGCAGAAGGAGAACATCAAGAGAGCATGACAGTGTGCTTCATGCATCATAGGATCAGCAGTAGACCATTCAGCCCCTTGAGTCCATTGCATGATTCAATGAGATCATGGCTGATTTGTGGTTTAACTCCATATACTTGCCTTTCGCTCATATCCCTCAATACCTTTGCTGAACAAAATTTTATCTAATTTATCCAGTCCTGATGAAGAGTCAACAGACTCAAAACATTAACTTTGCTTTCTTCCTACAGATGCTGCCAGACCTGTTGAGTTTCACCAGCAATTTCTGTTTTTGTTTGAGATCACCAGCATCCACACTTCTTTGTTTTATAAATATTTATCAATCTCAGATTTAAAATTAACACCTGATCCAGCCTCCATTGCAGTTTGTGGAAGAGGGTTCCATACCTCTCCCACCCTGGGGGTGTAGAAGTGCTTCCTACCATCTCTGCTGAATGCTCTGGCCCTAACTCTCACACTATATCCCTAGCTCTAGAATCCTAACCAGTGGAAATAGTTTATCTGCCCTGTCTTTTCCTGTTAATATCTTGAAGACTTCCATCAGATCGCCCCTTAACTTTCTAAACTCTCAAGAGAAAAGGCTTAATTTGTACAATCTCTCCTCATACCTTAACCCCTGAAGTCTAGGTATCATTCTTGTAAATCTCTAAGACCAATCTAGCCTTTCTAAGATGTGGTACCCAGATCAGCTCCTGGTGCTCTATGTGGGGTCTAACCTTCACTGACTTGTGTAAAGGACCTTAAGATGTGACCCAAAAATTAAGCCCTTGAAAGTAAAATTGAAGCTATTTAATGGAAAAATACTGACTTCAAGAGCACAAATAGAAGTGAGAGCCCAGTGAGATGGAATGAATGACAATCATGAAGAATGAAAGTGTGGGATGCAGATAGTAGACACTAGGGAGAATCCACTCAACTGACATCTACAGCTTAGAGTAGACCCACAGTAATGCTTCGCCTGTCACTGAGCCATTGACTGATGAACAGCTCCGAGAAGATTAAAAGATGATTTTTACAGGTCCTGGCTGTCTTTCTGGTGAATATCATTGGAAATAAATGTGACAGAGACCAACTCAGACACCTGAATCAAGTTTGCTTTGGCTCCATTACAATACCTTATTATTTAGTTCCATCTCCAGAGCTCCCTGCTGACCATGAGCAACAAATCACAAGCAGGGGAGTCAGTAAACAAGAGGACATTGATTGGATGGATCTGTTAATCAATGGTGAGGTGAGGAGAAAGCAACGTACAGTAATTGGTGACCTGGAATGCACTGCCTGGAAGGCTGATGGAAACAGATTCAATAATGACCTGAAAGAGAATTAGAATTTAACAAGGAATCATTTCCAATGCCAATGGGGTACATGCTGATTGGGCTTAACTAGACAGTTCTTTCTAAAAGCCAGTACAGACATGATGGATCGAATGGCCTCCTTGTGCAGTAATAATTTAAAGAGGCACAATCCCAATCCAATATGAATGGGCTAATTTTGGAAAAAACAAAAGATTTGACCAGGTTGGAATTAGGAAGTTCCTGAAGAGCTTATGCTTGAAATATCTCCTCTCCTGCTCCTCGGATGCTGCCTGAACCTGCTGTGCTTTTTCAGCACCACACTCTCGACTCTGATCTCCAGCATCTGCAGTCCCCATTTTCTCTCATTAGGAAATATTTACTCATTTAAGTAGCAACTCTCTACAACCGAGGTGGTCAAATTTCCACTCATATTTAAAACAAGTCACTTTCTGATCCCAAGAACTATGCTTTTATTTAAAGTTGACTTTTTGACAGAACGCCCTTTCTCCTCTTCAAACAGGTCTATCCTGACCCTGTTACAGCAGTGACATTACCACTACCTCCCCCAGAGGGAAAGCAAAGGCCTGAAAGATTTGATGGGCCAAAGGGCATTTTCTGCATCCAGGGTAGGAGGGAATATGGAGTTGAGATTACAATCAGAGGAGCCATGACCATATTCAGTGGTGAACCAGATTCAGTCATGAAGCAAATTCAAGGGGCTGAATGGACTTCTCATGCTCCTTGTTCTATTGGTTTGGACATATTTATAAAAAATTAAGCCATGATTTCAGAAAGAAACAACTCAGCATTAAGGTTTACTTCCAAAATGCTCCATAATAAATTAGGGAATGCTGCAGCAAAAAACAGCAATCAAGAGGAATTCTGAGGAAGGGTCACTGGCCGTGAGACATTAACTCTGACTTTTCTCCATAGATATTGCCAGACCTGCTGAGCTTTTCCAGCACTGTTTGTTGTTGTAGCAATCAAGAGGCCTGAACTCAAGCTGTGGAGACAACAATTCACATTCCAGCATGGCAACTGGCAAATTAAACTCAGTAAATGATGCAAACAAAAAACTGGAATTTAAAAGCTTGTCTCAGTAATGATGACCATGAAGCTATTATTGATTGCAGTAAAAACCATCTTTATTAATCTCCTTTAGGCAAGAAAATCTGCCATCCTTACCTGGTCTGATCTAAATGTGTCTCCAAACCCACAGCAATGCAGTTGACTCTTGTCCACCCTCTGAAATGATTGAGCAAGTTATTCCATGTATTGAAGAAACCTCATAGACCATCTTCTCAAGAACAATAGGTGCAGCCTTTCCCAGTGCTGCGTCTCTTCCCCAGGAATAAAATAACATTTGCCAAAGACCTGTTTTGAAAAAGGATAACTGAAGAAATGCAAAGGACTACAAACCCTTCAGAACTGACTCAGAGTGTCCAATGTTAAAAATTAGGGCGGCACGGTGGTTAGCACTGCTGCCTCACAGTACCAGAGACCCGGGTTCAATTCCCACCTCAGGCAACGGTCTGTGTGGAGTTTGCACATTCTCCCCATGTCTGTGTGGGTTTCCTCCAGTTGCTCCAGTTTCCTCCCACAGTCCAAAAATGTGCAGGTTAGGTGAATTGACCATGATAAATTGCGGGGTAAAAACAATGACTGGAAACCAGATTCTGGATTAGTGGCGCTGGAAGAGCACAGCAGTTCAGGCAGCATCCAAGTAGCAGCAAAATCGACGTTTCAGGCAAAAGCTCTTCATCAGGAATACAAGCAGAGAGCCTGAAGGGTGTCGATTTTACTGCTCCTCGGATGCTGCCTGAACTGCTGTGCTCTTCCAGAACTGTGCTAAATTGCCCCTCGTGTTAGGTGAAGGGGTAAATGTGGGGGGGGGGAGGGTTGCTCTTCAGAGGGTTGGTGTGGGCTTGTTGGGCTTGTTGCTTCCACACTGTAAGTAATCTAATCTAATCCATCCAGGTCACCACTGGGAGGAACTGGAGAGAAACAAGAACTGCAGGGGCATTTAAAAAATAATTTCCTTTCAACCCTTCCATTTAATGGATATCAATGTATTAGACACCAGACAGAAAAGGTGAGTTGACTAATGAAGGACCTGTTGGCTTTCTGATTGGCCATTAGAAAGCAGACCTGTAATGGTGGTTGTGTACAGGAGAGGCAGAGCAGTTGGAGGGAGGGTGTCATGTGATTAAATCTTCTGGAATTTATCCAGTCAGAGTGGGCCACAGCCCTCACTCCAACATCCATTGTTCTTAAGAACGGTCACGTCAACTTCCAGCCTTTCTGATCCCTTTTTGTTCTACATTAACTGATTTCAACTGAGCCTTACCAGCAATTTCTGTTTTTGTTTCTGATTTCCAGCATCTTCAGTTATTTATGTTTTTACTTAATCTTAAATGAATTTACAACCACTGGACACACATTTGATCAAAGTGTTTTCAATGGCTTTATACAGGAACTTGTTTAATCATGAGAAACTTGTTTAAATTGTCGTCCCCTCTCTGGAACATTCCCTGCCTTAAAGTGTTCCTCTATACACACACACACACACTATTTGAAGGTTCTGTTTTCTTTTTACAACAGCTGATTAATGAAAAGTTTCCTCGCTAACCTTTTGCTCACAGGCTTTCCTTTGAAGGGAATTATCCATTAACCTGACCTTGTGACTCATCCTGTGCAACAACACATTCCATTCCTACCTCCTTACTGACTGTAAAAGCAATGTTTACACTGTGGTTATAGAAACGAGGAGCTCCCAATCAGTCTCAGCCCATTTTTCTAACGAGGTTGGAACATTGTGTTAAACATATCTCAGTGAGCTGCACTCGAGTTAGAATGATGGTAGGGTGTTCGAGACCTCCTTTGCAAACTTTAGTGAATAAAACATGAACAGTCCCAATTGGCTGTAAGTCCTAATTCCCTGCTGTATATTTTACACAACACTTGCAGAATATAATATTGAACCACCTCATTACAAATAACCTGGGTGCCACAGGTAACAGGTCACAAATAAACCCAATCGGAAGTTAGGAGAAACGTTTTTCTCCAGAGAGTGAGGAGCGTGTGAAACTCCCTCTCACAGGGAGTGGGCAAGGTCTGGTTAGGGGGATGCTGGATAAACACATGTAGCAGAAAGAAATCAAAGGATATGCCGACAGTATGAGAGAGAGAGAGAGAGAGACAGAGACAGACAGAGACAGAGACAGACAGACAGACAGAGAGAGGGAAGAGCTCATGCAGAGTAGAAACACCAGCAAGGAGCAGCTGGACCGAAGGGCCTGTTTCACTCTGTCAATTCATTACAATATCAAAAGCTACATCCTTATTACATCATTTCATAGCTACATATTAATGTTCTTTGCATTGGCAGCAGAGTTGAATTTGTCAACAGTAATTCAATAGCCCACGTGTGAGATCTTACTGAAGTAATGAAGCTCATTTACGGTAATCCTGTGAGTGCTGTACTCCGCTTTCACTGGAGAAATTCATTCCAATGAGATCATTGTGGGAGTAACCAAGTCAATCCAGAATTTGGGGTCAGTGTGTTAGTGTCAGTCAGGTTTCTGTGTACTATTTGAAGCCACACCAGTCAGCAGACTGAATCTGGTAACAGGATTCCAAAAAACTACCCTCCCATCTGTTTTAGTTTTATTCTCGGCCTCACCAATTCAACATCTCACTGTGAAGGCAGTAGCTGCGAGCATTCAAGATATATTCTGGATAAAGTCGCAATCCACTCTACAACTCTCAGAGCTTAAAGTTCACCAACATATCCCACAGCAGGGGTGGTTGATGTAGGCATCCAGTGAAATGATCCAGTAATCACAGTGCACACTGCATTATTAGCATCGTGTAAGACCCAACTGTAAAATGGACTCCTGATTTGGAGATACCAAAGGGGCTGGACAAAGTTAAAATTCACAACACCAGGTTATAGTCCAACAAGTTTATTTGGAAGCGCTAGCTTTCAGAGTGCTGCTCCTTCATCAGGTGGTTGTGGAGTGCTCCACTAAAATGGAGCAGAAATTAAAATTAGAATGTGTAACCTTTAGAGGTTACAGTGATCAGACCTTCACACCGATAGATCCTGGGAAATTACAGGCCCCTGTAAAATCCTAGTCAGCCAATGTAGTAGCTTAGTCCCGATGCCCTTTCCCTTTCCCCGCAAATATTTCCTTTTCAAGTATCCAGTGAGTCCCAGAAATAAGAATCCAACAAACAGGAGCATTAATCAGCCATTCAGCCCATCATATGTGCCACGCATCTCGCCAAGATCATGGCTGATCTATCCAAGGCCTCAATTTCTCTTTTCTGCCAGCACTTCATTCCCCTCCACTCCCCTGACTTTCAAAATTCCCCCTACCTCACCTTTAAATTTTTCCAGTGATTTATCCCCCACAATGCTTTGGTCCTTGAATATTTTAGTGACGGGGTTAATTGGTCAAAATTCTAAAGGTCCCAGGGTTTAGCAGGAAAGGAAAATGGAGGTCGCAAATGGAACATGATCTTACTGAATGGTAGACCAGGCTCAATGGCTGAATGGCCTAGATCAGCTCCTAATTCAGAGTCATGAATCTCTCTTGCATTAAATCAGGGAGGCAATGGCCTAGTTGTGTTATTGCTGGACTGTTAATCCAGAGACCCAGGTAATATTCTGGGGATCCAGGTTCAAATCCCACCACGGCAGATGGTGAATTTGAATTCAATAAATATCTGGAATTAAGAGTCTAATGATAACCATGAATTGAGTGTCGGAGAAACCCATCTGGTTCACTAATGCCTTTTACAGAAGGAAACTGCCATCCTGACCTGGTTTGGCCTATGTGAATAAAAAAAGGCAGTCAGCAGCCTAGATTAACTTTTAAAATTATGCCTGCCATGGCAACAACACCATCTTGCCCGAGATGCAGAAATTTGCAAAACTGAAATCTGATCCAGTAAGAGAAAATGTGTCAAAGAGACAGATCGGCAGATACATGGAAAGGTGAACTGTTTCTCTGTCCATGGCGTTTTTAAATTCAGTCATGGGATGAGGGCATCATTGGCTAGTCCAAAATTTATTACCCATCCCTAATTGCCCAGAGGGCAGTTAAGAGTCAACCACATTGCTGTGGGTCTGGAGTCACATATAAGCCAGACTGCATAAGGATGGCAGCATCCTTCCTTGAAGGTTGCCTCCTGAATTACTGAATGTTTCCAGCACTTTCTATTTTCTTATTTTATAAGATTTTATTTGTAGACAGATAATATGGAGTTAAAACATTGAGAAGACAATTAGGTCATAAATGGCACACATTTATTAAATAACAAATAAATGCAACATTTCCAAAAAACACATTCATTTCATTTTCAGCATTCCCAACTACTGCTGCAAAAACAGTAAGGAAGAAAGTATAACCCCTTTAATACTCACACACCGTGTCACTCAGCTCTGATAAACTGATCACAGAACACTGAACCAGCCAACTTCCTGGTGGTTACACAGTCTACATCAGTAACACCTTTTAGCAGCATTCATAAATAGCAACATTAACAAAAAAAAAGATTCATTTTATGAAAGGAAAGTGATTTCTGAACTCATATGTGCAACAATCAGTGTATTTTTTTGTGCTGTAGAAGCAATGTTTATCATAATTCACAATTTTAATCCTGGATCTGAAACATTTAATGGAATTAAAACACAAAGACCAGTGATGGTCATAAAATACAGCATCTTTCATTTCAAACTATTTTCTCTTCTCTGCTGGACTGGAGAGAAACTGTTCGGTCTCCCCATGTGTCCCAGGGTTTTTAAAGGAACCTTCTATTTTACTTTCTCTGACATGTCAATTCCACATTTATCACACTGTAAGAACAGATGAAGTGTTCTTGGAGAAAAGGGTCTCAATGTGTAAGTCTGTTTGAAGAATAGTCTAGAACTGTGAATTAATCTCTCAGTCCTTCCCTGTTAGTGTCCAGCTTATACGCTAAAATAATTTCCCAGTTTGTGATGTGAAATCTTTTCAGCACCATTTCAGAAACACAGTGCAGTCAAACAGGTTTCGGACAAGTTGTCGATAATTGTTATTGTAGTTAAAATATAGTGAGTAACATTTTCATTCTTTTTCCTAACTTTAATCCAGTGTCCGTTCAGGTTAAAGTCTGCTGCCTAACGGGAAGCTGGCGTGCTCTGCCGTGTTGGAAGGTACACTGTGCCTGCAGGTGCCTCAAACCCATCCAGATCGATTCTACAGAGAGGGAATAAAAAAGAAATCATTTTTAAAACAGGGCAAAGCTTTATTCACAGATCTCAAAAATCACTTCCTCCTCTTCATTTCAATTTTCACTCCTGAAGATGCCTCACTTGCACCTCCCTCCTCTCCACTTTGAGAATCCAAGCTTTGTATGGGAGGTTAAACAGCATTATTTAAATAGGAAAGGTATCGTAATTAACCTCATTGTGTCCCCCTTAACCTCAACATCCTGCATATAGCAGCATGCCAAATAAATAACAACTAGGAGACAGAATCCCAGTCAGTCACCTTCACCCTATTTCAGGGTCAATTCGTCCCACTTATAGATTTTACAGTATTCAGGCCATTCAGCCCAACTGGTCTGTGCCGTTGTTTATACCCCCCTTGTGCCTCCTCCTATTCTGCACTATCCCACTGTTACAGCATGCCCTCCTATTCCTTTCTCCCTTACGTGTTGATCCAGCTTCTCCTTAACTTCACCAATGCCATTTCCACCCCTCTGTTCAATATTCTTAATGATGTAACACTTCTAATTTGTTCACAGTGCGTTTATAAATTGGGATTTTAAAGCAGAGAAAAATTGATTTGGTTTCATTTCTGTTCTGATCAATTATTTCTTTTAAGAGAAAGGTCAGAAATTAGATTTGAACAGTGAGTTTGAATAATTTCCAAGAAAACATCTGACTTGAGTGGGGCTGTGGGGGGAGAGCAGGGCAGTGGGATTGCCCTTTCACTAAGTCAACACAAGCTCGATGGTCTGAATGGTCACTTCCTGCACAGTATTATTCTCCAAATGACACCCAGACAAATGCTGGGATCCTCTCATTCTCAATCTTCTCACTAATGGGAATGCTTGACTCTATCCAGATCACAGCCCCTTGTGATTTTGAAAACCTCTGTCAAATCTCTTGTTAACCTTATCAAAGGGGAACATTTACAGCTTCCTCAATCTATAACTGAACTTGCTTTAAAAACCTGTTATATATCAAAACTGATGCACTGAAGGGGACATATTCAAGGGAGAAGCTGAAGGGGTGACACCAAGTCAGGATGATATTTTCCAGAATCACAGAATTGTTAAAGTGCAGAAGGAGGCCATTCAGCCCAATGTCCCTACACTGGCTCTTCAAATGAGTCTCATTACTGAGTGCCCCTCCCCCACCTTGTGTGAGCATAGCCAGCAGAATGGATCGTTTGGGGCAAATGTTGTTTCTGTCCAACTTTTTTACTTTATCACGGGATGTAGGCGTCACTGTCTAAGACAGAAGTTGTTGTCCATCCCTAATTGCCCTTGATGGGAGTATCTTGCTCAGTCATTTCAGAGGGCAGTTAAGAGCCAATCACATTGCTGGGGGTCTGGAGTTACTTGTAGGCCAGACCAGGCAAAGACTGCAAATTTCCATCCCCAAAGGATACTAGTGAACAAGATGCAACAACCAGTATCACGGGCACCGCTACTGATTTTATTTTCCAAAATGATTAATTGAATTTGCATTCCACCTGCTTCAGAACATCACCCAATAACAGCCTCACTTCACTACCATTTATCCCAGATGCTGGCACTTTCTCGAAATGGTTTAGTTTTTGTAAAACATATTAAAACCAGTCACCAACATTTCCAAAGAATGTCAAGCAATCAGTGTCTCAACAATCATCACTCTTCATAATCCCTTCCCTTTTTTCCCAATCTTTGGAATTGTGCCCGGCATCTTGTTTCTGTCATTAAATTGGTCCTGGACATCCCACCTTCAAATCATTTTCCTTGGACTTGGGTCAACCTGATTGGCCAAAATAGGTTAGTACTTACTCAAGCTAGAGTGGTCATTGCAGTGTCTTCACCTTCACCTCGTGAGTCTTTCCCATCCAGTGGCTTGGAGCTGAGGATTTCAGCTTCTTCACGCCTCTTCTTGTGAGCTTTGTGTTTCCTGCGGAACCGACTGTGGGAAAACCAAGGTCAGAGAAAGTGAAGGTGTTACAAACATACTTCTTGCCATATAACTCAGCAGGAGAAAGTGAGGACTGCAGATGCTGGAGATCAGAGCTGAAAATGTGTTGCTGGAAAAGCGCAGCAGGTCCGGCAGCATCTAAGGAGCAGCCCTCCTGAAGAAGAGCTCATGCCCGAAACGTCGATTCTCCTGCTCCTTGGATGCTGCCTGACCTGCTGCGCTTTTCCAGCAGCACATTTTCAGCATATAACTCAGCAGGTCTCACATCTTTGAATAACTCCATTGGATTTCTAAAGAACCATTTGAAATCAAGAAGATAAATGGTACATTAACCTTCACTGCAATGCACAACAATATTAGAGTAAGGAAGTCATGCGGTAAATTCGATTGGACTTTGGTGAGACTGCATCTGGAGTACGGTCTGTCTCCACCATAAGCACATACTTCTCAAAGAGGGGAAGCAAGAACAGTTTGGCCAGGTTGATTCCCAAGATGAGAGAGCTGTCCTATAAAGAGAGATTCGGTTGATAGTGCCTGTATTCTGTGGGCTTCAAAAGAACATGAGCTATTCTAATTTAAATACATAAAACTCTTCGAGGCTTGACTGTGTAGTTGCCTGGATGCTTTTCCCCTGGTTGAAGGGTCGAGGTTAGTGATTACACTCTCAGCAAGGGAGTTGGTCATTTAGGATTGACAGAAGGAGAAATCTCCTCAAACAAAAGTTGTCAACTGCTGGGATTCTCTGTGTGGATGCTCAGAGATGAACATATTTAAAACCGAGTTGTAAGAATTACTATTTCATTAGTTGTAAGAAATACACTAATGAAATGTAAGGATGTAGGAATAGGGAGGGAAAATCTAGATGGCATAGATGATTAATCATGATCAGAATAAATGCTGGGATAGGTTCAATGATTCAAATTGTCTATTTCCCGCTCCTATTTCATTTATTTCCATTTTTCTTTATAATTCGTTCATGGGATGTGGGTGTGACTGGCTGGGCCAGAACTTACTGCCCATCCAAATTTGTCCCTTGATCGGAGTGGCTTGCGAGGGTCTTTTGAGAGGGGTCATTTAGAGGAAGCCACATTGCTGTGGGTCTGGAGTCACATGTAGGCCAGATTGGGTAAGAAGGGCAGATTTCCTTCCTAAAGGACATTATTGTAAAACCCCATCGGGTTCACTAACCAATACTGGCTATTTGCTCTATTCAAGTTAAGCTATCTTGTCAATTCCAGATATTTATTGAATTAACATTTCACTAGCTCTCATGGTGGGATTCAAACTGGTGTACCTAAAGCAATAGCCTGGATTACCACTTCAGTGACAAAATAACTACTTCCTTTATCCTGTTTTATGTCATTGCAATACGCTACATACAGATAGCATCAGGCTATATACCATACAATCATCAACAGGATAGCACAGGAGTACATTCAGGCCACTGTTATTGTAACAACTCTTTCCACAAAGAAAATCAAATATTGCTGAAAAAAACTCAGGTGGTCTGGCAGCACCTGAGGACAGAAAGCAGAGTTAATGTTTCAGGCCCAGTGACACTTCTTCAGAACAGTCTGAGAAAGAGTCACTAGACCTGAAACATTAACTCCGCTTTCTGTCCACAGATGCTGCCAGACCTGCTGAGATTTTCCCAACAATTTCGGAATTCCAGCATCCATAGTTTTTTTTCTTCTTTCCAAAAACAATCCAGTCAGTCCCTCTCCCGACTGAAGCATTCATCCAATCGCTATTTGAAGGCTATTAATGAATCCCTGTTTCTCATCCTTTCAGACTTCCAGATCCTACCCACTCTTGTGCAAGAAGACTTTCCTCATATCATCTTTGGTATTTTTTCCCCAATCACCTTGAACCTGTGTCCTCTGGCAATCATTTATTCCACCAATAGAAACACAATTTCTCTTTCGTTTTCTCTCTGCAAACCTTTCACTGTTTCAAACATCTTCCAATCTATTCTTAGTCAACGTGACCCATTCTACAGTGTCCATCTTGTTGGAAGGAAAACCACTCCAACTTCTCCAGATCACCCTCAGGACAGGAAGCACTCTTCCCCATGTTAATAAAACTCGGAGCTGGGAACGGAGGCTCGCAACCTGGGGGTTTCTAATCAAGGTATTCTCACCTTCGAAGATGTGGAAAGAGGACACGTCAGGACAGGGGAGCCAGAGATGCAATCCCACTCCTATTGGCCTTTCAGTATTGGAAACTGGTATCATTGAGAGAACCCCCATGAGCACCGACAAAAGTATCCGGGATCCAAGATATATTGGCAACCTTTCCCATACATAAACAGGATGTAATGATTCTATTGGGAAGGTTTCTCGTGTGATGAAACAAAGGGATCGGTTAAAGTGTGTCGCTTTAACACAAGAGTGTCAGAAATAAGAGTGACGAACTTAGATCAGTATTTGGGGCTATGATGTTGTGGCCATAACGGAGACATGGGTTTGAGAAGGGCAGGAATGTTTGCTAGATGTTCCAGGGTTAAGAACATTTAAAAAGAACAGGGAGAGTGGTAAAAGAGGAGAGGGTGTAGCATTGCTAATCAGAGAGTGCATCACAGCCACTGAAATGAAGGTTGTTGAGGAAGGTTTGTCTACGGAGTCAGTATGGGTGGAAGTTAGGAACAGCAAGGGAACAGGCACCGCATTGGGGGTTTTCTACAGACCCCCTAATAGCAGTAGGGTGATCGAAGAATTCTTAGGCCGGCAGACTTTGGAAAAATGCAGATATAGCAGGGTTATTGTTATGGTGACTTCAACACTCCCAATATTGACTGGAACCTCCTAAGTGCAGACAGTTTGGATGGAGCCGTTTTTGTCAGATGTGTTCAGGAGGATTTCCTTACTCCGTACGTAGACAGAACGACGAGGGGTGAGGCCATTTTAGATTTGGTGCTCAGCAATAAGCCAGGACAGGTGTCAGATCTCACGGTGGGAGAACACTTTGGTGACCGTGACCACAACTGCCTCACATTTACCATAGCCTTGGAGAGGGAAAGGAGCAGTTACCAAGGGAAGATATTTAACTGGGGAAAAGGGAATTATGATACTATCAGACAAGAGTTGGGAAGTACAGATTGGGAGCAATTGTTCCACAGAAAGGGCACAACAGACATTGTGGAAACTGCTTAAGGAGCAGTTGTTGTGAGTAATGCATAAATTTGTTCCTCTGAGACAGGTAAAAAGGGGCAAGATTAAGGAGCCTTGGATGACGAGAACAGAGGAGCTTCTCATCAAAAGGAAGAAGGCAGCTTACGTAAGGTGGAGGAAGCAAGGATCTAGTGCAGCTCTAGAGGATTACAGGCTTACTAGAAAGGAGCTCAGAAATGGACTGAGGAGAGCCAGGAAGGGGCACAATAAAGGCTTGGCAAGATGGATTAGGGAGAACCCAAAGGCGTTTTACTCATACGTGAGGAATAAGAGAATGATCAGGGAGGAAGTAGGGCCGGTCAGGGATAGCGGAGGGAACTTGTGCGTGGAGTCTGAGCAGATAGGGGAAGCCCTAAATGAGTTTTTTGTTTCGGTTTTCATTAAGGAAGGGACCTTAATGCTGGGAAACAGGCTTGACCAGATCAAGATTGATGAAGTTGATGTGCTGGAAATTTTGGTAAGTATTAAGATCGATAAGTCCCAGGGACAGATCAGATTTATCCCAGGCTGCTCTAGGAAGCGAGAAAGGAGGTTACTAAGCCGCTGGCGAAGATCTTTGCTTCCTCACTCTCCACAGGGTTCATACCAGAGGATTGAAGGGAGGCAAATTATTGTTCCTCTTTTCAAAAAGGGTAATAGAGAAATCCCTGGCAATTACAGACCAGTCAGCCTTATATCTGTGGTCAGCAAGGTTTTGGAAAGAATTCTGAGGGATAGGATTAACGACTATTTGGAAAAGCACAGTGTGACTAAAGGCAGTCAGCATGGCTTTGTGAGGGGCAGGTCATGTCTCACAAATCTTATTGAGTTCTTTGAGGAGGTGACAAGACAGGTTAACAACGGTCGAGCAGTGGATGTGGTGTGTATGAACTTCAGCAAGGCATTTGATAAGGTTCCCCATGGTAGGCTCATTCATAATGTCAGAAGGTATGGGATACAGGGATATTTGGCTATCTGGATTCAGAATTGGTTGGCAGAAGGCAGAGAGCGGTTGTAGATAGAAAGTATTCTGCCTGGAGGTCAGTGGTGAGTGGGGTCCCGCAGGGCTCTGTTCTTGGGCCTCTGCTCTTTGTAGTTTTTATAAATAACATGGATGAGGAGGTTGAGGGGTGTGTTAGTAAATTTGCAGATGACACAAAGGTTGGAGGTGCCGTTGATAGAATCGAGGGCTATTGCAGGCTGCAGCGCGACATAGACAGGATGCAGAGCTGGGCTGAGAAATGGCAGATGGAGTTCAACCTGGATAAATGAGAAGTGATGCATTTTGGCAGTGTGGAGGAACAGAGGGATCTTGGTGTTCAAGTACATAGATCCCTCTAATTTGCCACCCAAGTGGATAGGGTTGTTAAGAAAGCATATGGTGTTTTGGCTTTCATTAAAAGAGGGATTGAGTTTAAGAGCTGCGAGGTGTTGCTACAGCTCTACAAGTCCCTGGTGAGACCACACTTGGAATATTATGTCCAGTTCTGATCACCCGACTATAGGAAAGATACAAAGAGGGTGCAAAGAAGGTTTACCAGGATGCTGCCTGGACTGGAGGGCTTGCCTTATGAAGAAAGGTTGAATAAGCTCGGACTTTTCTCTCTGGAGAGAAGGAGGAAGAGAGGAGACCTAATCGAGGCATACAAGATCATGGGCGGCACGGTGGCACAGTGGTTAGCACTGCTGCCTCACAGCGCCTGAGACCCGGGTTCAATTCCCGCCTCAGGCGACTGACTGTGTGGAGTTTGCACGTTCTCCCCGTGTCTGCGTGGGTTTCCTCCGGGTGCTCCGGTTTCCTCCCACAGTCCAAAAGATGTGCAGGGTCAGGTGAATTGGCCATGCTAAATTGCCCGTAGTGTTAGGTAAGGGGTAAATGTAGGGGTATGGGGTGGGTTTCGCTTCGGCGGGTCGGTGTGGACTTGTTGAGCCGAAGGGCCTGTTTCCACACTGTAATGTAATCTAATCTAATAATGAGAGACATGAATAGAGTCCCTAGACAGAGACTTTTCCCCAGGGTAGGATTGACTGCCACAAGGAGTCATAGTTTGAAGATATTAGGAGAAAGGTATAGAGGGGACGTCAGAGGTAGGTTCTTTACGCATAGAGTTGTGAGTGCAGGGAATGTGTTGCCAGTGGTGGTGGTGGAAGCAGAGTCATTAGGGACATTTAACCAACTGCTAAACATGGACATGGATAGCAGTGAATTGGGGTGTGTGTAGGTTAGGTTATTTTATTTTAGATTAGGAATAATCCTCGGCACAACATCGTGGGCTGAAGGGTCTGTTCTGTGCCGTACTTTTCTATGTTCTAAACAATATTTCAAACAAAAGTTACACTCAGAAACACAGAACAGCACTCTCCTTGATCACACACAGGTCAGCGAGAATGCTAATAACATAGGAACAGAAATAGGCCATTCAGTCCATCAAGTCTGCTCTGCCATTCAACGGGGTCTTGGCTGATCTGATAATCCTCAATTCCACTTTCTTGCATTTTCCCATAAAAATCTCGTTTTCCTTCCTGATTAGAAATCTGTCTCTCTCAGCCTTGAATATACTGAATGACCCAGCCCCAACAGCCCTCTACGGTAAAGAATTCCACAGATTCATCCACCTCAGTGATGAAATTCCTCTTCATCTCTGTCTTAACTGGGTGACCCCTTACTCTGAGATGATCTGGTCCCAGACATTCCCCCCAAAAGGGAAACAGTCTCTCCTCATCTCCCCTGTCAAGTCCCCTAAGGATCCTGTATGTTTCAACAAGGTCACCACTCATTCTTCTAAACTCCGGGTACAGGCCCAATCTACTCAACCTCTCCTCATAGGACAGACCCTCCATCCCCAGGACCAGCAAAGTGAACCCTCTCTGGACTGTCTCCGATCTCAGAGCATGGTGCTAGAAAAGCACAGCCGGTCAGACAGTATCTGAGGAGCAGGAGAGTTGACATTTCGAAGAATCACAATGAAGAGCTTATGCTCAAAACATCGACTCTCCTGCTCCTTGGAAGCTGCCTGACTGGCTGTGCTTTTCCAGTATCATATTCTTCGACTCTCATCTCCAGCATCTGCAGTCCTCACTTCCTTCCTTCCTGTCTCCTGTCCCAGTATGTCAGCTGTGGTCTGACTAATGCTGCATGTAGTTTTAGCAAAACCTCCATACTTTAATACCCCATTACCTTGAGATAAAGACCAATATTCCATTTACCTTCCCTGTTACCTGAACTTGGAATGCTTGAGCAATAGCAAAGCACTTTCATAAGGATGAATTAGTAACAAGTAGGGTACAGGATTTGAACATTCATTTACTCACTGCCTCCCCTACAGAGGTACTGCCCAAATTCAGTTACTGAATAAAACAGCTCGGCAGAGCCATAACTAGAAACATACAGCAAAAGTGGAGATCACTTGGCCCACTCTGCCTGTGCTAGCTCTTTCAGGACTTGTCCAATCCTTCCCACTTCTTTCCTCTGCCCCTGCAGTGCTACAAGTTCCTCCCAGTGAGTGACTGGAATCTAATTCAAATTAGGTTTTTCCAATTCAAGATCCTCTTATTAGACAATAGACAATAGGTGCAGGAGTAGGCCATTCAGCCCTTCGAGCCTGCACCGCCATTCAATATGATCATGGCTGATTATTCCTAATCAGTATCCTCTTCCTGCCTTATCTCCATAACCCTTGATTCCACTATCTTTGAGAGCTCTATCCAACTCTTTCTTAAATGAATCTAGGGACTGGGCCTCCACTGCTCTCTGGGGCAGACCATTCCACACAGCCACCACTCTCTGGGTGAAGAAGTTTCTCCTCATCTCTGTCCTAAATGGTCTACCCCGTATCTTTAAGCTGTGTCTTCTGGTTCGGCACTCACCCATCAGCGGAAACATGTTTCCTGCCGCCAGAGTGTCCAATCCTTTAATAATCTTATATGTCTCAACCAGTTCCCCTCTCAGTCTTCTAAACTCAACTATCTTAGAGTTCACAATAATATCCTGTAATACTGGATCTTAAGCTGATAACACACATCTTACTGCTCATCCCCACAAAACAAAGTCAGGTTTCGAAATATCAAACAGTCCTCACTTATTTCCTTCACATTAGGTTCTTTAAGCTGTAGGGCTTTAGAAAATCACCTTTACATAACTAGCCAACTCTGTTAATGATTATTATGATCTTTCAACATTCCCAGATAATGGGAATTCCAGAACTTTCAAAAGGGAATTTGATAAATACTTGGATGGGAAAGGTTTCCTGGACAATGGAGAAGGAGCAGCAGCAGAGACTCTGGATTGATTATCAAGATGAGGGCGCTATCGAGTCAGAAGGGCCTAAATTCTCTGTCATTTCTAAGATAACTCCACAGAGGCCGGTATCTCATCACCGAATCACCCTTTATTTACACACGGAGAGTCCTTGACACTCACCCATCTTCCTCGGAGCCAGCTCTCAGAGTGAACAGAACCCCTGACAATCCTGTTTTATCTGTCAGCCAGGGCTCCCCGATTGAATCAGATTCACAGCCCCAATCAGGGAACTCAGATTCTATGAGGTCCACCTGGCTGACCTCGTTACAGTCACAACAGTTAGGAAGAACGAGAGGTGACCATTGAAACAAAAGATTCTGAGAGGGTCTGACAGGGCCAGTGCTTAGACGAGCTCCTGGCCCCGCTGAGTATGATTTCAGAAATGGCGCCAGCTGATTAGAGACAAGGAGCAATTTCTGCACTCGTGGCAGCTGTGAATCTTTGGAATTCTCTGCTCCAGAGGGTCACTGAAACTCAGGCATCAAGTAGGCCCTAGACAGACATCAACAGAGACTTGGACTTGGAAGAATCAGGGGCTACAGGAATGGATGTTGGAGATTAGCCATGATTGTGTTAAGGTGCAAGTT
The DNA here is from genome assembly GCF_004010195.1 of Chiloscyllium plagiosum. Classification (NCBI taxonomy): domain Eukaryota; kingdom Metazoa; phylum Chordata; class Chondrichthyes; order Orectolobiformes; family Hemiscylliidae; genus Chiloscyllium; species Chiloscyllium plagiosum. Next base: position 39,436,094 of record NC_057741.1, read on the forward strand.
CCATACGGCCCAATTCTGCTCCTATAAGAGCATAAGAAATAGGAACTGGAGCAGGCCATTCGGCCCCTTAAGCCTACTCCACCATTCAATAGGATCATGGCCAATCCAACCCTCTTGTCCACTTTCCCATAAATTCCCCGACTGATCAATGTCACCTTTAAAAAAGAACACAAGGACTCTATCCCCCTCCCCCAACTCTCTGCAGCAAGGTATCCCAAAGACTCACAAACCTCTAAGAGAAGATATTCCTTACCTCAGTCTGAAATTAGTACCCCTTTATTCTGAGCCTTTTGTCATATTTACGTTCTCATCATTGCAATTCCAAAGAGGCTTACCGGGGGACAGTGGGTCAAATAGCCTCCCCTCCATGATGTACTCATCTACAATACACATGTCTTTTTATACATGAACAACTGTTAGGCAATTCCTCAAGATTCAACAAGAGATGGATTAAAGTATACCTAACTGCACACAAAAACAGATGACTATTATTGCAATCGTGAGCAGCAGAATGGCCAGAACCAGCCCCACGACGATGAACTGATCCCGTTTTCCGGTTCGATAGAATACATCCAGAAATTCACATCGGGAGCCAACATAGCCAAATTTACACCTGTTGAAAACAAGAGTAAATGGTTAAAATAAACAACCAGATGGTTATTAAACATTTTAATAGGTTGGTGGTCATAGAGTTGAAGAAATATATAATCTGGAGATTTCAATAGAACACTAACTGGACCTGAGAATTCCGCAATTTAGGGGCAGCTCAGTGGTTAGCACTGCTGCCTCACAGCGCCTGAGACCCGGGTTCAATTCCCACCTCAGGCGATTGACTGTGTGGAGTTTGCACATTCTCCCCGTGTCTGCGTGGGTTTCCTCTGGGTGCTCCGGTTTCCTTCTACAGTCCAAAGATGTGCAGGTCAGGTGGATTGGCCATGCTAAATTGCCCAAAAGTGTTAGTTGCATTAGTCATAGGGAAATGGGACTGGGTGGGTTACTATTCGGAGGGTCGGTGTGGACTTGTTGGGCCAAAGGGCCTGTTTCCACACTGTAGGAAATCTATCCATCATCTATCTAAAAACTCTGGTCACATTTTCCCACTAACTTACTATGTACCTCCAGTATTTTGTCTCTTGTACTCAGAGGAAAAGCATGAAATAATTCTGTTCTCCTTCCTATTGGAAGGATGTTGTGAAACTTGAAAGGGTTCAGAAAATAATGACAAGGATGTCGTCAGGGTTGGAGGATCTGATCTATAGGGAGAAGTTGCATAGGCTGGGGCTGTTTTCCCTGGAGCATCAGAGGTGACCTTATAATTTTACAAAATCATGAGGGGCATGGGTAGGATAAATAGACAAGGTATTTTTCCCTGGGGTGGGGGAGTCCAGAATTAGAGGGCATAAGTTTAGGGTGAGAGGGGAAAGATATAAGAGAGACCTAAGGGGTAACTTCTTCACGGAGAGGGTGGTATGTGTATGGAGTGAGCTGCCAGAGGAAGTGGTGGAGGCTGGTACAATTGCAGCATTTAAGAGGGCATCTGGATGGGTATATGAATAGGAAGGGTTTGGAGGGCTATGGGTCCGGTGCTGGCAGATGGGACGAGATTGGGTTGGGATATCTGGTCGACATTGATGGACCGAAGGGTCTGTTTCCGTGCTGTACATCTCTATGACTCTATCTCCATCATTTACAAGGCATAAGAAAGGAGTGTGAACGAATATTCTCTGCACTTGTCCAGATGAGAGCAGCACCAACATCACTCAAGAAGCTCAACACTATCCAAAACTAAGCAGCCCACTTAAATGGAACTACATTCAACATTCATTCTCCTCACCACCAGTGCTCAGTAGCAGCAGTACGTATTAACTTCAAGATGCAGTGCAGAGATTCACCAGAAATTCAGACAGCACCTTCCAAACCTACAACCTCTACTACCTAGAAGGACAAGGGCAGCAGATGTGTGGTAACAAGGCTAGCCCAGAATTAACTGCCCATCCCTAGTTATCCTGGAGAAGTGGTGGTGAGCTTCTTAAACTTCTGCAATTCCTTGTAGTGTAGGGACATCCCACAATGCCCTTAGGGAGGGAATTCCAGGATTTTGACCCAGTGAAACTGAAGGAACAGTGATACATTTCCAAGTCAGGATGGTGGGTGGCTTGGAGGGGAACTTGCAGGGGGTGGTGTTCCCATGTATCTGCTGCCCCTGTCCTTGTAGATGGAAGTTAGCACAGATTTGGAAGATAATGTTGAAGGATGCTTCTTGTCGATTATATATACAGCTGCTATTAAGTGCTTGTGCCCACCATATTTATGTGTCATGTCCAGTTGAGTTTCTGATGAATAGTAACCCCAGGATGTTGACATTGGGGGATTCAGTGATGGTACACACTGCTGCTACCAGTGGTGGAGGGAGTGAGTTTGGAAGTGATGGATGAGGTACCAACCAATCCATTGAGAGAGTATTCCATCATCCTCCTGACTTGTGCCTTGTAGATGTGGACAGGCATTGGGGTGTCAGGTGGTGAGTTACTCAGTGCAGGGCTCCCAATCTTTGACTTGGTTTCGTAGCCATTGTATTTATATGGCAAATCCACTTCAGTTTCTGGTCAATAGTAAACCCCTGGAGGTGGATAATGGGGGATTCCGTGATGGTAAAGTCTTAAATGTCAATGGGAGATGGTTGGCTTCTCTCTTGTTGGAAATGGTTATTATGTGGCATGTGCGTAGCACAAATAGGAAGGTAATAGCCTAGTGGCATTATCGCTGGACAGTTAATCCAGAAACCAAGGAAATATTCTGGGCATCCAGGTTCAAATCCTGCCACAGCAGCTGGAGGAATTTGAATTCAAAAATTAAATCTGGAATTAAGAGTGTAATGATGACCATGAAATTATTACAGAATCCCTATAGTGTGGAAACAGGCCCTTTGGCCCAACACGCCCAGACTGACCCTCCGAACAGTGTCCCACCCAAACCCATTCTCCATTACTCTACATTTACCCCTGACTAATGCACCCAACCTACACATCTTGGTAAAAGCCCATCTGGTTCACTAGTGTCATTTAGGGAAGGAAACCTCCATCCTTACCTGGTCTGGCCTACGTGACTCCAGACCCAGAGCAATGTGGTCGACTCTCAACTGCCTTCTGGGCAATTGGGGATGGGAATAAATGCTGGTCCTAGCCAGAACAAATTTTAAAAATATTACTTGCTATTTGTCAGCCCAAGCCTGGATATTGTCCAGATCTTATTGCATTTAGACATGAACTGCGTCAGTATCTGAGGAATTGTGAATGGTGCTGGAAATTGTGCAATCACCGGTGAACATTCCCATTTCTGACCTTATGATGGAGGGAACGTCATTGATGAAGCAGCTGAAGATGGTTGGGTCTAGGACACTACCCTGAGGAACGCCTGCAGAGATGTCCTGGAGCTGAGATGTGTGCATTGCTGGCAAGGCTTTGGTCCCCCATTGCTAACTCTGTGTGTTTCTTGGCCATTACATAGTGTGGGACTAGAGTCACATGTAGACCAGATAAGGACAGCAGATTTGCTTCCCTGAAGGGTATTTTTGAACCTTGCAGGTTTTTATAACACCCTTTTGTGATTGGACTCATTGAGATTAACTAATTGAATTTGAATTCTACCAGTTACCATGTTGGGATTTGAACCCATGCATTAACCTAGGCCTCTGGATTTTCTCATCCAGTGACATAGCCATGATACCATCATCTCCTTCATTCTAAACATTGTCCAAAGGCTTGACTGTTTCATCCAGTCTCCTTCAATTGAAACAAGTATTGAGGGAGTGTCTGCACTTCAAAAGGTACCTCATTGGCTGGAAAGCAGTTTGGCAGGCCCTGAGATTGTGAAAGTCACTATATAAATGCAAATTCTTAGTTTTTATACTCATTGTGAGAATAAAAGTTACCTGGAAATTCCAAGGAACAATTAGAAACTAAACTATAAATCAATAAAGGACTGCAGGAAAGAACTGAAAACATTTTGCTCAGTCACTTACACACACGATGGTTTATTTTCAGACTGCATAAACCGACATTCTCCTTCAATACAGTAACTCATCAACTCCTTTGGACATTTAGTGAAGTGTCCTGTCTGGGGAATTTCTGTAAGAGAGGATGAACAGTAAAAGAAATACATTTGGATTAATTTTATAAAGATTAATTCAAGCTCACAAAGAGATCATCCTGATTAACTTGAACTTTGACTCGAGCCATAGAGCTCTCCAGCATGGAAACAGACCCTTTGGTCCAACCCGTCCATACCGACCAGATATCCCAACCCAATCAAGTCCCACCTGCCAGCACTTGGCCCATATCCCTCCAAACCCTTCCTATTCATATACCCATCCAAATGCCTCTTAAATGTTGCAATTGTACCAGCCTCCACCACTTCCTCTGGCAGCTCATTCCATACACGCACCACCCTGTGTGTGAAAAGTTACCCCTTAGGTCTTTTTTAAATCTTTCCCCTCTCACCCTAAACTTATGCCCTCTGGTTCTGGACTCCCCAACCCCAGGGAAAAGACTTTGTCTATTTACCCTATTCATGCCCCCCATAATTTTGTAAACCTCTATAAGGTCACCCCTTAGCCTCTGGTGTTCCGGGGAAAACAGCCCCATCCTATTCAGCCTTTCCCTATAGCTCAAATCCTCCAACATCCTTGTAAATCTTTTCTGAACTCATTCAAATTTCACAACATCCTTCCTATAGCAGGGAGACCAGAACTGCATGCAGTATTCCAAAAGTGGCCTAACCAATGCACTGTACAACCTCAACACCAACCTCCCAATTACAAACTCAATGCACTGACCAATGAAAGCAAGCATACAAAACACCTCCTTCATTACCCTGTCTACCTGGGACTCCAATTTCAAAGAGCTATGCACCTGCACTCCAAGGAACTGGGAAGTGTACTGGAAATTTCAACAGCAAAAAAAAGGCTAAAAAGCTGACTTTAATCGGCTCTTTTTATTAATCTCACAATTACTCTTCAATGCTAGAAGTTTAAATTTTGCTGAATATGAATTTTATTCCAATGAGTTGCATGTCTATCTTCCCCCAAGGGCATCATCTAACAATTTAAGCCAGTCCCTTTCAGGAGTGAGACTAAAAGGTAAAGTTGCCATAATCCTACTGGACCATTGTATCCATTAGAGAGAGGTGCCAGATAGTGGTTTAACCTGAGGGGCACCATGCCATGCCTCGGGTGAGGGGAGGGATTGAGTAGGAGAGCCCTCAATGGGAATTCCAGCCGGTGTGAGAATTGAACTCACATTATTGGTATCACATGACACTACAAACCAGCTATCTAGCCAACTGAGCTACATTAGAAAACAGTTCAACACAGGTCAACTTGAAGTTATCTCAGGACTGTGACTTGAAAGAAATTCTGGTATTTATATATTAATCAATCGAAACCTTCATCCCCATTGTAAGTGATTAAAGACTTGACAGCAATCTCGGTTTGTTCAGTCCAATGCATCAGTTGTACGACCCTTTGATCTCTTACTATAAATTCTGTGCCCTATGATCTGACCCAGTAACTTGCTGACAAAGGAGCAGTGCCCTGAAGGCTTGTACTTCCAAATAAACCGGATGGACGATAACCTGGTGTCATGTGATTTTTAACTCTGGTCAACAGACAAGGATGGGGGGAGATTTGTTCCTCTCTTCCAAAAAAGGAGGCTGATGTTAGGTTTTTGGCTCATTTTAAATCAGAGGTATTTGTTAGCCAAAGGCATTGAGGGATATGAAACAAAGAGAGGCATCAGAGTTAGAACTCAGATCAACCACAGTCTTAACGAGTGATAGAACAGCCTGGGAGGGATGCATGTCCACCTCTTGTCCCTTTGTTCCTAACTTTTGGTGCCTAGATGTCAAGAAGTGATGGTCAGTGATTGTACAAAATTGCTGCTAACACTGGAATTATTATTGTGTGGATCAGGGATGTTGGTGCTGTGTTTGGCTGCTTTTCTGTTTTTATGGGACCTTGGTGAGACCACCCCTGGAGTATTGTGTGCCGTTTGGGTCTCCTTATCTGAGGAAGGGTGTTCTAGTGATGGAGGGAGTGCAGTGAAGGTTTCCCAGAGGGATTCCTGGGATGGCAGGACTGATGTATGAAGAGAGACTAGATCAGTTCGGACTATATTGACTGGAGTTGAGGAGAATGTGGGGGAGAGGATCTTACAGAAACCTATAAAATTGTAACAGGACTAGACAGGGTTAACACAGGAAGGGTGTTCGTGAAGACCAGGGAGTGCAGAGCCAGGAGTCACAATCTAAGGGTACAGGGTAGGACGTTTGGAAATGAGATGAAAGAAACGTCTTCACCCAGGGAGTGGGGAGCCTGTGGGATTCTCGGTCACTGAAAGTGGTTAAGGCCAAAACATTGAATGTCTTGAGAAGGAGTTTAATACAGTTCTTAGGGTGAAAAGGGATTAAGGGTATGGGGGAGAAGGCAGGAACAGGGGACTGAGATGGATGATCAGTCAGGACCATACTGAATGGTGCAGTATGCTCGAAGGGCTGAATGGCCTACTGCTGCTCTGAGTTTCTGTTTATATGAATTTTCTTATTATTTATTCACAATATTTGTAAAACCACATTCCAAGATCTTTTGATGTGAATATTATACAAAGTGCAAGTTGCACAGGGGTACCTGCCTCCTGTTAGTATACACAGTGCTCACTCCGATCGGGCTGGGAGCTCAGCATTCACCGTTTCCAGCTCCTCACTGTACAGTGGTTGAAAGGCACTAGACTGTGTCCTTTCCTCATTGTGCCTCGGTGGAGGATGCTCCAGGCTTTGGGAACTTCTTCAGATTCTATCCGCTCAAGAATAGATTACCTGTTTGTGTCCCGATCAAGCCGGTGTTCTTCTCTGACCACTGCCTCCTGCTGGCTGACTGTCACCTACAGGACGAGCAGGCTGGTAAGGGAACGTGGAAGCTGAACACAAAGCTGTTGACCCCGGGAAACATTGAGGAGCTCAAGAGGGACTACGCAGGTTGGAGAACCGTGAAGCCCCTCTTTGAGTCCCCAGCGGACTGGTGGGAAACAGTAAAAGGGAACATCAAGAGGTTCTTCATCCTCAAAGGTGTTCAGGTGGTGAGAGAGAGACGGGGAAAACTCTCCCAGCTCCAGGAAAGTATGCAGAACCTGCTCCTGCTGCAGACGATGGGGGTGGATGTCACGGAGGACCTCAAGGAGGTGAAGGGCCAGCAAGCCTCGCTCTTTGCCTCGGAGGCCTCCAAGATAATCTTCCGGTCCAGGGTCCGCTCGGTGGAGCAGGACGAGACGTGCTCATATTTCTTCTTCCAGAAGGTGCACAAAGAGAGCTCCGTGCTCAGCAGCCTGAAGGAAGAAGATGGCGCGATAACGTCATCTCAGGCTGACGTCATGAGGATCAGTAAATCCTTCTATACCAGTCTGCATGACGCGAAGCCGACCGACAGCGCGGCCTCCCAGTCGTTCCTGTCCTCTATCACGGAGGTCCTAGACGACGGAACACGAGAGAGGCTGGACCAGCCGCTATCTCTG